>NC_047093.1:11905000-12205000 GCF_902459505.1 Geotrypetes seraphini
GCATCCGGGCACACCTCGGCTGTAATAGAGTACAAGGGTAAAGCTACACTGGTACCAAACTTGAGATGAAGCCACTTACCCCAGGTCAATGACTGGCGTAAACTGGGAGGGGCCTCACTGCAGCATGCAATGGCTGTGCATAACGGATAATATTCTATTTGTCACACGTGCCACTTGGTGACATAACCATGACCCACCCATGCTTCACCCCCTTTTTAGTTACACCAATTCGAATCCAGAGTGCTTTTCAAATTCGCATGCATTTGCTACAAATCGATAAATGGTCTTTCGCCAAGATACATCACTCCCCACTTAAATCTTCACTGCACCAACAAGAAATCCCGCAGAATTCAGCTGTTCGCATTCCCTTCGCCAAAGCTTTGTCAACTCAAAAGATTCCTAGATAAAACCCTCGCCTTCCAAGCAGCCAAGATAAACCCATGGCTAGCCCAAATGATACTCGAGGCCCCCACCTACCTCGACTTCAGAAAATCACTCAAAACCTACCTTTTCAGCAAACAAGACCCTTAACCGACCCTTCAGATATTCTCAGGGCCCCCTACCCGACTCTTCCCCTTCACGATAGCTCCTATCTCCCCCTGCTTCTCCTACCCACTTCCTTCCTCATCCACCAAGTCTGACCAAATCCGTTGTAAATCCGATAAATTTGTTGTAATTCTGCCCTCTTCATCTACGAAGTTGGCTAAACTTGTTGTAAATTTCCCTTTTCATCTGCCAAGTTTTGGCTACAGTTGTTGTAAATCCGATAAATTTGTTGTAAATCTACAAGTCTATGCGGATCCTAATCTAATTTAATGTAAACCACCTAGAACTCGCTGGGTATGGCGGTATATAAGAATAAAATTATTATTATTATTATTATTATAGCACTGACACACTACCTTCTAGTATGTTTTTACATGAGGCTTTTCTGTGCATTAAAGCTATTTAATGGCCCATTTTCTGTTTGTTTCGTTAATGGCCATAAGCAAACATTACAGTTATAAAGAGGAATAAACTTTATAATCTCAGTAGCAAAGGCTAAAAATGATATAGAGTATAACAAGAAAACAGGCTAAGGACATTAGCAATTATACGAGTCAAATAGTGGAGAAAAAGACCTCAGGTATCTTGGTCCAACAAGTCCCAACTTCATGAGACTATGGGCTCCTTTTACTAAGGTGCGATAGGGCCGTAACACGCGGAATAGCGTGCGCTACATTGCCGCGTGCACTAGACCTTAACGCCAGCATTGAGCTGCCGTTATTCTAGAAGCGTCCTGCGCAAGTTAGCGCGCGGTAATTTTGTGCGTGCGCTAAAAACACTAGCGCACCTTAGTAAAAGGAGCCCTATATTTTTATACAAGAGCTTCTCCAGTCATTGGTCAAAAAAAATCCCTTTCGAAATTAGGGCGCTTTTTAAATTTGCTTGTATTTGCTTCAAGACGTTGTTCGGCTTGGCTCCAGCTTACCTAACTTCACGGTTTGAACTAGAGAGTTGCGCGGGGACAGAAATCCCACCCATCCCCGCCCGTCCCCGCCAGGATCCTCTCCGTCCCCACCCGTCCCCGCCAGGATCCTCTCTGTCCCCACCCGTCCCCGTCAGGATCCTCTCCGTCCCCACCCATCCCCGTCAGGATCCTCTCTGTCCCCACCCGTCCCCGCCAGGATCCTCTCTGTCCCCACCCGTCCCCGCCAGGATCCTCTCTGTCCCCACCCGTCCCCGTCAGGATCCTCTCTGTCCCCACCCGTCCCCGTCAGGATCCTCTCTGTCCTCACCCGTCCCCGCCAAGATCCTCTCTGTCCCCACCCGTCCCCGTCAGGATCCTCTCCGTCCCAACCCATCCCCGTCAGGATCCTCTCTATCCCCACCCGTCCCCGTCAGGATCCTCTCTGTCCCCACCCGTCCCCGTCAGGATCCTCTCTGTCCTCACCCGTCCCCGCCAAGATCCTCTCTGTCCCCACCCGTCCCCGTCAGGATCCTCTCCGTCCCCACCCATCCCCGCAAGGAATTACCTCCATCCCCGCCCATCCCCATAAAAAGCAGCAATTACTTCTGACAGGATCATCAATTCCACAGTTTCTTTTGTGTTTGCGCTGCTGTTTTCCTTGTGGAATCTCTTTGGTGGAACCCTTTTTTTGTTTTCTGTTCAGGTAATTAACTTATAAACCCCCCTCTTTTACTAAGGCTGATGTGTCCTTTATATTATATGGACGAACCCTGCTTCCAAAGCCTTCCATCCCCGTGGGAGTCCCATGGGCCAGAGGGGGTTCCCCGTGGGAGTCACATGGGCCAGAGGGACTCCCTGTGGGAGTCCTGTGGGTTAGAGGGGGATTCCGGCGGGACCCCCACGGGACCTGCGGGATTTCCGCGACCCCTGTTCCCGTGCAGACCTCTAGCTCACATACAGCGAATTACAATAATCAAAATACGGTGTAATCATAAATTTTTACCTGCATGCCCTAATAAAAATACCTTGAATGTTGTAATAATGGAGAAAAGTTTGAAAATTGCACTCTAAACTGGCCATCCTATCACATCAGAGCAAATTTAAAATGGAGGCTCTTAAGTACATGGATCTCCTTTCAAGAGCTCTACCACAGAGCCTAAAATAAGAGAAACCTGTTGAAAACCAGATCTCTGTGTCACTGAGCTCCAACAGATAGCTAAAGGGGTTAAGGCAAATCCATGCTTTGCCTCAGGCCACCTTCCCTAACAATAGAGTAAATGCATAATTATAACCTCTCTTAAGCTTTATCAATGGCCGCATTTAGGGTTGGTGCTCTTAAACCTTCTCCGGTTAATTTTAAATAGAAGACGCAGTTTAAATCCTGTTCTTGGCAAATATATTAGAAAAAGACACCACAGAAGCATTTCTAAGCACCAAAATTACTTATTTCATTAAAAGCAAATAATTCCACTCTGCTTTCTGATAAAATCTAGTATGTGCACTGGAAATGCATTTATTTGTGTTTTTTTTTTAAATTATTAGGATTTATTTACCTTAAGAGAGGATTCAGAAAAGAGTGACACGACTGATAAAAGGGATGCAAAACCTTTCATATGCTAAAGATTAGAGAAACTGGGGCTCTTTTCCCTGGAGAAGCGGAGACTTAGAGGGGACATGATAGAGACCTACAAGATCATGAAGGGCATAGAGAAAGTGGAGAGGGACAGATTCTTCAAACTTTCGAAAACTACAAGAACGTGAGGGCATTCGGATAAATTGAGAGGAGACAGATTCAGAACCAATGCTAGGAAGTTCTTCTTCACCCAACAGGTGGTGAACGCCTGGAATGCACTTCCAGAGGGCGTGATAGGACAGAGTACGGTATTGGGGTACAAGAAGGGATTAGATGATTTCCTGAAGGAAAAGGGGATAGAAGGGTATAGATAGAGGATTACTATACAGGTCCTGGAGCTGATGGGCCGCCGCGTGAGCGGACTGCTGAGCATGATGGACCTCTGGTCTGACCCAGCAGAGGCACTGCTTATGTTCTAAGGTGGTGCACCTCAGGAATAACATTACAAAAAACAGGAGATACCACCTTCACAAACTGTGAAAGCAGAGAACAAACAATGAAGGTGACCGATTGATGTTCATTTTCCAATTGACAGCAGCATGCACCTTCCGACAAGTGAATGGTGTTTTTGATTGCATTATAACATCGACAATAGAAGACTACATACCTGTACCGTATTTTCGCGGATATAACGCGCGCGTTATACGCGATTTTACCTACCGCGCATACCCCTCGCGCGTTATATGCCTGAGCGCGGTATAGAAAAGTTTTTAAACATAGTTCCCACCCCGCCCGACGCCCGATTCACCCCCCCAGCAGGACCGCTCGCACCCCCACCCCGAACGACCGCTCGCACGCGCTCCCACCCGCACCCGCATCCACGATCGGAGCAAGAGGGAGCCCAAGCCCTCTTGCCCGGCCGACTCCCCGACGTCCGATACATCCCCCCCCCGAAGGACCGCCGACTTCCCGACAATATCGGGCCAGGAGGGAGCCCAAACCCTCCTGGCCACGGCGACCCCCTACCCCCACCCCGCACTACATTACGGGCAGGAGGGATCCCAGGCCCTCCTGCCCTCGATGCAAACCCCCTCCCCCCAACGACCGCCCCCCCCAAGAACCTCCGCCCGTCCCCCAGCCGACCCGCGACCCCCCTGGCCGACCCCCACGACCCCCCCACCCGCCTTCCCCGTACCTTTGTGTAGTTGGGCCAGAAGGGAGCCCAAACCCTCCTGGCCACGGCGACCCCCTAACCCCACCCCGCACTACATTACGGGCAGGAGGGATCCCAGGCCCTCCTGCCCTCAACGCAAACCCCCCTCCCTCCAATGACCGCCCCCCCCAAGAACCTTCGACCGCCCCCCCAGCCGACCCGCGACCCCCCTGGCCGACCCCCACGACCCCCCACCCCCCTTCCCCGTACCTTTGGAAGTTGGCCGGACAGACGGGAGCCAAACCCGCCTGTCCGGCAGGCAGCCAACGAAGGAATGAGGCCGGATTGGCCCATCCGTCCTAAAGCTCCGCCTACTGGTGGGGCCTAAGGCGCGTGGGCCAATCAGAATAGGCCCTGGAGCCTTAGGTCCCACCTGGGGGCGCGGCCTGAGGCACATGGGCCAAACCCGACCATGTGTCTCAGGCCGCGCCCCCAGGTGGGACCTAAGGCTCCAGGGCCTATTCTGATTGGCCCACGCGCCTTAGGCCCCACCAGTAGGCGGAGCTTTAGGACGGATGGGCCAATCCGGCCTCATTCCTTCGTTGGCTGCCTGCCGGACAGGCGGGTTTGGCTCCCGTCTGTCCGGCCAACTTCCAAAGGTACGGGGAAGGGGGGTGGGGGGGTCGTGGGGGTCGGCCAGGGGGGTCGCGGGTCGGCTGGGGGGGCGGTCGGAGGTTCTTGGGGGGGGCGGTCGTTGGAGGGAGGGGGGTTTGCGTCGAGGGCAGGAGGGCCTGGGATCCCTCCTGCCCGTAATGTAGTGCGGGGTGGGGTTAGGGGGTCGCCGTGGCCAGGAGGGTTTGGGCTCCCTTCTGGCCCAACTACACAAAGGTACGGGGAAGGCGGGTGGGGGTGTCGTGGGGGTCGGCCAGGGGGGTCGCGGGTCGGCTGGGGGACGGGCGGAGGTTCTTGGGGGGGGGCGGTCGTTGGGGGGAGGGGGTTTGCGTCGAGGGCAGGAGGGCCTGGGATCCCTCCTGCCCGTAATGTAGTGCGGGGTGGGGTTAGGGGGTCGCCGTGGCCAGGAGGGTTTGGGCTCCCTCCTGGCCCGATATTGTTGGGGAGTCGGCGGTCCTTCGGGGTGAGGGTGCGAGTGGTCCTGCCGGGGGGGGGGATTTATCGGACGTCGGGGGGGGGGCATCAGGCTTTCAGGATGGGGACAGACCTTCAAGGGGGGACAGGACTTCAAGGGGGGACAGTGCACGGAAGTCAGGGGGGGGTGAACGGAGAGTCGGGCATCATGCGCGTTATATGCCTGAGCGCGGTATAGAAAAGTTTTGGTACATATCATCGTGATTTCTGCGCGCTATACCCCTGTGCGCGTTTTACACAGGTGCGCGTTATATCCGCGAAAATACGGTATATATATTTTTTATTCTTCATTGAGATTTTGAATTCCTGAGGGAGGCCCCTTGGTGCCAAAACACAATTGTGTTGAGTCATTTCATTTAATAAAGGAAACTGAACATCGATCAGTCACCTTCGTTGCTTGTTCTCTGAGTACCTCAGGAATAAGTCAGACATAAGCAATAGACAATTACAACCTCAAAAATCAAATAACACTACAAAGCATGGGATGGTGTGCTACATTACAGTGTCAACACAATACGGAATAAAACAATTTAATAGACAGCCTGGGGCAGTCTCTTGCAAACTTTGCGAAGCCGCTGCACACTAAACGCAGCGGCCGTTGCTCGAGGCATCCAGAAGTGCTTGGACGTTGATGCATGATGTCATCTGCGCATGCGTGAAGGCCCTCCAGACGGGGCCCTGAGCTTCCAGTAAGGGGGGGGGGGGGTGCTGGAAGGGAAGAGGAGAGGCGCCGGCGGAGTGCTTCTGGGTAGCAGCAGATGGGCGGCGTTGGAGGCGGCTAGACTTATACTGATCCAAAATACAGGGGTTAGAATGGTCTATGGTCGTAAAAAGTATGACCATGTAACTCCATTTTATTGTGAGCTGCATTGGTTGCATTGTCTTGTTTAAGATAGGTTGCTTTTGCTACAAGGTTATGTATGGAACATGGTCAACAGATTTTCTTTCAAATCACGCTCAAGATCTGGCCTTAACCAAGACTAGGCACCAAGACTAGGCCTAACTTCTAGACTAGGCACCTACCATCCAATTCATTTTTATTTTTGCCAATTATGAGTTGATAATTGCTTGTTTTCAGTGTCGATAAGCTTTTTAATAATTAATCCCGCTTTTACTAAGCCAATTAGCGCTGCAGCCCGCGGTAATCACACTGAAGCCCATTGGGACTTAAGAACATAAGAATTGCTGTACTGGGACAGACCATGAGACCCAATATCCTGTTTCTAACAGTGGCCAACCCAGGTCCCAAGTACCTAGCAAAATCCCAAGGAATAAAATAGATTTTATGCTGTTCATCCTAGGGATAAGCAGTGGATTTCCCAAGTCATCTTTATTTTTCTATATCGCCATAGTCAGTCGACTTCTAGGCGGTTCACATCGAAAGAAGGCTGGACATTCAGCGAATTGCAAATGCATGAGGGGAATGTTACAGAAGAAAAGGGTTGTAGGGGAGGCAAAGTAAGGGGAGGGATGATAAAGGGGAGGAAAGTGAAGGGTAAGGGTGGGGGGGGTTAGGAATTGCCTGAAGATTGCTTACAGTTTGAAGGGGGAAAAAGCGTAGAGAGCGCGGAATGGTCTGTTTAGGTGATGAATTTGCCAAACAGAGTGGTTTTGAAAGATTTTCGGAATGCGTTGTAGGTCAGTCTGGTTTTATTTATGTAGCTTCCCAGCCAGGATTGTTGTCTGTTAGCTTGGAACATGAAGGTTCTGTCAAGGTAGGACTTGGCCTTTGGACTTCTCTTTTAGAAAATTACCTAAACCTTTTTTTAAACCCCGCTAAGCTAACTGATTTCACCACATTCTCCGGCAATAAATTCCAGAGTTTAATTACACATTGTGAGAAGAAATATTTTCTACAGATTGTTTTAAATCTACTACTTAGTAGCTTCATCGCATGTCCCCTAGTTCTAGTATTTTTGGAAAGCGTGAACAAGCGATTCACGTCTACCCTTTCCACTCCACTCATTATTTTATAGACCTCTATCATATCACCCCTGAGCTGTCTCAGCCGCTTTAGCATTTCCTCAAAGGGAAGTCGTCCCATCCCTTTTATCATTTTTGTCGCCCTTCTCTGTACCTTTTCTAATTCTGCTATATCTCTTTTGAGATATGGTAAGCAGAACTACATACAGTATTCGAGGTCCAGCCGTACCATAGAGCGATACAAGAGCATTATAACATTTTCATCTTTGTTTTCCATTCCTTTCCTGATAATTCCTAACATTCTATTACTTTCTTAGCAGCCGCCACATATTGAGCTGAGGGTTTCAACGTATCCTCAACCATGACACCTAGATCCTTTTCTTGGGCAGTGACTCCTAGCACAGAACCCAGCTATAGTTCGGGTTCCTCTTTCCCACATGCATCACTTTGCTCTTGCTCACATTAAACGTTATCTGCCATTATGACGCCCAGTCTTCCAGTCTCACAAGATCCTCCTGCAATTTTTCAGAATCCTCCCGCGATTTAACAACTTTGAACAACTTTGTGTCATCAGCATATTTAATTATCTCACTAATTATTTCCATCTCTATAACATTGATAAATACGTTAAAAAGCAGCATTCCCAACAAAGGATGGGGGGGGGGATATGCACTTATTGTATCATTTGATGGAATTAAGTGCTGTTTTATTTTGTAAACTAGTCTTTGAGTCCTTTACATTAACGGATGCTAGAATAGATGTGTGTCTTTCTTTCTTTCTCTCTCTCTCCTTGGCCACTTTCTGTCTGTCTGTCTTTCTTTCTTTCTTTCTGTCTCTCTCTTTCCTCGGCTGTCCACCACCACCCCTTGCCTGCTCCCCCTGTCCAGCAGCAGCCCTTTTCCCTTCGTTTTACCTCCCCCCCCTGTCCAGGAGCACCCCTTCCCTGCTCCCCCTGTCCAGCAGCAGCCCTTTTCCCTTCGTTTTACCTCCCCCCTGTCCAGCAGCACCCCTTCACTGCTCCCCCTGCCCAGCAGCAGCCCTTCTCCCTTCCTTTTACTTCCCCCCTGTCCAGCAGCACCCCTTCACTGCTCCCCCAGTCCAGTAGCAGCCCTTCTCCCTTCGTTTTACCTCCCCCTGTCCAGCAGCACCCCTTCCCTGCTCCCCCTGTCCAGCAGCAGCCCTTCTCCCTTCGTTTTACCTCCCCCTGTCCAGCAGCACCCCTTCACTGCTCCCCCTGTCCAGCAGCAGCCCTTCTCCTTTTCTTTTACCTCCCCCCTGTCCAGCAACACCCCTTCACTGCTCCCCCTGTCCAGCAGCAGCCCTTCTCCCTTCCTTTTATCTCCCCCCTGTCCAGCTACACCCTTTCACTGCTCCCCCTGTCCAGCAGCAGCCCTTCTCCCTTCCTTTTACCTCCCCCCCTGTCCAGCAACACCCCTTCACTGCTCCCCTGTCCAGCAGCAGCCCTTCTCCCTTTGTTTTACCTCCCCCCTGTCCAGCAACACCTCTTCCCTGCTCCCCCTGTCCATCAATACCTGCTCCCAAACCGCGGCTGCTTCCGATGCGTGGTCCTCTTAGAGTGAGTGAGGGTGAGAGGGGGGAGTCGCCAGCATGTTTTCCGCCTCTTTGAGTCCTTGGTCGCCATTTCAAACTCCGCATGCGCAATAGGAGCCCAAAAACTGCCACAGGCTCATTCTACTGGCACGGAGCTACGGATCACTGACTCAGGGATCATGAAGTTTGAAGTGCGCATGTGCACTTAGGGTTTATTATAGTAGATTGTTTGATAACATGATGCACTTGTTGGTTTTTAAAATGAATAAAGAATTTTTTTTTAAAAAACCCAAAATATATTGATATTCCATAAGAACATAAGAACATAAGCAGTGCCTCTGCCGGGTCAGACCACAGGTCCATCCCAGCAGTCCGCCCCAGCGGTGGCCCAACAGGTCCTGACCTGCCTTAATCACCAGAAGGGGCCCCCTTTGCCCCCTAGGTTTGTCATCGAAGTCCTATCTTCCCATCAAAGTCCTAACCCTCTGGCCTTGCACCTGCACAACCTGGTGAGCTGTCTATATTTATGCATCACCCCAGCACCTCCCTCAGTACCCCACGATCCCCTTTTCCCTCAGGAATCCGTCCAATCCCTGTTTGAATCCCTGTACTGTACTCTGCCGGATCACTTCCTCCGGGAGCGCATTCCATGTGTCCACGACCCTTTGGGTGAAGAAAAACTTCCTTGCATTTGATTTGAACCTATCCCCCTTCAGTTTCTCTGAGTGCCTCCTCGTACCTGTCGTCCCTTTTAGTCTGAAGAACCTGTCCCTGTCCACCCTCTCTATGCCCCTAAGTATTTTGAAGGTCACTATCATATCCCCCTTGAGCCTCCTCTTTTCCAGAGAGAAGAGCCCCAGTTTATCCAGCCTCTCGGCATATGGGCAGTTTTCCAGCCCTCTTACCAGTTTCGTTGCCCTCCTTTGGACTCTCTCAAGAATTGCCTTGTCCTTCTTGAGGTGCGGCGACCAATATTGAACGCAGTATTCCAGATGTGGGCGCACCATCGCTCGATACAGCGGCATGATGACTTCCCGCGTCCTGGTTGTTATGCCCCTCTTGATGATGCCCAGCATCCTGTTGGCTTTCTTCGAGGCTGCTGCACACTGTGCGGATGGTTTCATGGATGGATCCACTAGCACACCAAAGTCTCTCTCAAGTCCGGTGTATCCCAGCAATGCCCCCTCCCCCCCATTTTATACTCGAACAACGGGTTCTTTTTCCCTATGTGCATGACCTTGCATTTATCTACGTTAAAGCGCATTTGCCATTTGTTTGCCCAGTCCTCCAGCTTATCGAGGTCCCTTTGCAGTTCCTCACACTCCTCCCTGGTCCTAACTCTGGCGCAGAGTTTGGTATCGTCTGCAAATTTTATAACCTCACACTTTGCCTCCGTTTCCAGGTCGTTGATAAATATGTTGAAGAGTAGCGGCCCCAGCACCGATCCCTGCAGCACACCGCTCGTGACTCCCCGCCAGTCAGAATATTGGCCCTTTACTCCGACCCTCTGTAGTCTATCTGATAGCCAGTGCTTGATCCATCTATGTACATCCCCGCCCACCCCGTGGTTCCACAGCTTCCTAAGCAGCCTTTCATGTGGCACCTTGTCAAAGGCCTTTTGAAAATCGAGGTAAATGATGTCTATGGGTTCCCCTTTGTCCACTTGACTGCTTATTCCCTCAAAGAAGTACAGAAGGTTTGTCAGGCACGACCTTCCCTTACAGAATCCATGCTGGCTTGTCCGCAGTAGGCCATTTTTCTCGATGTGCTCGCAAATGCTGTCCTTGATTATTGCTTCCACCATCTTCCCTATAACTGAAGTCAGGCTCACCGGCCTGTAGTTCCTGGGGTCACCTCTTGATCCCTTCTTAAAGATAGGTGTGACATTCGCCAGTTTCCAGTCCTCTGGTACCTCTCCAGTTGTCAAGGATAGGTTGCAAGCATGCTGGATTGCGCCCGCTATTTCCTGTCTTAGTTCCTTTAGAACCCTTGGGTGGATCCTGTCCGGTCCCGGAGATTTGCTGCTTTTCAACCTGTCAATCTGTTTGAGGACATCTTCCCGACTTACCTCTATATGCCCCAATTTTTCGGCCTGCTCCCCACTCATGAGATCCTCTGAGTCCGGTATATTGGACGTGTCCTCACTCGTGAAGACCAACGAGAAGAACGTGTTCAACCTCTCAGCTACCTCTTTATCCTCCTTAATCACTCCCTTCCTATCCCCATCATCCAATGGCCCCACCTCCTCTCTCACTGGTTTCTTCCCCTTTACGTAACTGAAGAATGCCTTGAAGTTTTTTGCCTCCCTGGCCAGCCCCTGCTCGTATTTCCCTTTTGCTTTTCTAACCTCTTGGTGGCATTCCTTTTGGCATATCCTGTGCTCCTGGTGATTTTCTTCCGTTGGGTCCCTCTTCCATTTCCGGAAGGACACTTTCTTGTCACTGATTGCCCTCTTTACTTCAGGTGTCATCCAAACCGGGTCTTTTGGCCGCTTGTTCTTGCTGGGTATGTACAGTTTTTGCGCTTCCTGCAGTGTGTCCCTGAGGAGGGTCCAGGCGCTCCCTGCAGTCTCCATCTTAATGCCGTTCCTGAGCTTCCTCCCCACCATTTTCCTCATAGCAACATAGTTCCCTTTCCTGAAGTTGAGCGCAGTCGTTGCGGTCCTCCCCACTATGGGTGACCCCCTTTCTAATGTGAATTTGATCACGTTGTGATCACTGTTGCCTAGTGTTCCTCCCACTTCTACCCCTCTTGCAGGACCCCCCTAATCCGTTAAGGATGAGGTCAAGAGTAGCACCCCCTCGCGTCGGTTCCTTGACTAGTTGCTCCATGAAGCAGTCCCTCACAGCTTCTACGAATCCTGCTTCCCTCGTGGAGTTGGAGTGACCCGTACTCCAGTCTATCCCCGGGTAGTTGAAGTCCCCCATCACTGTTACACTTCCAGTCCTGCATTCCTGTCTCAGTTCTGCTTCCAAGTCGTGTCCTATTGTTTCTGACGCACCAGGCGGGCGATAATACAGCCCCAGCTTTATGTCTGCACTCTTCTTTCCCGGCAATTTGACCCATAGCGATTCCAGCTCCTCTGCCTTTGTTGCCGTATCGATCCCAATCGAATAGATATAGTCCTTTATATATAGCGCTATGCCTCCCCCCTTCTTGTGGGTCCTGTCCCTCCTGTAGAGCTTGTACCCTGGCAGCGCCACGTCCCATTGATTTTCCTCTGTCCACCAGGTTTATGTAATTCCTATTATATCCAGGTCCTCCCCCTTGGCCATGACTTCCAGTTCACCCATCTTAGCCATGAGGCTTCTTGCATTTGCGTATAAGCACTGTAGGTCCCGGTGTTTGTCCTCCACCTCTGCCTTTACCTGGGCCGCCTTCCCTTGAGTCTCGGGCCGTTTTCCCGCTCCCGGTGCCACCACCTCTGCCTTTACCTGGGCCGCCTTCCCTTGGGTCTCGGGCCGTTTTCCCGCTCCCGGTGCCTCTGCTGTGCCCTCCACCTTTACCCTCGCAACTCCCTTCCTCCCCATGTCCCCTCCACCCCTCCTCCCCGCTTTTCCCCGGGGAGTACCAGCCCCCTCCCGTGCTATCGTCCCCTGAGCCTTGGTTTGTTCCCCCTTGCCTTGTGGCTCCCCTTTGCCCTGTGGCTCCACCTTATTGCCTTCTGTTTGCACCCTGGTGCGATCTCGCCCCCCTGAATCCCCTGTTTTCTCCTGTTAATATTAATATTATTCACAACTTTATTTAATACTGAATCATAATTGTATACTTTGCGGTATTTCTTCGTACTTGTTTGGCCTCGATCGACAGTGTCAATTTGCGGCGTTGTAGGTAGCTCTGGCGCTGTGACTAATCTTTAAATTGAATCTGGAAGTTCATTACTAGTCGTAACGCTTAATTGTCCATAAGAATACTTGCAGTGGTGAATTTGCGGTTTGCGAATCGCAGACTCAGTAATTTGTGATATTTTCTGACTGCCTCTTCCAGGAACTAAAGTCAGGCTACACCAATCAGGAGCTGCTTTGACGCGCCAGATAGCGTGTCAAAGCAGCTTCTGATTGGTGTAGCCTGACTTTAGTTCCTGGAAGAAGCGGTCAGAAAATACTAAGAACGATCCCGCAGGACATCAGTCTTTTTTTCAGCATCCACCGCCGCCCCTACAGCCCTCTCCCGCCTCCGATCCGCTCCTAAACTGCATTCGCGGTTTTTCTAAATTCGCGGGCGCTCCTGGAACGGAACCCCTGCAAATTTTGGGGGAGTACTGTACTCAGTTTGTAATTGCATAAATTTATATTCAAATGTGCGTATTCACTTATTCACATTTGAAGCCACTACTTGTAATTAGCGTTTCAAAATTTGAACTTCAGTTTAATAAGATTTTAAAAACACAAAAACTGTTCCATCATCCACATTTAATGGTTTTATTATAGTTTGTGATGAAAGCATGAGAATTTGCTGGTATCGTTCGTTGCCTTTAATATACGATAATTTAATCTCACATACTCTGTAATTAGTTTATAAAATTTTCTGCTTTCAATAGAACTCATAGATCTAGCGTTATTTATCTTTCTTGTTTTTTACTACGGCCTGCTGAAACATGCTGAAGTACCCAAAGGGGCCCTCGTGGCGAAAGGTTTGGAGACCCCTGATCTAGGATATCCTAACCCCTCTCTTCTACGCTAGCGGTTTTTAGCGCGGGGAGCCACGCTGAATGGCCTGCGCTGCTCCCAATGTTCATAGGAGCATCAATGAGCGTCGGGAGCAGCGCGGGCCATTCAGCGCCGCTCTCTGCGCTAAAAACCGCTAGCGCAGTTTCGTAGAAGAGGGGGGTAAATGTTTCCAAGGCAGGAGAGGAGCCTCACGGTCTTCATTTTCCAATGCACTTTCTCGCTATCATGCAGGTCTTCAGTAATAAATAAGTTGCCCTGTGTAATAGCCACTAACCCAATCCAATTACATAGTTCATGCTTTATCTCCACCAGCAGCTCAATGCCTGACAGCTCTCTTTTTTTTTTCTTCTTTTCTTTCCATGCAGACCTGGTGAGATGTGCAGCCCTGGTCTCCTGATTTATCAGGCGACTAGGGAGAAATTATCTGAGAAAGCGGTTACAACGTGTGTTGGAGTTGCAGGGTCAAGTTCTACGAAGGACACCCTGTGCAGAAGAACTAGATTAATTTCCCTGTTTTCTACAGTTCGATGTCTCGTTCTGGGAGCTTCCCACACAGAAAGAGATTCATTTAAGAACCGCAGTGTTTCTACGGGGTGCCTTTGAAGTGGGAGAGAATCCCATAAATTCTGCCCTCATGATCCAAATTTTTCTTATTCCCCCCCTGCTTTTGGGCTACTACTATAAGCTACACAAGAAAAACCTGAGGAGTTAGATATTAACTTCAAAGCAAATTAGAAACTAATAAGGTTTAACCCCCCCCCCCAAAAAAAAAAAGAACTCAACATGATTTTACAAAGTGATAGGAAGTAAATCTCCTTTGAAAGGTGAATCTGCAGATGGCATTGCAACTAGAGAGTTGCGCGGGGACAGAAATCACACCCATCCCCGCTCGTCCCCTCCAGGATCCTCTCCATCCCCACCCGTCTCTGCCAGGATCCTCTCCGTCCCCACCCGTCCACATCAGGATCCTCTCCGTCCCCACCCATCCCCACAAGGAAATTACCTCCATCCCCGCCCGTCCCCATAAAAAGCAGCAATTACTTCTGACAGGATCATCAATTCCACAGTTTCTTTTGCTGTTTTCCTTGTGGAATCTCTTTGGTGGAACCCTTTTTTTGTTTTCTGTTCAGGTAATTAACTTATAAACCCCCTCTTTTACTAAGGCTGACGTGTCCATTGTATTATATGGACGAACCCTGCTTCCAAAGCCTTCCATCCCCGTGGGCCAGAGGGGGGTCCCCGTGGGAATCCCGTGGGCTAGAGGGGGGTCCCTGTGGGAGTCCCGTGGGTTAGGGGGGATTCCTGCGGGACCCCCGCGGGTCCTGCGGGATTCCCGCGATCCCCGTTCCCATGCAGACCTCTAATTGCAACCCCTCTTCTGCTGATGCTTTAGCACCGGCAGCGTTGGTAACTGCTCCGACGCTCATAGGAATTCTATGAGCGCCGAAGGAGTTGCTACCGCTGCCGGCGCTAAAACCCGTACGAGGCATTAGTAAAATGAGGGGAGGGGGGTGGATTTTTACTTTTTTCGTCCTTTCTTTGAGCATTAGTCCCCAGGTTGTCAGAAAATGTTTTGTTTACAAAGAAGGTGGGACCAATTTTTTTTTTTCCTTCAGGAGTGAAGCTATAGTGGCCATTTGGTGGAGGATGGGCTGGGGAGGGCTTCAATGGCTGGGAGGGTGTAGATGGGCTGGGGTATGTTTTAACGGAGATTTCGGCAGTTGGAACCCAAGCACAGTACCGGGTAGAGCTTTGGATTCTTGCCCAGAAATAGCTAAAAAAAAAATGTAAAAATTTAAATTGAACCAGGTTGGGCAGACTGGATGGACCATTCGGGTCTTTATCTGCCGTCATCTACTATGTTACTATGTTACTCTTTGTGACTCTGTGCAGTGCTGCGTGCGTCTGGTAGCGCTCTATAAATAATTAATAGTAGTAATATTAAAATGCTGTTTTGGGTTTTTAGTAGTTAAAAAATAAATTCTTCCAATTGTAACCTTTGACCTCTGCTGGAGGGCTACAAATATGCATCTTCCACAGTATGGCAGATTCTTCATTTCTGCCGGTGGAAGTGCGAGAGGCACGTCCTGTAGCCAGTCAGCCAGCGCTGCCACATCTCCTCCTCCCCAGTGTGCCGCTTCTGCCCCGCTTCACTGCTAGACCACCAGGTAAGGTGTGGAGAGGTCCAGGAGGTGGGGGGTTGGGTCAGGGTTTAGAAACTCACGAATAACCGAAGTCGCGAGTCCTACACCTGCACATTTGGAGGGAGAAGTGTAAAGAAACGGTACATAGATGAAAGCGCTTGGGACAATCCCGCGAGCACAAAGGAGTGCCAGCACTTCTAAGTAAAGTGTGTGTGTGGGGGGTGGTTTTCCCCCTATGCCCCCCTCGGAGTGCTTTAAATTTAACTTTTAATCCGGCTCGCTGACGACCTGCACGCATTTGTCTGAGTTCCTTTGTCTGCACGCGATTGTCTGGCGCGCTTTAGTCCCGTCACCAAATAAACAGAGGGCTGTGCAGTAACCAAATAAACCCGCCTTCATTGAAATGTAAACTTGGGTCACTCGGGTTTTTCCTTTCCAAAAGTCTTTTGCTTAGCAGTGGAACTTTTAGAAGAAAAAAAAAAAAAACACAGGTTGATAAACCGTGCCCAGTTTCAGTCTGAACAAGGGAGACTTTAAAATCAGCTGGAGAACTGTGCCCCAGCTGGCACAGAATCAGCTGAAACCTACAAGGTTTCAAATTGCTGTGGGGTTTTTAATACTAGGCTTTTCTGAGGTTACGACACTGATATGCATTTGTCCGTTGCAGATGAAGAAGATTACAGAAGCCATGCGATCAAAGAGACTCGGAGGCTGTTTATTACCACATATTTAACTTATGGTAAGAAGGGTTTTCCTTGTATTAGGAGAAAGCCACAGAGATTTTTTTGTCAATTTCACCAGAGCCTTCCAGTGTTGGCAGGCTCTGTGTAATGTAAAGAACGAGGATTGTACTTAAGAGCTGAGTTGATCTGATTGTGCGGGATAGGCCTTCTTTCTTTCTGAGTGCCACAAATGGATTACAGTACTCCCCCCGATATTCGCGGGGTTTCCGTTCTAGGAACCCCCCTGAATATTGAAAAACCGCAAATACGGTTTTTCACCTGGGGAGGCAGGAGAGGGCAGCTGGAGAGGCAGGATAGGGCAGCTGGAGCGCCAGCGGGTGAAGGGAATTACTGGCGGTATGCTGCGACCGCCTCTTCCTGCACTAAAGTCAGGCTTCACCAATCAGGAGCTGCTTTGACACGCAGCTCCTGATTGGTGAAGCCCGACTATAGCACAGGAAGTCCCGGTCGGAAAATATCGCGAATGACCGGGACTGCGAATTGCGAACCGCGAATGACCGGAGGAACACTGTATTCTACAATTTCTATACGGAAATGTTCCAGAACTACTGTATTTAAAAATAACATATCTAGGTGTATTCCAAAAAGATCTTTGCGTTCTGAGAATTTGGGCCTACTGAAGACGACTGTGAATCCGAGGTTGGATGATCCTGGTAAAACAAGCTTTTGTTGTGCAGGAGTTAAGTTTTGGAACTCTTTGGTAGGGCAGATACGGAATTGTTGTGAGAAGGGTATATTTAGAAAATTACTCGAAACCCAGTTATTTGCTGATACTTATGGCCCTACGTTATTCATTTTAACTGTGATTTCTAAGTTTTAGTCTTATGCAAAGTTATGTCATCATTTTTAGCCATGAAATTTTAAGGTCTGCTTGTATGTCTATTTTATTATGCTCTTAAAATTATGTATGCATACAGTACTCCCCCGATAGAAGCACACATAGAAGGTAATTTACAAAATATCCATGCATAAAAGTATGCATAGAGACAAGAACACACACACACTCTTAAGGAACTTTGACGGAGAATGTGGTGAAATCAGTTAGCTTAGCGGGGTTTAAAAGGGGTTTTAGAGAATTTCCTAAAAGAGAAGTCCATGGCCGTTATTGAGATGATTTGGAAAAATACACTGCTTATTCCTAGGATATCTACCAAACTAATATGACTCACTTCAAGTTATGAAAAGATAACCTCAATAATAGTTATGCTCAGAGTACCTTATACAATCCAATGGGAATTCTGATTCCACTTTCTCAAAACGAGTCAGTGGTGTTGGAATTCTTCATCATTCCCAATACATGGAAAGTACCCGTTGTATTTTTTTAGAGAATTATGTTTTTAAAGATTTTTTCTTTTTAAAGATTTTTTCTATTTTCACATCAATATAACTTATTATAGCTTAAATAGCTTGTATATAGAAAAAGGTTTAAAAGTGCATCACTTAACTTAAATCCTTATCGGTTCCCCTTCCCGACGCGTTTCGGAATTCTTTTTCAAGGTCGGGGGAACAAGAGATAAGGTTAATCCTCAACCATACATTTACTGCCACTGGCTATCAAGAAACACCACTGACTCGTTTTGAGAAAGTGGAATCAGAATTCCCATTGGATTGTATAAGGTACTCTGAGCATAACTATTATTGAGGTTATCTATTCCTAGGATAAGCAGCATAAAATCTGTTTTACTACTTGGGATCTAGCCAGGTACTTGGGACCTGGGTTGGCCACTGTTGGGAACAGGATACTGGGTTTGATGGACCTTTGGTCTGTCCCCGTACAGCAATTCTTATGTTCTTATGTGAGCCAAGTATAGGATAATCAAGCCATTGTGACATCACTGATGAGGTTGGCTCTTAGCCATTGGTGGAATGAGGCATTATGACATCACAATCTCAGCTCTGGAATGTTGCTACTCTTTGGTCTTCTGCCAAATACTTGGGACCTGG
This sequence comes from Geotrypetes seraphini, assembly GCF_902459505.1. Classification (NCBI taxonomy): domain Eukaryota; kingdom Metazoa; phylum Chordata; class Amphibia; order Gymnophiona; family Dermophiidae; genus Geotrypetes; species Geotrypetes seraphini. Next base: position 11,923,298 of record NC_047093.1, read on the forward strand.
GTTGGCCATTGTTGGAAACAGGATATCGGGCTTGATGGACCTTCGGTCTGTCCCAGTAGGGCAATTCTTATGTTCTTATGTGAGCCAAGTATAAGATAATTAAGTCATTGTGACATCACTGCTGAGATTGGCTCTTAGCCATTGGTGGAATGAGGCATTATGACATCACAATCTCAGTTCTGGAATGTTGCTACTCTTTGGTCTTCTGCCAAGTACTTGGGACCTGAGTTGGCCACTGTTGGAAACAGGAGACTGGGCTTGATGGACCTTCGGTCTGTCCCAGTAGGGCATTTCTTATGGTCTTATGATTACTGTTTGGTCTGAGAATCAGGAGCTTATGAATATTGATCAGGTCTGCTCCTGTGCAAATGCCGTTAAACGCCTGGGAGCCAGCATGGTTCTGCAAACATCACACAGTGCCTTGAAGGGAATGCGAGCTGATTGGTCCAAGCAGCCTGTGGGATGTCATGGATGACATCATAATCATCATGAATCAAGCGGATCTGGGGAAGGTGAGGCAAATGATGAGTCTCTGCGCAAAAGGGCCCTTTCCCAGGGCGGCAGGAAAGCTGCAGGACGGCTGTTTAACGTAAGACAAACCGCGCATAAGTTGCGACCCATTTCTTTGATGCAGGGTAATTCATTCTACTCACCGCGTTTGCTTTGGAAATGTGGCACACTTCTTGGCACAGGTGTCTCTGAAATGCACTTAACAGAATGGACTTTTGGAGCGCGTTCTGCTCATATATCACTCTTGAGAGAGCAAATTCTGCTGTGATTTCGGTTCACTTTTGGATGCCCGAGTTAACAGAGAAAGGGAAAGTCCAGCATTCCACAACCATTCTCTCACAATGCTTCATGCCACGGATGCCAGGAAGTTCTCACACCTGGGCAAAATTCTTCACATATCATTTAAAAAAATCAGGCCCACTGTCTGGGTTGCTTCCTGCCTGGCCTGAGAAATGCAAACAAGGATGCAGCAGCAGGTGCTAAAAATATCCCTTTATCTATGTCCCTTCTGCCAGGACTCCTCATCCGCATAGTACCAGACAGTAGCAGCGATTGAGTCTCTCGTGTTTAATGTACAAGGCTAGTAGACGGTAGAAGGTACAAATTTACAAGAGGTAAAACTCTTCACAGTTTATAAATCTTTCCTATTGGCTAAGTCTTAATAATAATATTGTCATTTATGGCTAGAGAGAAACTGTTTTATTTTACTTTTGTGATTATGATAAACATACCGAGGGCCTCAAAATAGGACCTGGTGGGCCACATGTGGCCCCTCGGGCTGCGAGTTTGACACCACTGAGTTAAGGGGAACAGTTAATCTGCTGGCTGGGTTGGAGGGCAGAGGGGAGAACAGGACAATCAAGCCATTGTGATATCACTGATGAGGCTGGCTCTTATTGGTGGAATGAGGCATTATGACATCACAATCTCAGTTCTGCTTCCCAAAGGCAAACAGGATGTCATGGTTACAGTTTAGCCAGTGGTCTCCAACTCCAACCCTTTGCCAGGGCCACATTTTGGCTTTGTAGGTACTTGGAGGGCCTCAGAAAAAATAGTTAATGTCTTATTAAAGAAATGACAATTTTGCAGGAGGTAAAACTCTTTATAGTTTTGGCTAAGTCTTAATAATAATATTGTCATTTATAGCTAAAGAGACAGATGAACAAGAGACGATTTTATTTTATTTTTGTGATTATGATAAATATACTGGGGGCCTCAAAATAGTACCTGGCGGGATGCATGTGGTCCCCGGGCTGCGAGTTTGAGACCACTACATTAGACCAACAAGTATGGAATGGTTGGACTCTAGGGGGTGGTTTCTTTGGGGAGGGGAGAGAATTCTCGGGTGTAATTGGAAGTCTGAGTGGTTTGGTATGTGATTCCGGGGTTGCATTTCTGATCATATATGTATGTGTGGGGCGGGGAGGGGGAGGGGATCAGCACCATGGTACTTTTAAGATGTGGCCTGGGAGCACCAGGTCATACTTTGATGTCTAATTCTCTCAGGACAGTAAAATAACCCCTGTTTTTTTTCCAGCTACACTTCTCCCTCCATATTCACGGTTTCAGCAATCGCTGTTTTGATTATTCACGGTTTTTAGCTTGCTGGCTCCTCCCCCCAAATTACATCATCTTGCATAATCGCTGATTCCAAGCATTTACAGAGAAAATCGCCGATTCACAGCACTTTCTTCACCGTGTTTTGCCTCTCCTTCAGGAACAGGCCAGGACTCCCACCATGTTATTGCGGTTTCATCATATTCATGATGGTTTTTAATAGAAAACAGCCAATAACACATGAAAAAGTTATTTGTGGTTTTTCTGTATTTGCGGTTCTGTTAATCCCCTATCACAGCGAATAAGGAGGGAGAAGCGTACTTGACTTGGAGTGCTCACCACAAGTTAGATTCAGAATTTCCATAGTAGTGAGCTACTTCCATTCATTTAAATGTTTTGCATCTCATTACAGTATAGCAGACAGTGACTTAGTTATTACATATTTTAAGAGATAACATGATTTGGAGCTGTAATGCAGCCTGATGGTCCATCCTTAGATTGTAGAGTATATAAACCTTCTGGGAATAGGGAAATGGCTACTTGACATGAATGTACACTTCTCCCTCCCCATTCGCAGTTTGCACACTCGTGGTTTCACATATTCACAATTTTTTTGGGGGGGAACCCCATATTTTACCACTTTTCCGCCTCTCCAGCCTTCCTCCTGGCATCCTGGCCTTACCTGTTGATCTATCAGGCTTTCGGGGCAGGAACGATCTTCCTACGCTCCTGCCCCATCTAGATTGCCAAAAGGAAATGGCTGACGTGAGCTCCCGTCGTAGTCTCGAGAGCCTACGGGAACTCATGGCAGTCATTTCCTATTGGTGATCTGCACGGGGCAGGAGTGTAGGAAGATCGCTCCTGCCCCGAAAGCCCGCTAGACCACCAGATAAGGCCGGGATGATGGGGGGAAGGCTGGAGAGAGGCTGGGTGGGTCAGAGCTGGACGAGAAGTTATTCGCGGTTTTTCTCAATTCGCGGTCCACTCTGCCTCTATCCCCCGTGAATACCGAGGGAGAAGTGTAACCCAGTGTGAAGTAGTACTGAAAAGGGTTCAGCTAAATCTATAGACACAATAACTGATCTTCAAATGCAAATTCTGGCATTTAACTGTTGTGGAAGATGATCAACCACTCTCTCTGTGAAGAAATACTTTCATGGCGACACCAGAAAGTATTTCTTCAAAGAGAGAGTGGTTGATCATTGGAACAAGCTTCCAGTGCAGGTGATCGAGGCAGACAGCGTGCCAGACTTTAAGAATAAATGGGATATCCATGTGGGATCCCTACGAGGGTCAAGATAAGGAAATTGGGTCATTAGGGCATAGACAGGGGGTGGGTAAGCAGAGTGGGCAGACTTGATGGGCTGTAGCCCTTTTCTGCCGTCATCTTCTATGTTTCTATGATTTTCAAGTTAACCCTTACAGACTTGCAGTTCTGGGTTTTGTGATTTTTTTCCCCCATGAAAAATGTCAACACAACGCACCACAGTGGACTTAAGAAAACTATAGCTTGGTGACTATAGAAATCCAGAACCTTCCACTAATATGACTTACTGGAGAATTCTCTCTTTAGCTGCGCAGTAATACATTACATATATCTGCCCTCATCATGCCATCATCTTGATTTGGCTCAACAAAGAGTCAAAATATCTTCCAAATCCAAAGAAAGTCGCAGATGTTCATCATTACCATCCTTACAAATCAAGACTTGTCGAACTGCAAGAACCCTAGTTGAGTTGATAAACAGATTGTGAGGAATCCTTCCAGTTTTTTGCAATACGTTCTTTTGGTTTCTGTGAAACTGCACATCCCATGCCAAGTTAACCCTAATCTGGGTCTGCCTGTCTGTGAGCTGTCACACCTGAGTGATGGTAGTTTGGCAGGTTTTCTCTTGGTGCAATCCATGGGAGCAGGCTCCAGGGAGAATCCAATGCCTTTTGCCTGTTACAAACTCAAACGTTGGCATATGGGCTACAAAGATGGAAGGATAGATGAAGACAGAGAGAAAAAAAAAAAACCAGGAAGAAAGGAAAAGAGAGGCCAATTTGAAAGAAAAGATAAAGAAAATATAGCAGGTCATGAATAGCATTGTTTAAATGTTCAGCTCATTGCATTCTGATTCACGGATAAACACAGATTAGAGATGTGGAGAAGCTTTTTAGAAAGAATATACAATTGGAATTGAGATCTCTAGGTTGGGACTTCTCATTTTGAGGAGAACCTGCCAACATATGAGGGGCCACCGAAAAGTTCTCAGCCCAACCAAGAAGAAAACTTACAAGTTATTTCACACTTCTCTTGACACTTTGTTTCAATGAGGCAAATGCATCTAGTAAATGGGTCCAAGTAGAGGAAAATCAAGCCATTGCGACATCACCGATGAGGTTCTCTCAGGCACTGGTGGAATCAGGCATTATGACATCACAATACAAGGGGCCACTGAAAAGTTCTCAGCCCAGCCAAGAAGAGAATGATGTGGAGCCAGGAAACTTACAAGTTATTCCACACTTCTCTTGACACTTTGTTTCAATGAGGCAAATGCGTCTAGTAAATGGGCACAAGTAGAGGGAACCCAAGCCATTACATCATCACCGATGAGGTTGGCTCTTAGGCATAGGTGGAATGAGGCATTATGACATCACAATACAAGGGGCCACTGAAAAGTTCTCAGCCCAACCAAGAGGAGAATGATGGTAGCGCATATATATGATAAGGCAGCATTTATGTGTCTGAGTTGACCTGTAGATTTTGTAGGTGTCCATTTCTTCATGCATTTTAGAAGAGGCTCTATGAGGGGCCTCTGAAAAGTTCTCAGCCCAAGGAGAGAATGATGTGGAGCCATACTTTTCTTAACACTTTCATTTAATATCATTAATGCAAAAAGTGTAAAGGAAAATGTGGTATAACTTGTGAGTTTAGTGGCCCCACATCATTCTCTTCTTGGGCTGAGAACTTTTCAGAGGCCCCTCATAGAGCCTCTTCTAAAATACATGAAGAGACGGACACCTACAAAATCAACTCAGGCACATAAATGCTGCGTTACCATATATATGCGGTCAACACACGAACATAAATGCTACCTTACGTGCAATTATTTTTGTCCCACGTGGTTTTGACGTGTCACCATACCGGTACTGTAACTAAAACATGGGGCACCATATCATATATATGTTTATGTTGTGAAAAAGAACATGAACATCTACATGAGCCATTTTAGAAATGCAAATATTTATTTTTGCTGAAGCTGTAAAAACAAACCAACCCATATCCCTTACCAATTTCACTTGTATTGGGGGGAGGGGCATCAACTACTGGGGAGGGATTAAGGGGGATAATCTTTCCTAATCCTTTCAGTGGATCACTTTTCTGAAACCTAGACATCTCAGGTGGTAGGTACAAATCAGTGTTGGACAAGTAACATATTACTAACCCTGCGCTAGCAGTTTTTAGAAACTTTGTGGAGTGACGTTCTTTTGGTTTTCTCTGGATTTTCTTCTCTGTGGATATCTTGGGGTCAATTCCTTTTGTTTTTTGATAGCAGTTTTTAGCGCAGGGAGCCGCGCGGAATGGCCCGTACTGCTGTTAGATGCCTTGTTGTAGACTCGATTACAATGCCTATCCTAGTAAGCACCTCCCAGCTCTGGAACGCATTGCCAGAGGTTGTGGTAAGAGTGGATAGCGTAGCTTGTTTTAAGAAAAGTTTAAACAAGTTCCTGGAGGAAAAGTCCATAGTTTGCTATTGAGAAAGACATGGAGGAAGCCACTGCTTGCCCTGGATTAGTAACATAGAATGTTGCTATTCTTCAGAGTTCCGGAATCTTGTTACTCTTAGGATTCTGGAATGTTGCTACTCTTTGGGGTTCTAGAATCTTGTTACTCTCTGTGATTCCGGAATCTTGCTACTCTTTGAGATTCTATGAGGAATGTTGCTACTCCTTGGGTTTTGGCCAGGTACTAGGGACCTGAATTAACCACCGTGAGAACGGGCTACTGGGCTTGATAGACCATTGGTCTGACCCAGTGAGATTATTATGTACTTTAAAAAAAAAAATTTTAATCGGTTTTTAATGGTGCGGTCAATTACCACTCCAATTAAAGCCAATTAAGTTAGGCGGCGTATGCAGAATCCAGCCCATATTGTCTCCTCCAATGTAACTTTTGATCTCATGTGGTCAAATGCTTTCACTAGGTGAAAACCATTCAGAAAAGGTTTATCAGACTTCATCAATTAAAAACTGTCATTTGAAACGTAACACGTAGGAGAAGAGATCAGTGTAGAACGCTGGCTATGAATTTGTTATGAATGGCTAAGTCGGACATGGAAAAAATAATAGAAAATGTTCATTCCTAGCCAAGGTTTAAGTGAACATACGTTTCTTTTTATTTTGGCTAGCTCAGTAAAGGCTCGTGGAAAACCTAAGAATGTATTTCAAGATTTCCTACAACATAAGGAACTGAATGCTGAAGCTTGGTATTAGGGAATCCTTTTGATGCGACAAACGCAGGTTTATTTGGAAATGCCAAGGTTCTGTCGCCACGGCTCTTTGCAATTTCTTAATATAATTTTTCTCATGTTAGCGCTGAGAAAAGGCTGCTCCTAAAGCACACTTTTTTTCCAGTAAGTTTCATACTCTTTCTTGAAAGCCACTGAGGGCCGGATTCTACAAACAGCGTCAATATCGGTGATTGCTTAAAAAAACAATTGTCAATCGCGTGTCAGTCATGGAACGGCGCAATTTGCGGAATCACGGTTACCTTAAATATAGGTGCTGGAAATCTAGGCCAAGGTTTTGAAGGTCTACGTTTCTGGCAGGTATGTTTGACCTGAATCGCGTCTACCGAGGCGCCTAAGAATGCGTAAGGTCTTTTCCAGCATTGACCGTGCCCACTTTGACCTTAGGGGTTCCAAGGTGTCTCCGTAGATGTGATGAAGGCACCATTTTTATAGGTGCCTCAAGGCTCCCCCTAGCGCAGGATAGAAAATTTTAAATAAACTTGGAAACTTGAAACCTAAGAACATAAGAAGTCGCCTCCGCTGGGGCAGACCAGAGGTCCATCCTGCCCAGCGGTCCGCTCCCGCGGCGGCCCATCAGGCCCACTGCCTGAATAGTGGACTCTGACTAATTTTGTAATTTACCTCTAATCCTGTCCCTATAACCTCATCTCTACTCCTATCTGTACCCCTCAATCCCTTTTTCCTCTAGGTACCTGTCCAGACCTTCTTTGAAGCCCTGTAGCCTACTTCTGCCTACATTGTTTTAAATGTTGTTTAATCTTTTTTTTAAAAGGGTTTGCCAATTAAGGGTTCCTTTTATCAAGCTGTGTTGGAGGTTTTTAGCGTAAGCCGGCACAGTAAATACTCCAATGCTCGTAGAATTCAATGAGCATCAGAGCACTTGCATTACTGGCCCATGCTAAAAATCTCTAGTGCAGCTTGATAAGAACATAAGAATTTCCACTGCTGGGTCATCATGCCCATCAGTCCGCTCACGCGGCGGCCCTCTGGTCAAAGACCAGCCCCCTAACTGAGGCTATCCCTATCAGCGTACGTCCTTGTTCAGCAGGAACTTGTCTAACTTTGTCTTGAATCCCTAGAGGGTGTTTTCCTCTATGACGGACTCCGGAAGAGTGTTCCAGTTTTCTACCACTCTCTGGTTGAATCTATCCTCTTTCAAATTTAGAGAGTGCCCCCTCGTTCTCCCTATCTTGGAGAGTGTGAACAGTCTGTCTTTATCTACTAAATCTATTCCCTTCATTATCTTGAATGTTTCGATCATGTCCCCTCTTAGTCTCCTCTTTTCGAGGGAGAAGAGGCTCAGTTTCTCTAATCTTTCGCTGTACGGCAACTCCTCCAGCCTTTAACCATTTTAGTCGCTCTTCTCTGGACCACTTGTTACTAAACAGACCATTTGATACCCAAAGACTCCTAAGACTCCTGATGTAGGCCGGATGGCCGAAACATGATCATGTCGAGTCATTGAGTTGCTTTGGATGTTTGAATTGTTTTGGATGAATAAAGATCATTGGATTTATCAGATGAGTTGAAAGACGCATTTTTTGTGCACCATTCTGATTGGACATTTCCACTTTGCTCTTGCTTGTTCGATTTTTGTGGAATTGGTTCCCCTGTTTTATTGGGACTGCACACCCAGACATGCCACCTAAATAGTGGGGTACCTTACAGGACACTGCTGTGAACTTCACAAAAAGGGTGCCATGGCTTCTCCTCACTACAGCTCCCTTATAGGTCATGGTGAGCCCCCCAAACCACCTCCAGAATCCTCTAGACCCACTTATCTACCACCCCAATAGCCCTTATGGCTGCAGGAGCCACTTATATGCCAGTACAAAAGGGTTTTGGGGGTGTATAGAGCAGTGCACATGTTTCATTATCAATGCAGCGATTACAGGGGCTTACGGGCATGGGTCTTCCTCTCTATTGGTCCCTAACCCACCCCCAAGATGACTTAAGCTGCCTCTGTGTTGGATGACTAGGCTTTCCTATGCCAGGCGGCCAGGTAATGATGGTCTGGAGGCTGAATTTTAAAGTTGTGAATAACATTTTTATGGGTGTATGTGTTTGAGGGGGGGGGGGGTGTTGTTGGTGATCACTGTGTTATGTGTTTGCAGTGCTTATCTGGTGAGTTTAGGTGGGTTTTTGTTACTTAGACCATGTTTTACATGGTCTAAGTCACAACATCCAAGTTCCGTCGATCGTGGGTTGTATAACTTTCGGTTATTCATGCTGTACGACTACATGCCGCCCAACTCCTGCCCTCGACACGCCTCCCGAAACACCCCGTGTAGCTTTGGACGTTGAGCGGCACTATGAAGGCCTAAGTCGTTTAGAAAAACATCCAAAACCCGGTTTTATTATTGGCACTTGGATGTTTTTGAGAAATGTTCGTCCAAGTGCCGAATTAGGCCGGTTTTTGGATGTTTTTCTCTTGATTATGAGCCCCTTAGTAGATAAAGACAGACTGTTCACACTCTCCAAGGTAGGGAGAACGAGAGGGCACTATCTAAAGCTAAAAGGGGATAGATTCCGTATGAATGTAAGGAAGTTCTTCTTCACCCAGAGAGTGGTAGAAAACTGGAACGCTCTTCCGGAGTCTGTGGTTGGGGAAAACACTCTCCAGGGATTCAAGACAAAGTTGGACAAGTTCCTGCTCAACTGGAAAATACGCAGGTGAGGCTGGGCTCATTTAGAGCACTGGTCTTTGACCTAGGGGCCGCCGCGTGAGCGGACTGCTGGGCACAACCCAGCAGCGGCAATTCTTATGTTCTTATGGGTATACTGTTCAAAGTGGGGAGAAAAGGTTTCTAGAAACATTCTCGGCAATGCTATGCAGAAGCTGCGATCATTAGATAAAATTCATTATAAGCAAAAACATTTAACTGTGTGAATTGGCATTTCACCAGGCAATTTGGGCCATAATGTCACATGTGAGCTTCTCCAATGCACAGACTTTTAACCAAATTAAAAAGTTTTTTCCACAGATTTGTCTTTGTAAAAGGGGCCCTAAATAAGAACTGCCGCTACTGGGTCAGACCAGCGGTCCATCATGCCCATCAGTCCGCTCACGCGGCGGCCCTTTGGTTAAAGACCAGCGCCCTGACTGAGACTATCCCTATCAGCGTACGTCCTGGTTCAGCAGGAACTTGTCTAACTTTGTCTTGAATCCCTGGAGGGTGTTTTCCCCTATGACAGACTCCGGAAGAGCGTTCCAGTTTTCTACCACTCTCTGAGTGTAGAAGAACTTCCTTATATTTGTATGGAATCTATCCCCTTCCAAACAATGTCTCCCTAGCCTTTTACAAGCATTATTGGAAATCATACAGATTTGTCTTTTATTAACTTAAGTATCTGTTGGGACTATTGTCACACAGGGCCAGATTCTGTAAACGGCACCTACATCGGGCGAAGCTACAAAATGTCTCTGTTCACGTGTCAATCACAGGTAGGTGTCATTTAAACAATTGCAGTGGCAGAAAAAGTTAGGCGCCAGTACCAATTCTGAATAGAGGAGAGATTATCACAGATTATTTCTGGAATACTTCCAACCAGTGGTGTAGCGAGGATGAGAAGTGCCCCTCCCCCACAGCCAGCTCTTCCCCCACTCCCTGCTCCTTGCCCAATCTCCCATTTCCAAGTTTATTCATTTCTTGTTATAACATCTATTTCAAGTATCTAGACGATTTACAATAAGTATATACAATTAAAGTTAAAAAAAATATAAGCTAAAAATATTAGGTGGGGGGGGGAGAAAACAGACTTGACAAATAGGAAACGTGTGGGGAAGCTGGGGAAGGGAAGTAAAGTTTCAATAAAATTAAGGTGACAGAATTTCTTCTATTTTTCATCATAAAATAGAATAGCATCAACCCATATTGAAAGCATCTTGAACCCATATTGAAAGCATTTTGAAATAGGAAGGTTTTAAGTTTGGATTTTAATAACAATAGAGATGATTCTTGTCTGAGTTCGTTGGGCATCGTGTTCCATAATGTTGAGGCCATAACAGAGAAAATTGATTTACGTGTAGGGTCGTAGAAGATTTCATGAATGGAGGGGATCATGAGAAGATTTTGAGAGTTGGATCGTAAAGTTCTGGAAGAAGAATAAGGAAATATAAGTTTGTCGATGAAAACAGGAGAATTTGTGAGTCTGGTTTTAAAGGTAAGGAGGAAAGTGATCTGATGGGAGATTGGTAGCCAGTATGGTTTTCAGAGAAGAGAGGTTGGAAACATAGAAACATGATGGCAGATAAAGGCCAAATGGCACATCTAGTCTGCCCATACACAGAAACCATTATCTCTTTTTCTCTCCAGGAGATCCCACATGCCTATACAGGGCTTAAAAGGAAATTTTGAATTGATGAATTTACCTTTATATTATTGTATCAAATTGCTTTTATTCTTTATTCATTATGTATGTAATGATTGAAAAAAATTATATTAAAAAAAAAAAAGAATGCATTGTCAGGGGAAATAGAGAGGAGTCAGATTTGACACTAGAGGCCTCTTATACAAAGCCGCACTAGCGGCCCCGAAGCCCATAGAGATTTAAAGGGCTTTGGGGCTGTTGCTCTGCAGCAGCCACTAGCACAGCTTTGTAAAAGAGACCATAGGTGATATCATGCTTTAATATGGCTTGGAGATAAGTACGCAGACTACACAATCAATAGATATGATAAATGAGACAATCCAATAGAAAGTGAGTATGTAATCTGTAACTAGGTAGTATTCTAGGCTACTGAACTAAAGTATATAAGTAGCATTCCGGTTGGCTTAAGCTTTAGGATGGATCCATGACAGAAGCCGACTACTCTGTATGTTATCCATTGGCTCAATCTGCTGTACTGTTGTTCCATATAAGTTGACTTTTGTCTGTTACTAATAAATCTATATTATATACAGCAATTGGGTTGTCGTAGCGAGGTCATTTGTCTAAAAAGGTTAGCAGCGCCTTTTCACCTCTCATTCCAGAACTTCCTTTCAAATGAAAGAGACTTGACTCCTGCGCATTTACATTATGTAGGTATTTAAACATCTCCATCATATCTCCCCTCTCCTCCATATCACGAAGACCACACACCACTTTAGTAGCCTTCCTCTAGACAGACTCCATCCTTTTTATATCTTTTTGAAGGTGTGGCCTCCAGAATTGTACACAATATTCTAAATGAGGTCTCACCAGAGTCTTATACAGGGGCATCGATGCCTCCTTTTTTTCTACTGGCCATACCTCTCCCAAGTTTCAAGTTTTATTAAAAAAAAAATTGATACAACGCTTATAAAATTTCTAAGCGATTACCATAATAAAAATGGGGTAAAAGAACATATAGTAACTGACATCAACATTACTTACTTGAGGCTCAGGGAAGGAGAGGCAGCATCTTTCTAGCTTTCACCGTCACCTTTTCAACCTGTTTGGCCACCTTAAGATCATCACATACAATCCCACCCAGGTCCCGCTCCTCTTTTGTGCACAAAAGTTCTTCTTTATGGATAAGCTTAATGGTTGTGGTTTGAAGAATTTGAAGTCTACGGATTTCTTTTTGTGTCGAACCGTGGTATAAGGAGTTGCAGTAGTCAAGCCGAGAAATAACAAGGGAATGAATAAGAATGTTTAGAGAAGGGGGGGGGTCTAGAAGTGTGGATATTTAATGGATCATTTTTGCTTTATAGGAGGATTTCTTGACAACAGATTTGATCATGATAGGAAAGTTTATTATCAAGAATGACTCCAAGTTGTTTTATCGTAGAATCCATTTTGTTAAGAGAATTTTTCAATGCAACTTGGTGTGGTAAGATCATCCTTGTCAGTGCAGAGGAACAGAACACCTTTGGTTTTTCCAATATTTAAGGAGATTTGGTCGAGTTTACGTGCGCGCCCCCCCTTACCTTTCCCCGTACCTCTAGCTGTTCACTGCCGCGAGCAACGACTTCAACGTGCTGCTCGCCATCCTGGTGGCTCTCCCTCTGATGTCACTTCCTATGTGCGGCACCTGGAAGTGACATTAGTAAGAGAGCTGATGCGGTTGTGAGGAACTTGTTTTCTGCGGTGGGGAACAACTAGAGGTGTGGGGGAGTGAAAGGGGGGTGCATGTGGCGAGGGGAGCAATGGGAAGAGGTGGAAGGGGTGGAAAGGAGGAGGGATGCCTGTGCCTCCATCCCCTCGCCCCCCCCCCCTTATTACACCACTGTTTCAAACCAGTATACCTTTTTATATCATTCTCAAGATTCTTACCTTGTAGAATGAGTTACTGGAAGTCAAATGTATCATTATTTATTTTATCTAATCTAATGAAAACATTTCTATTCCACTTAAGCAAAAATGGCTCAAGGTGGATTACAATAAGAAAAATCTGTGATAGTTCACTCTGTACAAAGGAAATTCAAAACTATTTCTTCTAATTACAAGACTTTCATGATACTTGTTGGTTAAGTACAATGAAAAGGGTGATAGCTCTTAATATCCCTAATCTCTCTAGGTAATTTATTCCAGAGATCGGGACCAATGCTCCATCAAGCCCAGTAGCCCGTTCTCACAGTGGCCAATCCAGGTCACTAGCACCTGGTAATTTTTTTTACAGCAGGTATTTACAGAACATAAAAATTGCCACTGCTGGGTCAGACCAGTGGTCCATCGTGCCTAGCAGTCCGCTCATGCGGCGGCCCCAAGATCAAAGACTAGTGCTCTACATGAGTCCAGCCTCACCTGCATATGTTCCAGTTTAGCAGGAACTTGTTCAACTTTGTCTTGAATCCCTGGAGGGTGTTTTCCCCTACGACAGACTCCGGAAGAGTGTTCCAGTTTTCTACCACTCTCTGGGTGAAGAAGAACTTCCTTACGTTTGTACGGAATCTATCCCCTTTTAGCTCTCTTGTTCTCCCTACCTTGGAGAGTGTGAACAGTCTGTTTTTATCTGCAGAAGGAATAGTTAATCTAATTTCCCTTTTCTGCTCTTATCTCTCTAGAAGCCAAGTAAGAAGAAATCATTCCCGTCGAACTCTCTAAAGAGGCAGAGTCAGAAGAAGGGTGCAGTAGAATGTTTACCAAGGAGCTAACATTAGCAGAAGGTAAATCATAGGAGAAACCACCATTCTAGGATTTAAGGGAAAATTGGACGCACATCTTCTTGCAGGACACATTGAGGGATATGAGTGACTAAGGTATTCGCCAGAGTACGCCTGGCTGAGCCTCCGCGTGTGCGGATCACCGGACTAGATGGACCACAGGTCTGATCCGGTGCAGGTATTTCTTATGTTCTTAAATGATTTTTTTAAAAAAAGTTAATTATTTGACCAGGTAAGAAAGTATCCCTCTTAAAGCAAGAGAGTTGACAACTCAGTTGAAGAAAGGACACTGTTAATTCAATGGCTCGCCCTAAAGGCGCAAGTTCATCTCATGGTGTGTGTTGAGTACAGCAGAGCGTCACTAATGACCTGCAGACACTAGGGGGCACATGAAGGAAAACCTTGTCCAAGCTTTAATCCAGAAATTGCCTGGCTCCTCTGACGAATACCCTCGTGGAAAGGTTGAACAGTAGCTGGATACATAACAGAATTTCATTGCATTAAGCTCCACTGGGAGACTGTAAAAACCCTCTTTAATAGTCTTTCCAAGAGTTATTATTATTTTGCTTGGTTTGCCCGTTGAAAAAAGTCTTTGTTTTCCTCCTAGCGAACATTTTCGTCCTACGCGAAATGAAACTCCTCTCCTTCCACAAACTTGGGCCGGAGTGAAACGCAGAGGAACAATGAGACAGCACTGTTTATAAAACCTTCAAGACATTAACTGGCGGAGGAAAGGTTTTCACCAAGCCCTTGAACAGACTCTACACAAACCAGAAACACATGGAAAAGAGAGAATGTGGAATAAGGGCTGGAACACGAGCAACAGCTTAAGACATACAATAAGCGAGGAATGAGGTTTTTCTCTTAATGACTTGTTTTGCTAGGAACATGAAACTGCGCGGTGTCTACCTCTTGGAGAACTGTGAGTTATTCAGAAGGGCAAATTTACTGTACTGGGCCCTTAGCCCAAAAGGGAAATATGTCTGACCGAATAGAAAATCAGTTAGTCACACAAGTACATGTTCAAGTGTGATCTCTCTTTCTCTCACATGCACACTGGTTAGCATATCTGGGCTTTAAAAATGTTTGGACAAGTTCCTGGAGGAAAAATGCACAGTCTGCTATTGAGGTAGACATGGGGGAAGCTACTGCTTTCCCTGAATTGGTAGCATAGAATGCTGCTACTTTTTGAGTTTCTGACAAGTACTTGTGACCTGGTTTGGAAACAGGAAACTGGGCTAGATGGGCCATCAATCTGCCCCCAGTATGGCTATTCTTGTATTCTTATGTTCTAAAGCTGATGAATGAACAAAAGGGAGTCCTAATCCCAGGCATAAGAGCTTAAGAAAAGCCATATTGGGTCAGACCAGTGGCCTATCTAGCCCAGTATCCTGCTTTCAAACAATGGCCAATCCAAGTCACAATTACTTGGCAGAGCCCCAAAAAGTAGATATTTCCAAGGCCATGAAGTGGCTTTCTCCATATCTACCATAATAATGGTTTATGACTTTTCTTCCAGGAATTTGTCCAAACCTTTTTTAAACCCAGCTATGTTGACAGCTTTTACCATATCCTCAAGCAACGAGTTCAAGAGCACATCACAGCACAAGACTACCGTAGGATTTCATCGCGCAGCATTCACTTGGATGCAAACGCCAACAGTAAAGCCCGGTTTGCAGATTCCACTAAAGAAGCAGAGAAGGAGCTCCTAGGGCTCTCCGCAACGCAACACCTGTCAGCAGAGGTCTGCATGAGCCAAACTCACTTCTCTTATCAGCCACATACTGATCAGCAACCTTCTGGGATATTTGCATTTCTTCACGAGGTTTGGGTACTTCGCACATTTTTGTGACCTAATTAGGTTAATCAAAACACGGACCATGTCGGGTCCTTGTTCCGTTATTTCAAACGTGGACAATACCCTTAAGACAGCGTTTATTGATTATCATAAAGGCTCGGACTCAAATGCATTGCCACTGCAGTATCGTTCTTTGGTCTTCTGTTGCTTTACGTTTGCAGCCGTGTTTTTTTGAGATAGCCTTTGTGTTTTTCCATCCTTCCTCATTTCATTTCAGCATTTTAGAGCAAGTTAATGTTCAATCATTTTTATTGAGCTTTAAAAATAAAATATACATAACAAAAATCTTACAAAGAATCTCATCTCAACTCAGTTAATACATTGTAGATATGGAAATTCAAAGAAATCAACAATCAATTATCACCACAATACAAACACGATAAAGTACATCCCCCTTCCCCCCTCCACCCATCCCATTTTCAAATATTACTAATAAATAGTGCTTCACTTTCTGATTACATTTAATGAGTTCACTCCAAAACTGCCTGCTCTGACTGATAATTGCTGTATATAAGGTTCCCAGGTCATCCCAAATTTACTCTGTTTTTTATAAGATGGGGAGGTTGCCCTAGCTTCCGTAATCATAAGAGCATGAAACGCTGCCCTCCAATGCCAAAATGAGGGTGGACGTTCTTCCAACCAATGTGGTAAAATACATTTTTGACCTACAATAAAGGATTTGCGAAATAATTCCCGAACCCCTTTCTTAAAACTCCTGTCCCGTTGAAGAAATAATACCATCTGGGGAGAAGGAACCACGATTCTAGAAATAATTGATCCAAGAAAAACACAAACAGCAAGTTAAATAAGTAGGTCCTATATCAAAAACCAGAAACAAAACCAAGGTTTGTTGGCTTTTGGTATCATTTCAGATGAGAGGGATGAGTCTTTTTTTCTTCGCCTTCTTTTTACAGTTTACAAAACATTTGAAAGCCATGGCAATTTAACCAGCATTTCACTGTTTAATAGTTTTCGTACCGTGTATGTTTATTTCCTCTATTGCTTGTATTTTTATTTATATCTAGGGGTTTAACCATGGGGCGGGAGGCTTGGAGAGGCAGAGGCCCCTCCAATTCTCCAAACTCAATTGTTCTGTTCTCTGTACGCTGCTTCATTGTCGCACTAGAGCAGTGGTCTCAAACTCACAGCCTGGGGGTCACATGCGGCCCGCCAGGTCCTATTTTGAGGCCCTCGGTATTTTTATCATAATCACAAAAGTAAAATAAAACAGTTTCTTGATCGTATGTCTCTTTAGCTATAAATGACAATATTATTATTAAGACTTAGCCAAAACCATAAAGAGTTTTACCTCCTGCAAAATTGTCATTTCTTTAATAAGACATTAACTATTTTTTTCTGAGGCCCTTCAAGTACCTACAAATCCCAAATGTGCAGACCACTGGCTTAACTGTAATCATGACATCCTGTTTGTCTTTGGGAACCAGAACTGAGATTGTGATGTCATAATGCCTCATTCCATCAATAAGAGCCAACCTCATCAGTGATGTCACAATGGCTTGATTGTCCTATTCTCCCCTCTGCCCTCCAACCCAGCCAGCTGATTAACTGTTCCCCTTAACTTAGTGGTCTCAAACTTGCGGCCCGCCAGGTAGTATTTTGAGGCCCTTGGTATGTTTATCATAATCACAAAAGTAAAATAAAACAATTTCTTGATCATCTATCTTTCTAGCTATAAATGACAATATTATTATTAAGACTTAGCCAAAGGGAAAGATTTATAAACTATAAAGAGTTTTACCTCCTGCAAAATTGTCATTTCTTTAATAAGACATTAACTCTTTTTTCTGAGGCCCTCCAAGTACCTACAAATCCCAAATGTGGCCCTGCAAAGGGTTTGAGTTGGAGACCACTGGCTTAACTGTATCCATGACATCCTGTTTGTCTTTGGGAAGCAGAGCTGAGATTGTGATGTCATAATGCCTCATTCCACCAATAAGAGCCAACCTCATCAGTGATGTCACAATGGCTTGATTGTCCTGTTCTCCCCTCTGCCCTCCAACCCAGCCAGCAGATTAACCCTTCCCCTTAACTCAGTGGTCTCAAACTCTTTAATAAGACATTAACTATTTTTTCTGAGGCCCTCCAAGTACCGAGAAATCCAAAATGTGGCCCTGCAAATGCTTTGAGTTTGAGACCACTGCACTAAAGCATGCATGTTGAAATGTTGGAGCAAGGTTGCCATCGAGATGTACGCAGTAGGCGGGTGTGGAGGGACAGAGGGGCATAATCAAAACATGCGTCTAACTCCAATTTGGGCGTATGGCACTAGACACCCAAAGTCGGCAGTGGGAAAATGCCCATATACATATATATATATATATATTTTTTTATTTTTTTTTTAATTGCCTATTTAGACATCCAGGCTATTGTTTATACCTTGTTTATACCATATTTTTGATCAAAATTTCATCCAAGTCCCAAATGCCCAGAACAAGACCATTTGGATGTGGGAGGGGCCAGTCTTGTAATGAACTGGCCACCCAGACATGGCAACAGAGCAGTGAGGCACTGCTGTGAACTTCACAAAAAGGGTGCCGCATAAACATCTCACCAGAACTCCCTTATAGGTCATGGTGAGCCCCCAACACCCACTATACCCACCTCTCTATAACCCCAATAGCCCTTATTCCTGCAGGTGGCACCTATATGGCAGTAGGGTAGGATTGGGGGCACATTTTCCACCATAAGTGTAGTGGTTAAAGTGGCTTATGGGCCTGGGTCCTTCTCTCTGGGATTCACTAGCCTACCCCCCAGGCCATTTAAGACACCTCTATGCAGCTGTACTAGACTTTCCTATACCAGGTTCTAGAAACAGGTATGTACTTTTTTATTTTGATCTTTGTGGGCATGTGAGGGGTTCAGTGAACACTTATACCTGTTTTCACATTGTCTAGCTCACAACGTCTAAGGTTTGTCCAGGATGTCTAGTAAAACATTTGATTATCCCTGCAGGATGACTAAGTCTAGGTCAGCCCCCATCCTGCCCTTACCACTCTTCCAGATAAGCCCCTTTCAGCTCTGGGTGCACAGACCTTGGTCCTCGTGCGCTGGACCCAGGCAGCGGACGCACAAATCATGAGAATCCAGTGTACTTATCCTTTTTCTGCATCCCGGACATTTCTTTGATGTTTCTGACATCTTCAAGATGGTAAGTAGAAAAAGTCTTGATGGTAGAAAAGTTGTAATGGAGAGCTGTAGAAAATCCGACCGACGGGAATGGGCGGAGACTAAAGACTGAGGATTAGGGGGAAGCAGGGGGAAATGGGTAGTGTTCGGGCATGCCCAGTGGGGCCCGGGTACTGCACGTGCTCAGAGAAAAAAAAAAAACTCTCTGAGCTATTGGACAGCTTATCCGCAAATTGGGAGCTGTTGGGACAACACCCATATGTGGCTGACTATCCTGCTGTCCACGGAGAACCTAAGTTACAGGTAAGTAACTACACTTTTCAGCTCTGGGTGCACAGCAGCATTCAGAGGCATAAGAAGTCTCGCGATATGTCTAGAAAGTCAGTTTGATTATCGGCAATTGGATGATCTGTCTTAAAGGTCATCCAAGTGCCAACTTGGCGGGGTTTTAGACATGTTTAAGTTTTGATTATGAGCCCCATAGTGTCTAGCAAAAAACAGTAGTGAGTAGGGGGCTAGAGGGGAAAGAGAAAAGGCAGGAGAGCAAGTTGGCGGTATGATGGAGGAAAGGATAAAAGCATGACAGGTATGGAAGGAGGAGCAGAAGAGGCAGGTGGAGAGGCAGAAACTGGAAAGGGAGAAGAATGGAGTAAGATATTGGGAGAGTGAAAGGGTGAGGGGTCAAAATGTATGCTGGGGATTTAGACAAAAGGGATGCAAGGGGGGAGGGAGGCAGATGCATGAAAAGGGAAGATGGAGAGGTAGTGAGGATGGATGCTTGGGAAGGAGAGGAGCAGGGGAGAAAGACAAGAGAAGGAAGAAAGTAGGTGCTGGAGAAATGGGGATAGGGAGAATAGGGACTGAAGAGAACAGACCCCCAGAACTAGCCGTGGATTGAGTAGGGAATTTGTTACTTGGGTGGGAAAAGAATGGAGGTTCAATTTGGTATACATTTGCATATGTCGAGTAGCGCTGTAGAAATTAGTAGTAGTAGCATGGAATGTTGCTACTCTCTGGAGATTCTTCATGAGATGTTGAGATTCTGGAATCTTGCTACTCTTTGGGGATTCCAAAAATGGCAACATTCCAGAACCTCAAAGAACAATAACATTCCAGAAAACTGACTTGATACATTAGGCTCCGTCTCTGGTAATATTCAAATCCAGTCTCAAAGCCCAGTTCTTTGACACTGCTTTCAACTCCAAACTCCGACCCACCTTCTAAGCACCAATATCTGTCTTATCATTTTCCCCTGTGTATTGATGCACCTTCTTGTCCAGTTTGTCTATCTTGACTAGATTGTAAGCTCTTCTGAGCAGGGACTGTCTTTGGATATACAGCGCTGTGTATGTGTATGTCGACTAGCACTATAGAAATGATTAGTAATAGTAGCAGCATGGAATGATGCTACTCTTTGAAGATTCTTCATGGAATGTTGAGATTCTTTGAGATTCTGGAATCTTGCTACTCTTTGGGGATTCCAAATAATAGCAACATTCCGGAATCCTGACTCGATATATTATTCAAATCCAGACTCAAAGCCCACTTCTTTGACGCTGCTTTCAATTCCAAACTCCGACCTACCTTCTAAGCACCAATATCTGTCTTATCATTTCCTCTGTAACTCCCCCACTTGAGCACTGTGTATTCATGCATCTTCTTGTCTAGTTTGTCTGTCTTGACTAGATTGTAAGCTCTTTAGAGCAGGGACTGTCTCTTTTGTATTTGGAAGTACAGCGCTCCTTATGTCAAGTAGCGCTATAGAAATGATGAGAAATTAGAGAGGCCAGAACTCCAGAGGATACCCCCTTCCCCTCCCCCTCCCCATTTCAACTCCTACAAATGAAGCAGAACTGAGCAGGAAGTGCCAGGTCCTAGTAAAAGGACCTCAAAGGTAAGCTACAGACTGGTAGGTTATAGGACGTTTTCCCCCTCCTTTACAAAGCCGAACTAGAGTTTTTAGCGCTGGCCGCAGCGGTAACAGCTCAGACGCTCATAGGAATTTAGCGCAAAAAACGCTAGCGTGGCTTTGTAAAGGAAAGGAGATTTTATTTACAGGCTAACATAGCCCTTGCCTATTCCCGAAAGCTCTACAACCTTACTCTTGGCCCTTTTTAAAAACTTGAATGTTTATGAATATTTTCCATGCCTTTAAAAGGTTTTAAAAATTGCAATCATTTTACTTGTATTAAACACTTTAGACCCCTGCCTCTGCTTAATCCATTAAGATAACTCTTGAGTATCCCATGCATATAAATCAACAGGGAAAAAAAACCCTAAAAAAAGAGGAAAAGGAAAAGTACTTTGAAACATTGTCGTGTAATTTTCTAGCCAAATCTTAAAGCTATTATGGCTTAGTTACAAACGTATTTTCCTTTAAGCCACTTACTGTGTTCTTGATAACTCAGCAAAATTGAGAGACTTTTCCAGCCAGAGGCCCCTGTAGACTCCTGAACATACCAGGCATCTAAATCAAAATTATTCCTCACCCTAAAGAGTCTGGGATTAAAATGTCATAGCATTGGATTAACAACTGATAGCACACCCCAATAAATCATTCAGGGTAAGCCTCTGATCTGTGCAAGAAAATGTTGACATCTCCATTTTGGATCCCGGACTCCTGCCAAAACTCCACATGAGATGACCTGATCATATGCAAGCCCTAAAAAAACCCAATGGGAGCTATTTGGCTAACTTAGGTTCTAATTACATTTATTTTTGTAATTTTTTTAAATTTTATTTTGAAGAGGGACCTTTGCTTCCACTGGCCACACACACTATGTTATCCTGCAGCATTTTTGCATTACATTCAAGCAAATCCAGTGTGTGTGACCAGTGGTTTTGTTCATATGGTGCAGTATTAGATTAACATTTCTAAAGCCTGTTTGGGAAGCTGTTCAATACTGACCCCTATTGATGACCCCTGACATCAGCTAATCCGCCAAATCACAGGTGTGCTGGGTCCTTCAGTAAACATCACTTCTTTTATCTGCCATCAGGTTTCTAGGTTTCTGTAACCATAAAGATCTATGACATCACAATGCAGGTGTAAAGAGCCTTAGCCTATAGGAAGAGGAGATGCAAATGTTAAGAGCCTTAGCCAATAGGGAGAGGAGGAGATAGTGGATGCTGCGGATAGGCCATTTGGCCTTTATCTGCCATCAGGTTTCTATGTTTCTATAAGCCTAAAGTTCTATGATCTCACAATACAGGTATAAAGAGCCTTAGCCAATAGGAAGAGGACATGTAAATGTTAAGAGCCTTAGCCAATAGGGATAGGAGGAGATAGTGGATGCTGTGGATGGGCCATTTGGCCTTTATCTGCCATCACGTTTCTATGTTTCTGTAACCATAAAGCTCCATGACCTCACAATGCAGGTGGAAAGAGCCTTAACCTATAGGAAGAGGAGATGCAAATGTTAAGAGCCTTAGCCAATAGGGATAGGAGGAGATAGTGGATGCTGTGGATGGGCCATTTGGCCTTTATCTGCCATCACGTTTCTATGTTTCTGTAACCATAAAGCTCCATGACCTCACAATGCAGGTGGAAAGAGCCTTAACCTATAGGAAGAGGAGATGCAAATGTTAAGAGCCTTAGCCAATAGGGAGAGGAGGAGATAGTGGATGCTGCGGATAGGCCATTTGGCCTTTATCTGCCATCAGGTTTCTATGTTTCTATAATCATAAAGCTCTATGATCTCACAATGCAGGCGTAAAGAGCCTTAGCCTATAGGAAGAGGAGATGCAAATGTTAAGAACCTTAGCCAATAGGGAGAGGAGGAGATAGTGGATGCTACGGATGGGCCATTTGGCCTTTATCTGCCATCACATTTCTAGGTTTCTATAAGCCTAAAGTTCTATGATCTCACAATACAGGTATAAAGAGCCTTAGCCAATAGGAAGAGGACATGTAAATGTTAAGAGCCTTAGCCAATAGGGATAGGAGGAGATAGTGGATGCTGCGGATGGGCCATTTGACCTTTATCTGCCATCATTTTTCTATGTTTCTATACCATAAAGCTATATGACCTCACAATGCAGGTGTAAAGAGCCTTAGCCTATAGAAAGAGGAGATGCAAATGTTGAGAGCCTTAGCCCATAGGGATAGGAGGAGATAGTGGATGCTGTGGATGGGCCATTTGGCCTTTATCTGCCATCACGTTTCTATGTTTCTCAACCTCTTATTATGACCACTATACATTTTGTTATGGGTTGTGAATTATGCTGGCATTTGGTCATTTCACAATTGTTATGCTGTTTGTCAAGGTGCCCATTGCCTTCGGTGAATCTCTTCATGAAAGAGATAGTCACAGTGGCATAGTAAGGGGGGGGTGGCGGTCCACCCCAGCCGCCCTATTGGTGGGGGCACCTGCACCTCTCCACCCCCCGCATCTCTTCCCACTTCTCCCCTCCCCTTTCCCTTGCCCTGTACATCTAGTTGTTTACTGCCACGAGTAACAACGTCGACGTGCTCCTCGCGACCTAGTCGTCTCTCCCACTGATGACTGGGTGATAGGTCCAATCTAAATCAGGGTCTCTTAACCCAGTCCTTGAGTCTGGTTTTCAGAATATCCACAATGAATATTCATGAAAAAAATTTGCATATACTGTTCCATTGTATACAAATCTTCTCACATCGTATATTCATCGAGGATAGTCTGAAGTGACTGGAGGTGTCCTGAAAACTGAGTTGAGATCAACTGATTTAAATCAATCAGTTGACATTTATCTAAGGTATCATTAGCCATGGGTGGCAGGGGCTTTGATTATAGGAAGCCCCCCAGGCCAGGGCTGCTTATCAGTCATGGGCTGTCAAAGGAAGTGAGAGAAGAGAAAGCTCAGAGCTATTATACTTCAAAATTTGCTTCCCTCCACCCCCCTCCCTTCCTATTTTCTGTAGGGTAATTTCATCCTACAGAAAACCTGTCCCCCTGCAATTAGCGGTAATTCCCTTTAATTAAAGGAGAGTAATTCCAGCTAAAGTCAACACGTCAGGGTCCTGTGGAAAAAAAAAACCTGTTTATGCATTAGGGGCTTCCAAAGCTGAGCTCCATTCGCATCAGATTAGACCAGGAAAGTCTGCGTGGTTTTGTCCTCTTCCTTATCATCAAAAGGTCACAGAACTGCCGTGTACCTAGAATTCTGTCACGGGGCTACCTGCACGCCAGGCACAGGAATCAGATAGCATGAGTGATTACTGCACCGTTAAATAATTCTTTCCAGGAAGAAGAAAGTTTGAGCAATTTGAACAGAACCCCCCCCCCCACACCCCTCAATACACACACAGAATTAAGTGACTGGGATCTCATACACACTCTCTTCCGTCTTTTTCCTGTTTACATTAGTTTTCTTGGTAATATACAGAAATAAAACATAGAACAAAGGAAATAAGGTAATACCTTTTTTTTATTGGACTAAATGCATTCGTTTTGTTGATACCACTGTCATAGTAACATAGTAAATGACAGCGGATAAAGACCCGAACGGTCCATCCAGTCTGCCCACCAGTGATACCCATCAAAAATTCATGATTAAATTAACTTGTCTCTTCTTTGATATGCCTGGAAAACAGACGGCAAAGTCCACCTGGCATTGTCCTAGGCTCCAAATGCTGAAGTTGCCATCTAATCAAGCCATTGTGATATCACTGGTGAGGTTGGCTCTTAGGAATTGGTGGAATGAGGCATTATGACATCACAATCTCAGCTCTGGAATGTTTCTACTCTATGGGTTTCTGCATAGTAAATGACGGCAGATAAAGACCTGAACGGTCTGCCCACCTGCCATATCCATCAAAAATTCATGATTAAATTAACTTGTCTCTTCTTCCATACGTCTGGAAAACAGACGGCAAAGTCCACCTGGCATTGTCCTAGGCTCCAAATGCTGAAGTTGCCGTCAAAGCACTCTCCAGCCTATCCAACCATCCCACCCACAGGATATCTTCCACAAGACTGGCCCGCAACATCCCCATGTTCCAAGTTAGTGGAGTTCCCATTGATACCCTCCCCTAGGGTTACCAGATTTTTTTGTCTGGAAAATCTGGACCCCCTAGACCTGCCACCAGGCCTGCCCATGCCCACCTATCTCCCCGGTTCCGCCCTATCACACCCTCAAGTCTGCCCCAAGCTCCGCCTCCAATTCTACCCCAGCCACGCCACCACTTCCTTCTTTCATTGGACAGGACATGCGCGGATGCCCTCCTACACAAAGGAAAGCTTTTTAAAAACCGGACAAAGTGCCAGGTTTTGAATAGCCGTCCGGATCCCCGGAACCGTCCTGAAATCTGGACGTCTGGTAACCCTCCCCAGTCCATCCCACACCAAATCACTACACATGGAACACAGACCGTGCAAGTCTGTCCAGCACCGGCCCTAGTTCCTTAATTTACAGCTTTCGTTTTCTAATTAGAGAATCTGACCTACAATTTCTTCCTCCTGTCATTTTCACTTTACTGCAGTAGTTTCTATTAAAGCCCAGGTCTATGACCCTATGCGCGGTATACAATCCTTTTTAAGATTAAGGACATGTTGTCGGCGACAAGGTTTCTCCTTGTGAATCCTTTACAGATCTACTGTCGTTTACAAGAACATGAAACATCAGTGATATTAGTCATATTGCTCTCCAGCCATATCATATCTATAGTATATGTATATGTTCTTCCATGATGCCCATTTAATATTATTTATATCCTTCTATCTACCAAACGTTATCTAAAACCCCATAATTCACCCTATTCTTATCTTCTAAAGACTTCTATTTCCCATTGCTAACTCTTTACCCAACGTTTTTATTACCTTAAAAATTTTATGTCATCGCTTATTCTATTCCTTTAAATTTTGAATGTAATTCTTGTTTTAGTTTGGATGTAATCCGCCTTGAACAGCAAGGTAATGGCGGAATAGAAATCACTAATGTAATGTAATGTAATTGTACTGTATTTATGTTATATGATTGGTTTACAGGCTGTTTTGGCTGAAACTGAATCCGTGAACAAAATTTGCCACTTAAACCAAAACCATAAGCCAAGGGTCTCCAAAGTCCCTCCTCGAGGGCCGAATCCAGTCAGGTTTTCGGGATTTCCCCAATGAATATGCATTGAAGGCAGTACATGCACATAGATCTCATGCATATTCATTGGGGAAATCCCGAAAACCTGACTGGATTTGGCCCTCGAGGAGGGACTTTGGAGACCCCTGCCATAAGCGATACCAGCACATTCTCTCCCTCCCCCCCCCACAAACAAATGTGAGCCCCAGTCCAGCCTCACTCTGCCGCCTCCACCCCCCCAATAAACCAGATATTCTGCTCCCACTCTGCCCCCCCAAATAAAAATTGGCCCCCACCTGTAGCTCCCCCAAGCCTTCCTTACAAATCCTGATGTTTTAGTGGCCTTGTCAAGGCAGGAAAGCTCTGAAGTTGCTCCTACCCATGTCAGCTCTGCAATCAAATGAGTTGCCATAACTTCCCACACCTGAGTGCATAAATGCTTGAGTAGATTTGTGGCTTTCTATCCAAAAAAACAATTTAACAGATGCAAAATGCACTTGGAAATTTGATGTGCTCAAATTCTTTTACTGCTTTGGTATGTGAGTGTCTGAATTCAGAAATTGCTCACCTATCAAAAATATATAAATGGAAGTTACCTGTTTGCGTTTTGACGGCTCTGTTGGTCTTCTGTCCCTTTTGACGTCAACTTCCTATTCTGGGGCAGGGGGGCTGAAAGAGCCAACAGCTGTGTGCCTGTAGACAATGGCTCTGCAATTGCTTGATGCACCCCCAAACCGCTTGGGGAGGGGGGTGGGTGGGTGCTGCACCCCAAGTGGCGACCAAGTTAGATGCGCCACTGAAGTTTACCATACCATTATCATATTGGTTTTTCTATCCCACCAATGTCA
Organism: Geotrypetes seraphini; assembly: GCF_902459505.1. Taxonomy (NCBI): domain Eukaryota; kingdom Metazoa; phylum Chordata; class Amphibia; order Gymnophiona; family Dermophiidae; genus Geotrypetes; species Geotrypetes seraphini. The sequence goes on from NC_047093.1 coordinate 11,949,851, forward strand.
ACTGGGAATCAATGCGGCGTACATAAGATTAATAAGGTTAGCAAGATAGACATTATGAATCATAGCAAGACTATAATGAAAACAGATGCATGCTTAGCACCTTCCTAAATTGAAGATTATACATTAGAAATATTATACATTAGAAATATTAAAGATCTCAACTTATTTAAAATTAATTTAAAAACATTCCTCTTTAAGGCTGCATTTAACCTCTAAAAAAAAATAAAAAAAAAATTTTCTTTTCTCTCTGATAATTTAAAAAATTTTTGATTTTACTTATATCCCACCCTATTGTTTTACCCTTCCCCCTCCAACTCTCTTCTCTATCTAGGAAACAAAATATTGTAACTTTTTTCCCTAATGTTCTTTCCTATCCTATCCAGTTTTGTCCGTATTGTCAGACAAGAAAGCACTGTTTTTAACTTAAAATAACAATTATATTAATTTTCTTTTTTTAATGTTTTTACCCTAATTGTATTTTCTTATGTAATTCGCTTAGAAATGTTAAGCGAACCATCAAATTTAAATAAACTTGAAACTTGATTGGAGGAGGTCCGACGTAAGCAGGTTGGGAGGCAGTTCCAAATGTTGGGGCTTTGGAACTCGAAGGTGGATTCGAAGAGTGATTTCCTCCGAACTTGATGTGGAGAGGGAAGAGGTAATTTATAGCGTTGGGTCATTCTCGAGTTATTGAAGGAGTGTGAAATTTGGATGGCTGAAGTCAGCCCAGTCGAGCTTTCTCCATATATATAGCCCTGTGAACCATGCATGCAATTTTAAATTGAATTCTAGACTTGACTGGCAGCCAGTGGCGAACAGCATGTTCAGGTAACTTGGATTAGAAGGGGAGGAGGAAGATGGGGCAATGGAGGGGCATGTGTGGTCTAGTGAGGGTTTTTGGTTTTTTTTTTTAGGAAAGGTGTAAGTACAGCATGTTTGAAAACATCAGGAACAGTTGCAGTGGAGAGTGATAGGTTGAGGATATGACAGATAAAGGGGATGTCAGTGGGAGAGATAGCACGGAGTAAGCGGGTGGGAATCAGATCAGAGGAGCAGGTGGTGGGTTCAGAGAAGGAGGGAAGATGGGCAGTTTCCTCTTCAGTGATTTCAGAAAAGGTGACAAGGTTTGAGGGGAGGTTGGCAGACGGGAGAGATGAAAGGGAGGTGGGGGGGGGGGGGAAGGTGACCTGGTTGAGAACTCACGGTGAATCTTTTGAACCTTGTCATAGAAGAACTCAGCCTTAGTCTGGGGAGAAAGTGAATGGGGGATTGGAGGTGAGGGCACTTTGAGTAGAGAGTTTATTGTGGCAAAGAGACACTGAGGGTTAGAGGCAAGAGAGTAACTGGGCATAGTATTCTTGTTTGACAAGTGAGAGGGCAGACTGGAATGAAGTCAACATGTGGGTGGGATTTAAGTCAAAGACGTTCAGCAGGTGGTGGGTCCCTGACGGTTCCTCGAGGATTCGGGGGCGTGCCAAGATGGCGGCGATGTGAGGAGCAGTGAGAGACGAGACGAGATCTCTCTGAGTTTGCATATCTTTAATAAAGAATTATACCTCGATGCCCCATACGAAGAGGAAAGGGGTGGTTAGGGGTCCTTCCTCGCTGGCCCTGGCGTCCACCCCGATCCAGCAAACCATGGACCGCTTCTTTTCTGCTCTTCCGGCACCAGCATTTTCCGGAGTGGAGAGCCTGGCTTTGGGCGGCGAGTTGAGGGAGTCGCTTGCCCTTTCGGGCATTGAAACATCTTTGTCTCCTCCGGTTGCCCTCACACCTCCGTGCCCTGCGACCGCCGAGGCGCTGGGGCGGGAGGCACGCGATCCCGGAAGTGGAGACGCGGGGTCTCCTGGCGGGGGTACGGCATCCGAGTTTGGTCAGCTGATGGAAGTAAGCAAGAGTGGGGAGAATTTGTCTTCACCGACGGAGGTTTCCTTACACAATATCTGGGCTTTGCTTCAGCGGATGGAGACAAAAATGGAAAAATCGTCGGAGGAGGTAACTAAAATAGTGGAGAATTTAGACTCATTGACTAAAACTGTTGAAACAATGAAATTGTACTCCGTTGCTCAAACTAAGCAGATGCAGGAGGAGATACTGCATTTACAACAGTTTAAGGTGGCTTCTATTAAAGATAGTACTTTTATACATAAAAAATTAGAGCAATTTGAAAATTTTAATAGACGATTGAACCTCCGTATTTTAAATTTTCCCCAAATTCCGGGTATATTGCCTTTTGACTTATTGAAAAGATATTTGATTGAAAATTTAAAGATTTCCTCAAATTGTATTCCTCCAATAAATAAAATTTACTATTTACCAAATAAGAAGATACCTGGAAGAGAAGGAGGAGAGAATGAGATTGAGAAAGATAGAAAAATAAAAAATAAAGAAATAGAATTTGCTGACGTGACTGCTCTTCTTGAACAAACAATAACTGTGGACACTGATAGAGCTACGCTCTTAGTATCATTTGTTTTTGAACAAGATGTGAACATGATTATGAAATTGTTCTTTAAAAACTCACAAAAGTTATTTGGGGAACAAAAAATATGGATATACCCTGACGTCGCAAAGACTACGCAAGAACGGAGGAAAGAATTTCTTTCTATGCGTCAAGATACTATTAATTTGGGAGCAACGTTTCTTCTAGCATACCCCTGCAAATGCTTGGTTAGGTATTTGGGAGTCAAATACACTTTTTTTCTCCAAACCATCTGAAGGAATTCCTAGATGTGAAGAAGATCATCAAGGACTGAGGGATAACGAACTTTAATAGCTGGTGCTTAGATACATTAAGCCTATCTGTCAATTTAATTCTTCTTTAATTTTTCTCTCATATATTTTCTTGAATGACCACCCCCAAAAATTGAGGTCTAAGAAGGGGATAAAGGAATATTTTTATTTTCATACGTATGAGTTTATAATACTTCTGTGTTGTTTGCCTCCCTGTGTTCATTGTAGCAAGATGTATTCTTGTAAGTTTTGTTGAATATAGAAATAAACAATTAAAAAAAAAAAAAAAAAAAAGACGTTCAGCACACTGGGCACAGGAGCGTAGTTAGTGGGTGTTGGAAGTCAACCAGGGCTGGGGTTTGACACACCTTACAGGACGTGAAATGGAAGAAGTGAAGGTATCTAGATCAGAGGAGAGAATGGTGTTATAGGAGAAAACAGTTTCGTCAACAGACTTATATGACTTAATAGTTGAAGGGAGGGATGAGACAATGATGGAGAGGTTCCTAAACATATTGGTAGTGATTGGCTGGGTCTGGGGGGCAGGGGGGGAGAGGATGATGAATTGTGAGTGTTAACAGAAGATGTTCAGAGAAGGGAAAAGTTGAGCTGCAGAAATTGGTGGTAGAGCAGTTGAAGGAGAAGACAAGGTCACGGCAGTGGCCATTCTCTTATATAGGGATGGTGGAGCACAGCTGGAGATTGATCGGATGTTAGAGCTAAAAACCTGGAAGTGTAGGAGTTGGTGGGGTCATCAACATGGAGGGAAGGAGATGAGGGTTTGAGAAAGAAGGAAAGCCAGGAGTCAATGTCAGGGAGGAAGGAAGAGGATGGCTTATCAGGGGGTCGGAGAGGTAGAGGAGTGAATAGATGGATAGAGTGGACTTTAAAGGAGGGAGACCAGTGAGATTTAGGTGAAAGAAGGGGTTGATATCTGTAAGATGATGAAAGAACCAGCCCAACACCACCTTTTTGATCAACTCCATGACACAGGGTGACAACTAAAGCAGAGTCTTCAGGGCAGATCCAGATCAGATCCAGGTCCAGGTCAATGTCCTCAATAGGATTTATGTACCACTTGATTGATGTGGGTGGCTATTTTTGAAAGGCACATAGTCAGCAACATTATTTATATGAAAGAGGTATATAATAGGTTCCTATTTTGGCTTTCCATATAGGCATGTAAACTGCTTTGCCTTTTGGCATTAATGGCAATAAGCTGATTCATAAATAAATAAGAAATGATCAAGTTTACTACTGTTTATTCGTTATTTAGTAGGATAAAATCAACAGCTGAAAATTCTACTTCCCTTATATAGACGGATGTCCCCTAGTAGTACTGTTAGACCACTTCTGGGAATTATGGCAGCCATTTTGAATCCTGGCCAAGGCCTAGATTGGAGCAAAAGAATATTGCTCCTACTTGGATTCTACTGAATTACCAATAATGACTGCAAAGAGATCCTGGAAGAAGGGAGGGGGGGGGGTACCAGGGGTTAGGGTTCAGGGAGGGAGGAAGTTTTCTTTGGGGGGATTCTGTACAGGGGTGATATTGTGCCCATAGGGATCAAACATTTGGAACATCTTGAGAGGAAAGATCATATATGTGGGAGGAGAAGAGGGAGGATTAGTGAAAGTATCAGGGGAATCAGATGTATGGGGGATTTCTTGGGAGATCAGAAACGTGGGGTGGGATTGTATGTGTGTAGGGATGTCTTGAGGGTGGGAGTTAAGATTGGGTGGAGTGTCAGGTGGAAGTACTGCTGTAACTCAAATGACACCAGCTGTGCTAACAGACTGGTAACATCACAGTAGCACTTACATGGAAATTCTATAAACAGCGCTTAAACTTAGGCATTGGCAGACACCCTGCCAATGCCTGTTAATTGAAAAACACTATTGCAAATGGCAACCCCCCCCCCCCCCCAACAACAGCGCCTACTAATGCCATGGATGCACAGGGAAGGGGAGGGGCCTTAGGCACTTTGGCCAATCAGGACCTTAGTTCCCTCTCCAGTGCATCCCAGGATGCACTGGGAAGAGGAAAGTCCACCATTGTGAAGAGACAGGCCTGCTGGCCAGAGGGTGTAGGCATCCCTCTGTCCGGTCATACTACAAAAGATATGTTGAGGTCGGGCCTTTGGGGGGGTTGTCAGGGTTGGGAAGTTGGGAATATTGTCAGTTGGGGGTTATGGGTTCGGTGGGAGGTTGGAGTTTGGGGGCTATTGGAGTGGGGGTTAAGGGGTTTTTTTGGGTATTGGTGGTTGGGGCGGGTAATGGATTCAGGGGGGGCTGCAGGCAGGATGGAGTGGGCATCCTTCCTGCTTATTGTAGTCAGGGGAGTCTCCTACCACAGGCGCTCAGCTGATTGTTGCAGGGGTATTTCCCTCCCGATCAGTGAACCGGTAGAGCACTGCCGGCTCAGCCGATCGTGGATATCTTCCCCTGCTGCAATCAGCTTATGGCTGCTGCGGCCTGACTTTAGGATCCCACGGCGGCATAGATAGGGAGCTGATTTCTGGGCCTACATTTCAGCAACCTATCTTGGCTGAATTTAGGCATGATTCTGTAACTGAACTCTCCAAACTTCAGTTGAGTGATTGACACACGATCGGTGGCCAGTGATAGAATTCAAAAAAGCGTGGGATAAAAATAGAGGATCTCTAATTAGAAAATGAAGGATGTAAATTAAAGAACTAAGGCCAGTATTGGACAGACCTGCACGATCTGTGTCCCATATATGGTGATTTGGTATAGGATGGGTTGGGGTGAACATCAATGTGAACCCTACTAATATGGAACATGAGGATGTTACTGGCCAGACTTTACGGTTGATATCCTGCAAACAACGGGATGGTTGGATAGGCTGGAGTGAGTTGGACGGCAACATCAACATTTGGAATCTAGGACAAATCCAGACTCTACAGTCTATGGTCCAGAAGTATCAAAGAAGAGACACATTAATCAAATAATGTATTTATTAAATGAGTATCACTAATGGGCAGACTGGATGGACCGTTCAGGTCTTTATCTGCCGTCATTTACTATGTTACTATGTTTTAAGGTGGCCACCGACATAGGCGCCGGTTACAGAATTCGGCACTTACTGCCTCCTCTTATGGTGGTGGTAACTAGCTGTACTAGTGGCAGCCATGACAGCTAGGGTGTGGCATCGACCTGTGTGCTAGATTTCAAAGGCAACCACCCTTCTGCCTGCCCATCTCATATTCAATTTTTACACAATCCCACATTTGTGCAGTCATTTTTACCACGTTGGCCATTGCAATAGCGGAGAAAACATTAGAGCGGGTCTGTGTGAATGTCAACCATGTGGTAAAACACACCTTTGCTGCTTAACACAGCCTAATAAAAGGCTCCCTAAACATCTGACTTTATTGAAATCCAATATGTACAAGTGTTGCATGTTTGCTAAGTGACATGATGGGCGATCTTTTGCACAAACGTAAAGTTCTTTCGTGATATTCCCGCAGCTCTTGATTAGAATAGCTTTGTCATCAGACTACGAGATGTGACTTACTCCCTGGGGATTTGAGTTCTTGATTTCCTCATTCCATTATATCTCTGGGTTTTGTTTTTGCGGTTGATAATATCGGCTATTAGCAGGTTTATTTTTCTAGAGTTGAAAGAAAGTTAGAAAGTGCACAATGGGAGATTGATAGATATTCATTCAACAGATGCATCAAACATGGCCGCCGTTTTCCCACACATATCACTCAAACATCCAGTGGCTTCAGGAGGGCAGAAAATTAAAGACCATTTTAGGATCAAGCATCTACCAATTAAAAAGGGAAGAGGAAAAGACTGAAGTGAGAGGGACCGGGGTGTGGGAAGGGTGAAGTAGCGCTCATTTGTACTGCCATCATGAATTTATTTCCATATCTAAAACTAGGAGTGGTAACTTTATCCACATCGTTTGTTCCGACCAATTGCATCGCCCTGGCCCTCTGATCGTATCTCTCCTGTGATCAGGGAGATGATTACCACTGAGCTTTTCCTGAGTTTCAGTTTCAAAACCTGTCCTTTCAGGTAGAAAGCTACCTAGCAACTTAGACACACAGTTTGCAATTATCCGTGTTTGCCTTGTCTCGTACATAAAAGGAGGAAAGATAGCTACTGTGCAGATGTAAAGGTCACTTTTAACAAGAGGCTGGGCCTGACACTGAGCACGGAAATGCATTAATCTTCGCACACCTTTTTCCTCTGGTTTTAGCACACATTTCTAAGGATGCAAAATCTTTATTAGATGTTGAGTATATTAATACAGTGAAGTCTCGAATATCTGACGTCAACAGGGTTGTTGGATGATACTGAAAAAGTAGATGAAGGATGAAAGAAAAGAAAAATTGAATGGATTTTTCAAAAGAGGAAGCAGTAAAAAGAATTTAAAACTGAATCTGCCCGACACTCAGCAGCATTTACCTAGTGGTCTCATCTAATCTAGTCTTCGATTTATATACCGGGTCATCTCCCGGCAGAGCTCGACTCGATTTACAAGTAATTAAAGACCAGCAAACAAACGAACAAGAGCATAAGAGAAAATAAGTGTTGTAGAGCCATCAATTCGTTGAATCTTTAGGTAAAACTGTTTAAGTATTCTGAAAATAATAAAGTTTTTAGGACTTTACGAAACTGTTGTAACTGACCGAGTCAGGAAGCCCATTCCACATTTCTACCAGTTTATAAGCAAAAGGTTGACTGAATTTCCCGGTCGATTTAATTCCTCTGAAGGAAGGGAACAGTAGTTTATATCTCTGTGTATTCCTCGAATGACACGATCTAAGGGTCAAAGGGCCAAATATTCCAATGAGAAGTTTAAAAATGATGCAGGTACATTTAAACTGGATCCTAAAATGGATTGGGAGCCAATGACATTTTCTCAACAGAGGGGAGACATGATCGTACTTTCTCTTCCCAAACTGGTGTAGTAAGGGGGGGGGTGCGGGGTGCGGAGTCTGCCCCGGGCGTGGTCTTCCTAAGGATGCAGTGGCACCCCTCCTCCTCTCTGCTCCCCCCCCCCCGCTCGCCTGCTCACTCCCTGCTTGTTCCCCGCTCCTCTCCTTGCCGTGTGTGCCCCTTGCCTTCCGTCGTATCTTTTGGCGCTCTCTGTCACTTCTGGGACCTGTGCCTAAGAAGTGATGTCAGATAGAGCACCAAAAAGGTAGAAAAAGCAAAATGGTGGCCGAGCAACTCGCATGTTGGGAGCTCCCGTTTTGTTTGGAGACTTACTCCTTGTTAAGCCATCGGATTACCTTTATTAATGCTTCCTTAGCAGTCTGACAAGGTACCACATGAAAGACTGCTAAGGAAGCTATGGAACCACGGGGTGCAAGGGGAGGTCCACCGATGGATCAAAAACTGGCTGGCGGACAGGAAACAGAGGGTTGGAATAAAGGGCCATTACTCAGACTGGCAATGGGTCACGAGCGGAGTTCAGCAGGGGTCGGTGCTGGGACTGCTCCTGTTCAATATATTCATTAACGACCTGGAAGCAGGAATAAAATGTGAGGTTATTAAATTTGTGGATGACACCAAATTATACAGCAGGGTTGAAAGCAAGGAGGACTGCAAAAATCTCCAAAAAGATCTGACAGCGCTGGAAGAGTGGGCCAAAAAGTGGCAAATGAGCTTCAACATAGGGAAATGCAAGGTCATGCATGTAGGGAAAAAGAACCCGATGTTCACTTACAAAATGATGGGATCACCGCTAGGGGTGAGTAACCTTGAAAGAGACCTGGGAGTGATGGTAGACACATCATTGAAGGCGTCGGCGCAGTGCGCCACAGCCTCAAGGAAGGCAAACAGAATGTTGGGCATCATTAAGAAGGGTATCACGACCAGGACGAAGGAAGTCATCCTGCCACTGTATCGTGCAATGGTGCGCCCGCACCTGGAGTACTGTGTCCAGTACTGGTCGCCATACCTCAAGAAGGACATGGCGGTACTTGAGAGAGTCCAGAGAAGAGAAAATAAGCTAATAAAGGGTATGGAAGACCTCTCATATAATGACAGACTGAAGAAGCTGGGGCTTTTCTCCCTGGAAAAGCGGAGACTTAGAGGAGACATGATATAAACCTTCAAGATCATGAAGAGCATAGAAAGAGTAGACAGGGACAGATTTTTCAAATTACGGGGAACCACAAGTACAAGGGGGCACTCAGAGAAATTGAAAGGGGAAAGGTTTAGAACAAATGCCAGGAAGTTCTTTTTCACTCAGAGGGTGGTGGATACATGGAACGCGCTACCGGAGGATGTGATAAGCAGGAGCACGCTACAGGGCTTCAAAGAGGGTCTGGACAGGTACCTGGAGGACAAAGGGATTGAGGGGTACAGATAGGAGTAGAGGTAGGTATTAGGGATAGGATTAGAGGCAGTTACAAAATTAGTCAGGGACACTGTTCAGGCAATTAGGCCTGATGGGCCGCCGTGAGAGTGGACCACTGGGCAGGATGAACCTCTGGTCTGCCCCAGCGGAGGCAATTTCTTATGTTCTTATGTTCTTAAATGACATGGAAGGCCGAGGGGCAATCCTCCAAATGCACCGGAATCCTCAACGCCGCGGCAGACTGTGATTTCAGCGTTCACAGTCCATCAACTTTAGCTGGCGCATCTGCTGCTGTGCAGGGGGAACTGCACCGCTTAGACGGCGAGCTATCGTTGAGCCCGCGTGGACCACATATTCCCCCTATGCCCGGAGAAGCTACATCGGGTTGGACGGCTGTGGAGGACTCCCAGAATGAATCTCGGGAGCAGCGTCCTGAACACGCAGCGAACCCGGATGTTAACATACTGACGCTGACTTCTGAGAGGGAGCCGGTGCATTTGATTTCTAGAGTGGTGCAGTGGTTAAAGCTACAGCCTCAGCACCCCAAGGTTATGGGTTCAAACACACGCTGCTCCTTGTGACCCTGGGCAAGTCACTTAATCCCCCAATTGCCCCAGGTACATTGTCAGCCCACCGGGACAGATGGGGAAAAATGCTTGAGTACTTGAATAAATCCATGTAAACTGTTTTGAGCTCCCCTGGGGAGGATGGTATAGAAATCTGAATGCTTAAATAAAGAAATTGAACTTGGGCAAGTCACTTAATCCTCCACTGCCCCAGGTACACTGCATAGATTGTGAGTCTACTGAAAAAGACAGGGAAAATACTTCAAGTACCTGTGTTCAAAGCATTTCGAGTGTGCTTGTATGACTACAAAAAGGTGGTATTCAAGTCCCAATCCCTTTCCCCTGGCATTAACCTCTATGCAGGTATTTTTCATTGTTCCAAACAATGAGCAGTCTCGTCTCGTTGTCCACTTCACAGTTCCATCCATTCATATTCCTAATGAGATTATAGCCAGAGTGAAAATATGTCCAGAGGCTTCAAAAGATGTGAAACACCGTCACCTTCCCTGCAGTTGGTTCCTTCTGGCTCCCAACAGTCGAATTCATCAACTGTGAGCATCAAATGACAGAATATGATGAAGTCTGTATCGCCTATCGCCTGTGGGACTCTTTCCTGCACTGCAAGAGCACAGGGATAGCTGCTGAGGGAGGGACGGAGCTTATTTGGTAGACAGGATTAGCAGGAATCAGTCTCCAGTAGGAAACTGTGCCCTTTTTGTATCCCAGGGAAAGAGTCTCAGGCATGGAGAAAGGGTCAATTATCGTCATCATCCAATTTTCTGCTCTACGGATGACCATAGGGTGAAGCCAAAGTTTCAGCATTGTACCCATTTCCCTTTCCTAAGGGCAGAGGGTGCTGGGGAAAGCAGAGGTGTGTAGAACGGGTCCTTCACATTAATCTCCTCTAAATTAGATTACTTTCTCCTAGGACAAGCAGGATGAGTCAGCCACATATGGGTGTTGTCCCAACACCTCCCAATTTGCGGATAAGCTCTCCAATAGCTCAGAGAGATGATTTTTTTTTTTTTTTTTCTCTGAGCACGTGCAGTGCCCGGGCCCCACTGGGCATGCCCGAGCCCTACCCATTTCCCCCTGCTTCCCCCTAATCCCCAGTCTTTAGTTTCCGCCCATTCCCATCGGTCGGATTTTTCTACAGCTCTCCATTACAACTTTTCTACTCATCAACTTGAAGATGCCTGAATCATCTAAAGAAACAACTGGGATGCAGGAGAAGAATGAACACACTGGATCCTCATGAATTGTGCGCCCACTGATTGGATCCGGCGCTCGAGGTTTCCGTGTGGCTTGCATTGTGCGCACATGTCACCATGTGCACGCAAGCTAAGGAAGAAGGCACTGAGAGACTTCATGAAGAGAAGTGAGGCCCGAGAATCTTCCTCCAGCAGCCATCCATAGCAGCGGGTGATCCACAGACGAATCCGGTGAGGAGTCTCCAGGACATCCTGGCTCAGTCAACCCCCCCGACTGCAACTTGCCCGGTCGAGAAATCTCTCCCGGAGGTCCTGCATGCTGTCGCTAGCCGCCGGCCCCTGCAGGAAGCCGATAGGAGTCTCACCAGACCGAGAGATCTCTCCAGGAGTTCCTGCATGTTGCTGCTTACAGCCAGCCTCCGCAGGGCATGAAGAGAAGTGAGGCCCGAGAATCTTCCTCCAGCAGCCATCCTCATCAAAATGCAGCAGCGGGGGATCCACATGCTACAGTGGCAAGGAGCCTCCGGGATGCCCTGGCTCACTAATCCCCCCCGCCTGCACTTGGCCTGGTAGAGAAATATCTCCCGGAGTCCCTGCATGTTGCCGCTTAGAACCAGCCTCTGCAGGGCAGCCGATAGGAGTCTCGCCAGACCGAGAGATCTCTCCAGGAATCTCTGCATGTTGCCACATTCAGCCATCCTCTGCAGGGCAGCCGATAGGAGTCTTGCATGCTGCTGCGTAAATCCACAGCCTCTGCAAGCAACAGATCGGGGCTTTCACCCTCCAGACGGCATGCTGCCGCTTACAGCCAGCCGCTGCAGGGAGCCGATTGGGGTTCAAAGGTAAGTCCTATCTGCTTGTTTTTGGAAAACCTCTGATAATCTGTTGCAGCCCCGAGGGCTCTGCCCCACCCTCCTCCCAATCTGAATTTAAGGAGAAAGAATCTCCCATGCTTCTTTCCCTTGGAGGGGACCTGCAGACCTCTCCCCCCAGTAGGAGACATGCTGCCCCAGAGTTCAGCTTATAAAGGACATGCTGGAAAAAAAACAAAACAAAAAAAACAACAACTCGATGTTTCTTTCCCTCTTGGGGTCCTGCAGAGTCTACAATTCACACCTTTCCCACCCCGCCCCCCTCCCCCTCTCATGTTGGGAACGAGGAGTCTGCCTTTCTCAGCAGGGTGCTGATATCTTCAGAGATGCGGCATGTCAGACCATGCCTCTCCAAAGGTGGGGGTTTGAAACTCCTCAGTCTAAAAAGCTGTTTGCTCTTCATAAAACCTAGGCAGAGTGCTTTTCCAGCTAGCATGAGGGACTCTGTACTTTCATGATTTCTATAGCAGTCAAAGGCATATGCAGCGCTATACAGTTTAATATACAATAGGCAGTACAGCAGCAGAAGCCCACTCAAGAGGCATTATCACTCCTCTTTCTCTGCCTCCAGGCACAGTGGGAAACGCAGCCAGGTGCACTGGCACAGATGAAGGGGTGCATCCTGCCCCTTCTCTGCAGGCTCTCCCCCCCTTACAAGAAGGACAGAGAAGGGCGGTGGGGTACATGGAGCCACCCAACCAGTCAAGTGGAGCAGCACATGAACCTGCGAACCACCAGGGGTGGGACCAGCAGCCACAGTTAATCCTCCTGCTGACCCACTCCTCTCTCAGCGGGCTACACTCCCCACTATGTCCCCCTTTAGAGGGAGCCACGCACAACAACATGGCGCGTTTCAGCGGCATGCCATGCACCCAAGCAACGGAGGAACAAGCTAATCACCAGCCTCCAGCCACGCCCCGAGTCACCACCCACAAAAATAAATAAATATTTACTAAAAAACAAACAAACAAAAAACCCCCCACAAACGAGGACTCACCCCAAGTCCCTCCAGAAACTCACAGCCTTTCTCAAGATCCACGTAGGTGGACAACAAGTACCCAAGACAGAGTACTACAAGGCCTGAACTACCAGTACCAGTACTTCACGCAGGCAGTGGCGATTCCAGTCCACAAGAACCTCCTGGACTGCAGAGACGAGATTTGGCTGACTCCCTCCTCAGGGCAACCAACATCAAGGAGACTGGGATTGAAGTACCAGATCTTTCCAGCCCAGGGATTCAACAACCCGCAGCAGCCATACATGGACATTGCGGTAGCTTAAGAGAAACAGGGCAGCACGACCCCCCCCTCCAACCCCCGTCAGGGAAGGACCTGAAAAACCCTGGTTTCCACGGGGAAAAAGACTTTCGAGGGCGCAATGCTGAGCACACGAATTGCTGCGCTCCAGTTCCAGATGCGGCTTTATCAGGAGGCCAGTGAGAGAAAATAAATAAATAAAATAAAATAGAGACTCCAGCTCACAACTGAGCCAGTCCACACTGGCAGCAGTCTGTGCCCCAGCGCTCGCAACAGTAACATAACTGCTACGCAAACAAGCACCGCCCGAGGGGCAGGGGCATCCAAGGGCAGCCCTCTCCCCAAGACAAAAACAGAACCTTGACCACCCTCCGGCCCAGCAGGATCAGATTGTCTGCGAAGGCTTGGCCCAGGATCACCATCAACCAGTGGGCCCTCAGCATCATCAAGCAGGGATTCCGAATTCGTCTCCACTCCCGCCCCGCCCCTCCCCAAGTGGGCGGGGCACCCTCCATCTGATGACCCAACTTTCCTGCAGCAAGGAGAAGACCTGCTTTGGCAGAATCAATAGAGGCGGTGACGAACAGAGGAGATCACCAAGGGGTTTCTACTCCAGGAACCCCCGCGTCACCATGGACAAGGACAACGCTCGTTCCTGGATCTCTGTAATCTCAACAGATGCATACACAAGGTCCAGATGCACTCTCTGGGTACAGTCTTGGCCCTGTTACAGCCCGAGTATTGGCTAGTATCCCATGCACCAAGCTCACAGGAGGCATCGTCGCTTCTAAAGCCAAGACAGACGCCTCCAGTACAAGGTCCTGCCCCTTGGACTCTCAATGGCTCCAAGAGCGTTCACAAAGTGCGTGGCAGTGGCACATCCTCGCCTTCAAGGGGTGCGCGTCCTATCTTATCTCGACAGCTGGCAGCCCCATCAACCACCATAACCCTCCTCCAAGAACTGGGGTTCCTCATCAACTACATGAAGCCCCACCTGATACCCACCCAGGGGATATCGTTCATCTGGGCAGTCATCGACACCACGCAGACCAAGGCCGTCCTACGAGACTACCAGATCGACGCCATGACATCCCTGGCCCAGTGCATCCCTGCCAGCAGCTCATCGTCAGCACGCTCCAGTCTTTGTTGTGCAGCACACCAGACTACTCATGTGATCCCTGAAAGGGCACCTCAGACGTCACTGGGACCAGTGTACCCAACCTCTGACCACCCACCTACTGGAGCTCAGGGCCTTAGGGAATGCCCTCGAAACCTTCAAACAGGCAGGGCAGTCCTCACCCAAACAGAAAACCAGGTGGCCTCGCACTATATCAACAAACAGGGAGGGACAGGGTCAACCTCGCTATGCAAGGAAGCTTGCCACATGTGGGAGTTCTCCAACTCCATTCAATGCCCCATCCAGGCAACTTACCTCCTGTGGGAGCAGAACGACCTGGCAGAAAGACTCAGCCACCAGCTGGATCCCGATGAGTGGTATCTCAACCCAGCGGCGAGGAAGAAGATCTTCAGCACCTGGGGCACACCGAGCATCGACCTGTTTGCAACCGAACCGAACTCTAAATACTCGACCTTCTGCGCAAAGAGATCAACCCATCGCCGTCTCAGCCCCGACGGTCTGTCTGTGAGTTGGAACACACTAAGTCCTGCAGAAGATTCTTCAGGACAGAGCAACGGTGATCATGATTGCCCTGTTCGGGCTCCTGCAACCATGGTTCCCGTTCCGGCAAGGGATAGCGGTTCACCCACCTCTCCCTGCTCCCGATCAGTGCAGTTCTCATTACCCCCTCCACCACAACCTGCGTTCCTTAGCCCTGACCGCATGGATGATGAGAGGATGAACCTACCACAAGACGTGGAACACACTCTTATGGCAGCCAGAAGACCTTCAACCAGAAAACGCTATGGGTTGAAAGGGAGAAGGTTCCGCTACCAGTGCACAGACACGCAGCGAGACCCCTACAACTGCCCCATACGGCCGAGCAGTCTTTGAAATGGCTCTTCCCTCCCGGGAGGGACAGCAACCACTAGCACAGCCTTGACAAACACTGATCAAGTAGGGTGTTATAAATATCGACAAACACTGTTCAAGTAGGGTGTTATAGATATTGATTAAGTAGGTCTTCCAGCACTCCTTCCTAGACTGAAGGTGGAATAGGCAAGTATGAATTCTCACATGCAAGTACGATTTGTCACTGTTGACCAGTTGGTTTCTCACTGTTCATTGATTGTCATTGACCAATTTCACTGTTCTGTGAGTTAAGTAGGTCTTCCAGCACTCCTGTCTAGTCTGAATGTGTTATAGGCAAGTATGAATTCTCACATGCAAGTACGAATTGTCACTATTGACCAGTTATGAATTGTCACCGTTGACCAGTTGGTTTTCTCACTGTTCATTGATTGTCATTGACCAGTTTTCGCTGTTCTGTGAGTTAAGTAGGTCTTCCAGCACTCCTGTCTAGACTGAAGGTGGAATAGGCAAGTATGAATTCTCACATGCAAGTACGAATGGTCACTGTTGACCAGTTAGTTTCTCACTGTTCATTGATTGTCATTGACCAGTTCATTGTTCTGTGAGTATTATTGCTCAGTTAACCCAGCACTTTATCTAAAACCTTGTTTCCACAACTTTACCTGCTTTGCCTGATTACCCTGCCCGGCTCGGCCTCCACAGCCAGGCGAGGGATGCACAAAGCGCTAAGGCGCAGGTCCAGTCGGTGGGACTCTTTCCTGCACTGCAAGAGCACAGGGATAGCTGCTGAGGGAGGGAGGGAGCTTATTTGGTAGACAGGATTAGCAGGAATCAGTCTCCAGTAGGAAACTGTGCCCTTTTTGTATCCCAGGGAAAGAGTCTCAGGCATGGAGAAAGGGTCAATTATCGTCATCCTCCAATTTTCTGCTCTACGGATGACCATAGGGTGAAGCCAAAGTTTCAGCATTGTACCCATTTCCCTTTCCTAAGGGCAGAGGGTGCTGGGGAAAGCAGAGGTGTGTAGAACGGGTCCTTCACATTAATCTCCTCTAAATTAGATTACTTTTCTGTCCTGTTCTTTGTCGTTAGATAGATTGTGAGCCCGCCGGGACAGATAGGGAAAATGCTTGAGTACCTGATTGTAGAACCGCTTAGATAACCTTGATAGGTGGTATATAAAAAACCTAATAAACTTGAAACTTGTATTACTGTATTATTGTTTATTAACCGAGTCGAGCTCCAATTGGTTGATGACCTGGTCTACAAATCCGAGTTTTAGTTTAGTTTAGAAAAATTTTGAGAGAGAGCAAAATCTGGACAGAGATGATGGGAGGTGGGGGGGGGGGGGGGGGGAAGGAGGCAAAAATGATTGAAGCCTCTGCTAACTGTAATTAGTATGAACAATCCTACTAAGATTACAATCGAAAGTTTTATGAATCACAGATATGTGTAATATACAAGGGTTCAATAATCTTCATAAAAACACTTTGAGAACCCATGAAAACAACTTGCAGAAAATACGAAATTAATTTGCAAAAATAAATACACATTTCTACACTGTCAAAGCAGCATAAGGTGAGCTGTGACATGGGAGTTTGTCTCTCATACAACTGACATCACAAACCATCACTCAGTCTACAAACAAACAAATACATTACCTCATTACATAAGCCTGATTCTATAGAGTCCACCTAAAAAAAATTAGGGGCCTATGAGTACGGCACTAACCATGATTCTATAAAGGTTAGCTGCAATGTATAGAATCATGCTTAACGCTGCCCAAGAGGACTTAGGTGTTGCTAGCCATCCTAACTTTAAGGGCACCCAATTTAGGCCAGGGTTTTCTTGGCAAAAATGCTAGTGATAGTCTTGCGTGGGGGGAGGAGGGTGTCCACTCTTTGTATCTGCCATTTGGTTTCTATGTTTCTATAACCACAAAGCTCTATGACTTCACAATGCAGGTGGAAAGAGCCTTAGCCTATAGGAAGAGGAGATGCAAATGTTAAGAGCCTTAGCCAATAGGGAGAGGAGGAGATAGTGGATGCTGCGGATGGGCCATTTGGCCTTTATCTGCCATCATGTTTCTATAACCACAAAGCTCTATGACTTCACAATGCAGGTGGAAAGAGCCTTAGCCTATAGGAAGAGGAGATGCAAATGTTAAGAGCCTTAGCCAATAGGGAGAGGAGGAGATAGTGGATGCTGCGGATGGGCCATTTGGCCTTTATCTGCCATCATGTTTCTATAACCATAAAGCCCTATGACCTCACAATGCAGGTGTAAAGAGCCTTAGCCTATAGGAAGAGGAGATGCAAATGTTAAGAGCCTTAGCCAATAGGGAGAGGAGGAGATAGTGGATGCTGCGGATGGGCCATTTGGCCTTTATCTGCCATCATGTTTCTATAACCATAAAGCCCTATGACCTCACAATGCAGGTGTAAAGAGCCTTAGCCTATAGGAAGAGGAGATGCAAATGTTAAGAGCCTTAGCCAATAGGGAGAGGAGGAGATAGTGGATGCTGCAGATGGACCATTTGGCATTTATCTGCCATCATGTTTCTA
Organism: Geotrypetes seraphini; assembly: GCF_902459505.1. Taxonomy (NCBI): domain Eukaryota; kingdom Metazoa; phylum Chordata; class Amphibia; order Gymnophiona; family Dermophiidae; genus Geotrypetes; species Geotrypetes seraphini. The sequence goes on from NC_047093.1 coordinate 11,967,383, forward strand.
TAACCATAAAGCCCTATGACCTCACAATGCAGGTGTAAAGAGCCTTAGCCTATAGGAAGAGGAGATGCAAATGTTAAGAATCTTAGCCAATAGAGAAAGGAGGAGATAGTGGATGCTGCGGATGGGCCATTTGACCTTTATCTGCCATCATGTTTCATGTTCCTAGGCCTCTACTCTATAACCAGCACACCCAATTTATATAGTGTGAAACTCAAAAGGGGGTGTGGTAATGGGAGAGTTATGGGCGGGTCAGAGCTGTGCTCAGATATTAGGCACGGTGTTTTAGAATGTTGACAGTAGTTCGGTAGAAACACCAACAGTCAGGTGCGAAAAAGCAGACTTAAGCTACTATCGTATGGTGGCTTGGATAACCTTTAGTGACCTCCCCCTTATCCTCCAAAATTCTATAAATATCCTGAAAATTTCCATGCACAAAATTACCCGCTCTCCTGAGAAGTGCATGTAACTAAACTGGCGAATGAGCCAATTAGCACCAATAATTGCATGCTAACAATCAATTTGGATTTACGCTCACCTCTTCTTGAGCACTATTTTATTTTATAAAGATCTGCAGCCAAATCTTATGATATGCAACTCAAAAGGGGGTGTGGCCTTAGAGAAGCATGGGTGGGTCAAGGGCATTCACTAAATATGCACTCAGTTATTTCTGAATTCCGGGCATAAGAACATAAGAATAGCCTTACTGGGTCAGACCAATGGTCCATCAAGCCCAGAAGCCTGTTCTCAATACTAATACCTGGCCCAAGCCCAAGGAGTAGCAACATTCCATACAGAATCTCAAAGAATAGCAAGATTCCAGAATCCCATACAGTAACAAGATTCTAGAATCCCAAAGTATAGCTACAGATCCAGGGCAAGCAGTGGCTTCCCCTGTCTCAATAACAGACTATGGACTTTTCCTCCAGGAACTTGTCCAAACCTTTCTTAAAACCTGCTACGTTATCCGTTCTTACCACAACCTCTGGCAAAGCGTTCCAGAGCTTAACTATTCTCTGAGTGAAAAAAATATTTCCTCCTATTGGTTTTAAAAGTATTTCTCTGTAACTTCATCAAGTGTGCCCTAGAGTTTACAAATTTGGACGGAGTGAAAAATCAATCCACTTGTACCTGTTCTACTCCACTCAGGATTTTGTAGACTTCAATCATATCTCCCCTCAGATGTCTCTTTTCCAAGCTGGAAAGCCTCAACCTTTTTAGCCTTTCCTAAATTATGCACCGGGTTTTAGCTGGCGTAACCCTCATGCCCAAGGTTTGCCTTGGAGATCATCTCTAAGCGCCATACTGCAAACAGAGTCCAGCTTGGAACACCATTTATAGACTAGCACGCCATGTGGATTATTTTGGCACTGTTTTTTGAGTGTATGTTCGCTATGTTTATGTTCACTACAAGGACTGAGAAACTTGTGCACGGAATTTCTGCAGCCTGGTCTACATGTTTAGTATGCTGGCATACTGAGCTCTTTCTGTGGTTTAATTACAGGTAGGAGCTCCTCTCAGCAAAATTCTTTGCACTTTAAATGTGGTCCTTGAAATAATGTAATTTATTTCTTATATACCGCTAATCCGTTAGGTTCTAAGCGGTTTACAGAAAATATACATTAAAATTATAAGTAAGAAAGGTACTTAGAAATTCCCTTACTGTCCCGAAGGCTCACAATCTAACTAAAGTACCTGGAGAGTAATAAAGAAGTGAAAAATAGAGATAGAGGAAAAAATAAGAAAATAAACATTCTAACAAGACTGCATTGATCTAAGTACTTTGGAAGGTAGAAGAGAGGAGAGAAAGGAATAGATGCAGAAGGAGGAACCGTTGAACAATAGGATTCTGGAGAAATTTAAATGATAAAAATAGAACAAAACAAAAACAAGTGGCAAAACAATGAATAAGATTTAAAATAATTCATAAACTGGAAAGAAAAATAAAAATAAAACATTGTCTTCAATTCCAAACTTCTTTTTAACGTGTCCCTATGACAGAACCGGCTCTAAAGGAAACATAGCCTCCCATATTAATCCAATTAACTGAGGTCAGGAGCAGAATTCCTGTGGGTCTTCATTTTGGAGGTATCTCTGGCGAAAGGGTAGAGAATGGCAATTTGGTGACTAATTTAGCTGCTGGGGAACTTATCGCCTTCGGCCACGTCCATGGTACGAATCCGAGCATCCATTCTGAAGCTTGCCATGCTTTCCTGATTCGGATTTAATTGAGACTCATTAAAGCATGGAGACTGGAAGCAGCGTGACATATAACCCGGGGTGGCATTCATCTGAAATGAAAGAGCTCGTTAACATTGTGCTTCAGGCAATGGGTAGGTTAAAACTCTATAAAGCTCTTGGACATACCTGCTGGGCAACCGTCCACCGAGGAGCCAAGGTCCCAGGGAGCAGAAGAGACTTCAAAGGGAAGGGACATTCGCATGACTGTCTTCTTGTCCCATCCCTTGTGTCTCTGGTTAGATACGGACAGTGACATATATCATTGTCCATTTCATAGAGTAGCCATCTGGCACCAGACCCCATTAGAATCGGTTCTGGTGGCACAGAAAAGAGATCTGAAGAACAGAATACGCACATCTTCCACGGAGAGATGGGAATGGCTAAAGAAACGGTCAAATTGCAATCAGAGGATAGGTGGGGGGGCTAGATCTTTTCAGGAATGGAAAAGTCTACCTTGAAATTTCAGAAAACGTTATCAGAAATGAAAAGGATTTCGGAATCAGAAGATGCAATTAAATTGAGGACTAAGGGCGCCTTTTTCTAAGGTGCTAGCGTTTTTAGCGCATGCTGAAGATTAGCGCGTGCTAACCCCGCGCTACATGGCCAGAACTAACGCCAGCCCAGATTTAAATGTGGCACTCCCTTAGGGTATTTTCTATTTTTTTTTTTTTTTTTTAATTTAGGTCATATGCTAATGTTTGGAAACTAAAAGAACAATCAAACACAAAAAGTGTGTATCAAGTACCACCACAAGTTGATACTACTAAATTTAAGCCAAAATGAACATAAGAACCGCCATCTCCGGGTCAGACCTTCGGTCCATCAAGTCTGGCGATCCGCACATGCGGAGGCCCAGCCAGGTGTACACCTGGCGTAATTCTAGTCACCCATATCCCTCTATGCATCTCGTAAGGAGATGTGCGTCTAGTTTGCTTTTAAATCTGGGAACGGTGGATTCCACAATAACTTCCTCTGGGAGAGCATTCCAGGTGTCTACCACTCGTTGTGTGAAGCAGAACTTCCTGATATTTGTCCTGGACTTGTCCCCCCTTAGCTTCAGTCCATGTCCTCTTGACCTTGTCACATTGGTCATTGTAAATAACTTTCCTGCTCTATTTTGTCGATTCCTTTCAGTATTTTGAAAGTCTCGATCATATCCCCTCGCAGTCTCCTTTTCTCAAGGGAGAACAATCCCAGTCTCTTAAGTCATTCCTCGTATTCCAAGTTCTCCAGTAACACCTTTTGGGGATCATGTGATATTCACCCCAAGGCCTTCTATTGCATGGGCATTCCTCTGCTGCATTGCTGATGATGTCATCAGAGTTACGCCCGGAAGATAGAAGGCTGTCTAAATTGCTGACGACACTGCCGGTTTGTTATAAGGGGAGTGGCGCTGCTGCTGCCAGCGACTAGGGCTTATTTTCAGAGATAGGGCTTGCTTACAACCTAGGCAGGCCAAAGCAGTTAAAACAAACACAATCAGTATAAATGTTCGCAAAGAAATAAGTGCTGCCGATAAAACCCTAGAGTTTATACTGCGCAGAAGAAAGGCCCGGCAAACTACCGTATTTTCACGTAGATAACGTGCACCCGTGTAAAACGCGCACCCGGGTATAGTGCGCGGGAAACCGACATATATGTAAAAATAATTTATATACCGCACACACCCGTATACCGTGCATGCTGCCCCGACTCTCCCGTCGCTGCCCGACTCTCCTTTCGCCCGCCCCGACTCTCCTCTGGCCACCCCGACTCTCCTTTTCCCCGCCCCGACTCTTCTCTCCCCCTTGAAGTCCTGTCCCCACCCTGAAAGCCTGATGCCCCCCCCCCCGACGTCCGAGTCACCCCCTCGCAGGACCGCTCGCACCCCCACCCCGAAGGACCGCTCGCACGCACTCAAACCCGCACCCCCACCCTGAAGGACCGCTCGCACCCCCACAGCCTCCCGATCCCCTCCCCGCTCATCATGTAGAAGCTCCTACCGGTGTCCTGCTGCTTCCTCTTGGCGGTCCCAGCCCTTCTGTGAGCCCTGCGTCTGCGCTGCTTCGTCTTCCGGCGGTCCCGCCCTTTCTCTGATGTCAGAGAAAGGGCGGGACCGCCAGAAGACGAAGCAGCGCAGAAGCAGGGCTCACAGAAGGGCCGGGACCGCCAAGAGGAAGCAGCAGGACACCGGTAGGAGCTTCTACATGATGAGTGGGGGGGGGGTCGGGAGGCTGTGGGGGTGCGAGCGGTCCTTCAGGGTGGGGGTGCAGGTGCGTGCGAGTGGTCCTTCGGGGTGGGGGTATGAGTGGTCCTGCGGGGGGGGGGTGAATCGGATGTCGGGGGGGGGGAACTATGTTAAAAAAAATTTGTAAAACGCGCTCACGCGTATAACGCGCAAGGTTATGCACGGTTTGTAAAAACCGTGTATAGCGCGCGCGTTATATGCGTGAAAATACGGTACTTCTGTATTTGAATTTTGCTTGATTGTAGACTGTTATTGTAAAGATTTTATGGAACAATGTTTTATTAGACTAAGAATCTAAGAATTGCCGCTGCTGGGTCAGACCAGTGGTCCATCGTGCCCAGCGGTCCGCTCACGCGGCGGCCCTTAGGTCAAAGACCAGTGCCCTGAGTCTAGCCTGACCTGCGTACGTTCTGGTTCAGCAGGAACTTGTCTGACTTTGTCTTGAATCCCTGTTTGTTATTGAATGTGTATGTACTGTATATTGTAACCAAGAAACCCCAAATATCGAGGCTGATCAAGCTGAAATCTTAGGTGAATAGAGACATATAACTATACAGGTCCCTGAAAAAATGTATCTTTATATGTAACTCTTCTATTCAGAGTTCCAGCTAAGTCAAAGAAACAGTTCCAAATTAAATCGGAGTTGCATACCATATAGGATAGGAGGAAACGACTTCTAGAGCTCAGTGAGACAGTCCTTAGAGCTTAGTTGCATTCATGCACTACTCAAATACTCAAAGCCATCATTAGTCGGAAAATCTTCCTCTCGTCTGCTTGTTATTTTTCTCTTTTCTCCTTTCTTAATCATAAGATAAATGAAAAGTCCATTAAATGCTTCTGTGTAATGTGAACAAGCATAAATCTAAGTATTAGGAATAGCAAAAAATTTGCTATGAAGAGATTCACAAAACTTTATAGAGGAAACCACTTGGCTTGTTGTTAACAGGCCCACTTTACGGAAGATCTCCATTTCACTGTAAAAAAAAACCCAGCTTCTTTAGGAGCATAACATCCATCCAGATTGAGGAACCAGGAAAACATTTTTTGCTTATAAAGTGGAGCCTGACAGTCTTTCTCGATGGGTGAAGGGTAATGAGACTGGGAGGCTCACATGCTGCCCATCAAAGAAGCAGGTAGACTGGGTGGGGAGAGGGATTGTTAGGGATTGGGTGAAGGGTTTTCCCACCAGGGAGATTTAAGGCAATTTGTCTAGGGAAAAAATGGATGTGGGGGTGAGGCGTTAAAGCAGGGACTTTGGAGGACCCGATTCCTTCCGGGGTCCTGCAGGGTGGCTTTTCCCAAATGCCCGCCCATGGTTTCAGCTGGTGATGGTACCTCGGGAGGGCGGTTCTCCCAAGCTACTGGGCGCTGGGGCTCGTCCTGCATCGGCTCTTCTTCTTATTTTTTTTATATCATTTTTATTAAAGAGGCAACCAGAGAAACAGACTTCTGACATCACTTCCTGGACCTGCACCTAGGAAGTGGCGTCAGAGGGAGAGCCCATGCGGGCGTGACAGCAGGTTGGAAGCTGCTGCTTGTGTCAGGAACTTTACACGGGTACAGGGGAAGGGAATTGGCGCTCATGTGCGGCAGGGGGGGGCGGGGTGGAGAAGAGGGCAGGGGAGGGGCTGTTTTTTCTGTCTGTTCTACCTTCTTTCAAAAGGTATCCTTGAAAATTAAGATGACATGATCTTTGCCCATGTTTGCCTACCAGAAAGCCAAAGTGTACCGCTCTCTATGCCCAGCCAGGGTGTCTGCATGGGCGTCGGCAGCCATACGCAATGCACGCAAACACATACATGTGTTTATTTTTCCTGGGACCCTGCCAGGGCAATCTAAGGTACTGTGGCTGCCGCATTAAGTCACCTCCAGCTCTGATCTTTAACAACCCGACAGAAGCATTATTTTATTTCTTGGGAAATGAGCCCAGCATCGCATTAAACCGTGCCAAGTTGTAGGGGAGTGTGGGGGAGCGAGGAGGGAGAGATGGAGAAGGTTGATAGGGGAGAAATCTTTTCTTTTCTTTTTTTTTTCACCGTGTGATGTCATGTTCTCTTGAGGACTCATCAATCAAAATGTCAGGGAAAGGCGGAGAAAGGTTTGATCTAAAAAAGAACAGAGTTTAACATTTTATGTTCGCACTGCTGTTAACTAGTTAGATAAAACCGGTTGAAAAGAAAACAAGTTCAGGTTTTAGGGAATCTATGAAACATTACAGATCATTAATGTGATAGGGTCCCTGAACTCCTCTTAGGCAGTCTCTCTTAGCAGTGATTGGCAGAGGGAGAAAGCCGTTCGAGTGACATCGTCCACAGTGAGGTTACGTATTGTTTAGAATTCAGCGGACCGACTTATTTTCAATTTGAAAAAGTATGATCATGGAACCCCTTTTTGTCGCGATCTCCACTAGTTGCCGACGGAAGTAGAGAGTTGCACGGGGACAGAAATCCCACCCATCCCCGTCAGGATCCTCTCCGTCCCCACCCGTCCCCGTCAGCTTCCTCTCCGTCCCCACCTGTCCGCCCCAGGATTCTCTCCGTCCCCACCCATCCCCGTCAGGATCCTCTCCATCCCCACCCGTCCCCGCCAGGATCCTCTCCGTCCCTACCCGTCCCCGCCAGGATCCTCTCCGTCCCCACCCATCCCCGCCAGGATCCTCTCCGTCCCCACCCGTCCCCGTCAGCTTCCTCTCCGTCCCCACCCATCCCCGCAAGGAATTACCTCCATCCCCGCCCGTCCCATAAAAAGCAGCAATTACTTCTGACAGGATCATCAATTCCAGTTTCTTTTGTGTTTGCGCTGCTGTTTTCCTTGTGGAATCTCTTTGGTGGAACCCTTTTTTTATTTTCTGTTCAGGTAATTAACTTACAAACCCCCTCTTTTACTAAGGCCAACTTGTCCTTTATATTATATGCACGAACCCTGCTTCCAAAGCCTTCCATCCCCGTGGGAGTCCCGTTAGCTAGAGGGGGGTCCCCGTGGGAGTCCCGTGGGCCAAAGGGGGTCCCCGTGGGAGTCCCGTGGGTTAGGGGGGATTCCCGCAGGAACCCCGCGGGACCCGCGAGATTCCCGCGATCCCCGTTCCCTTGCAGACTTCTAGACAGAAGCTCAGGTCAGACTTAAGTTCGCTTGCATCTGCTATAACAGTGGTTCCCAACCCTGTCCTGGAGGAGCCCCAGGACAGTCGGGTTTTCAAGATAGCATGAGAGAGATCTGCATATAATGGAGGTGCCAGGCATGCAAATCTGCTCCATGCATATTCATTAGGGCTATCCTGAAAACCCGACTGGCCTGTGCTAGAAGATCTGGACTGGCTTGGCACCCAACTATCTTCACTAGATTCATTCACATTTACTTCACTTCCCCCTCCGCATTCGTGGTGAAAGGGGGAAAAGCATAGCAGCGAATACCGAAAAACCACAAATAACTTTTTGCATGTTATTTGTGGTTTTTCAGTAACAAACCCCTAAAAAAGATTTTAAAAACCGCAAATAACCTAAACTTATTTGCTCCAGGAGCAGCGATTTCCTCCGTACAACGCCGGGAGAAGCGATTTGCTCTGTTCAACGCGTGGAGCAGCGATTTTCTGTGACATACATTTGGGGGCGGAGCCAGAGAACGGAAAATTGTGAATAATCGAAACTGCAGGGGAAGTGTAATAATAAAAATGCCAGACATTTACATGCAGTATTTATCTTTCCATCGGTTAAAGGGTGTAAATCTAAAAAAAATTACCATCATCGCCTCTTGTTATACCAGGCAGTAGCTTGGGATACGGATTTAGTGTCTCTAATCGCGACATCTTGCTCTTATTTAGGAGACATCTGGAAATGTAGTTGTTCTCTAGATGCTTAGGGCTCCTTTTACAAAGGTGTGTTAGACCTTAATGCCAGCATTGAGCTGGCGTTATTCTAGAAGCGTACCGCGTGGTTTAGCGCGTGATAATTTTGTGTGCACCTTAGTAAAAGGAGCCCTCAGGTGATTAAAACTTTTCATTCATTTGTATTATTTTTCATTTGTAAACTGCGTAGAACTTAACGGTGGCCATGTCAACTCTCTGCTAAAAAAAATGTTTCTTTAGTCTTCACATGTTGAGAAAAGTGAGATCCTGCTTCCGCCAAGATTTTGCTGTCCTTGTGCAATCAATCATTCTTTCTAGGCTGGACTATTGTAACTCCATCTATCTAAATCCAACCAAGAAAAGTCTTCAAAGACTTCAGCAGATCCAGAATAATAATAATAACTTTATTTTTTCTATATCGCCACAATCTTGTGACTTCTAGGTGGTTTACAATGAAGAGAGCTGGACAATCAGCGAATTACAGAATACAAATAGTGAAGATGTCATTGAACAGTCAGCGAATACTGCGGCTAGGTTGATCTTCGCAAAAAGCAAATTCGATCATGTTTCCCGGCTTCTGTCAAAACTTCACTGGCTTCCGGTAATTTCTAGGGTTCACTTGAAATGTCCCTGCCTAACATTCAAGATCTTGCATGATATTCTTCCTTACCTTATTCCACTATCCTGAAATTCTTCAAGACCCAACACTACCAGATCCACCCCAAAACTTGAACTATCTTGTCCCTCGCTAAAAGGCGTCATCTGTCCGGGAAAATTAGGGAAATCTCTTTTCTTCAAATTCACTGAGCTTTGGAATAACCTTCCTGTCCTGCTGCGGAAGGTCAGAGTTCAAGTCCCAATGATGCTCCTTCTGACCTCGGCCAAATCATTTAACTCTTCATTGCCTGATGTACAAAGTTAGGGGATAATGTTGAGGCCACTGCAGAAAGTGACGTGGAAGCTGCTCACAGCTCAGGGCAAGTTAACTGGCAATGTCTGATTACTCAGTGCATAAAGTTAGGACACCCTTTGAGTGTCAGGTCAAAAGCGCGCCGGGACAAAGGCACGAGCAGACAACTAACTGCAGCGCGGAGGCGCGCGCCGAATAAAAAGACTGTTTTTAGGGGCTACGACAGGGTGTGTGTGGGGATCCCCCCCACTTTACTTAATAGAGATCGCGCCGCGTTGTGGGGGCGTTGTGGGGGGTTTGGGGGGTTATAACCCCAGACCCCGCCCCCATAATAGTACTAATTGCACCTTGCACGTCCCGTGCCTCATCTGGAAGCCTTCCCTCTGACGTTGCAACGTCAGAGAGAAGGCTTCCGGTTCAGGCGCAGGATGCCCGTAGGAGCCACTGCCCATGGCTTTGTGCACGGAATCAGTTAGGAAGAGGGAGCTGGCTCGAAGATAATGCCGCATCGATCGCACCATGGACCGGCGGTTGAAGAACACTGTTTTGGGCCTGATGCACGTGCTGGCCCTGTGGACCGGCAGGAAATTTCTGTGGACCGGCACTGGTCCATGGACCGGTGGTTGAAGAACACTGGTGTAGATTTTAAGAGGAGGAAGTAATAAATTTATATATAAAAGTTGATATTTAAAATCTAATTTATAAAAAAAGATAAAAACATTTGAAAAGATTAAGTTATAAATGAGTGTGAGCGCCAGGTCCTTTGGCCAATGATTGGAGCAATACTATGCTGATTTTTCCAGTCTATGATTGTACAGCTGTGCGTAGGCTCCAATTCTGGAGCTAGATACACTTTTCTGGTTAAGTGGTGTGGTATTATATATTTTTTTTGTAATTTTGGTTACTGATACCACCGGGGATAACTTATTTAGTTTATATACTAGTAACAATGTTGGATCATTAGTGCTTCTTTGAAACTTTGGCAAATAATCATGTTAATTCTCTTTCACGTGATATGATTTTGTGGGTATCGTTCAAATGGCTGCTCTTAATTACGACCCCCGTAGTTTTGAAAAATACCCTTCTAAAGAATGAATGCAAGAGACGGGAAAGGCACCAGCTCTGCTCGGTGAAAAGAACGGCACGCAGGCAAAGAGAAACAGCACATTGATCTGATTATTATCCAATCTCCAGCAGGAACAGCAACAGCCGAATGACTCAGGGGCTCTCTGTTCCCTAGGCTGGAGGAGCTCTGAGGTCTGGGAATGGGGGACGCAGTTGGCCCGGGTTTAGCTGAGGCCTGAACTAGGGAATTGGCAATGGACTCATCCTGAGAGCTCTGCCTGCGCCAACTTGTAAACAACTTAATGTGACTTTCATACTGCGACTTGGGAGATTTTTTTAGATGCAGGCCATCCGTGCCAAACTGCAGATAGGAGGGAGGATACGTATGAGCATCAATTACACCAATTTTCAAAGGGAAAGTATGCATCGCTCCAACGGAAAATGCATACGCACGTTTACACCTAGTTTTTGGCACAAATCTCAGAATTTTTCCCTCCCCCCCTCCCCCGCATATTTTATGAAGGAAGTCAGGGCTGTGGAATCGGAAGCAATTTTGAGTGGAATCGGAGTCAGAGCTATGGGGTTGAAGTCGGAGACGGAGTTGGAAGCGATTTTGCACTACACTCTTGAGAAGACGAGAAGGAAGGATTTCTTCATCATAGGTACGCAATGAGAGGCCAATTTTCAAAGCAGTAGAACTGCATGTCTCTTTTGGCTAGGTAAAAGCACGTTGCGCTTCCATACCACCTGTCCTGGTTTTCTCCTCCGCTGGCCACCATTGCCCTGTTTCCTACGCTCCCTTCCATTTGTGCAGAATTTGTGTTTTCCACTGACTTTCTTTGGCTGGAAATTTATCATTAGTTTGGCCCACGGTGCTGCCAGTCGGCTGAACTCCATAGGGAAGGGTATCTGCCCTGTGGAAAATTTCTGGAGAGTTTGGGAAATGAATACAGAATGGTAAACACACAGCAGGTTGTATTTTCACTGGGCAGTCAGTACCCTCGTCTGAAATGCTCCCAGAGATGTCACATGATCCAAATAGTATGGTAATGCCATTATAATCATGTTGAATTTTCTGATCTTTTCACCTGACCATTGCACCTCATAGGCCAATCGCATGGGACTTTCATGCATTAACACCAATTAGCGCACATTCCAGTTCAGCTCTGGATATCTTTATTGGCACGACGAGACTTTCTGCATCCAGAGCTGCACCTCCTCCAGCCCCTGCTTCACCACAGCTCCAGGCTCCTGTAGCAAGGCCTTTCATCTCCTCTCACTCACTCAGCACATTACATCAGTCCGAGTGCGTCTCGGGTCACACAGGCCTTGAGATGGGGCTCTCCTGCTGCAGGCACAGAGATTCCCACAACATCCTCCCCTTTCTAAGATTTCTATGTTTATACTGTAATTTTTAATGTACATCGCTTTGAATTAAGAAAAAGCGATTAATCAAAATTGAATTAAACTTGGAAACTTGGAAACTTGGATTCAGCTGAATTGTCCCAGAGAATAAAGGCAAGCGTTGCAATTGACCAACGCAGCCTGTTCCTTCCAAGAGCTTGCCTGCTGCTGAGAGCAAAGCCCTAGAGGAAAGCTGACCAGAGAGCACTAATCCAACCAGAGGTTGTGGTAATAGCAAATAGCGTAGCTGGTTTTAAGAAGGGTTTGGACAATTTTCTGGAGGAAAAGTCCATAGTCTGTTATTGAGAAAGACGTGGGGGAAGCCACTGCTTGCCCTGGATCGGTAGCATGGAATGTTGCTACTCTTTGGGATTCTAGAATCTTGTTACTCTCCGGGATTCCGGAATCTTGCTATTCTTTGAGATTCTGTATGGAATGTTGCTACTCTTTGGGATTCTAGAATCTTGTTACTCTCTAGGATTCCAGAATCTTGCTATTCTTTGAGATTCTGTATGGAATGTTGCTACTCCTAGGGTTTTGGCCAGGTATTAGTGACCTGGATTGGCCACCGTGCGAACGGGCTACTGTGCTTGATGGACCATTGGTCTGACCCAGAAAGGTTATTCTTACATTCTTTTCTTATTCTTATTAAAGAAAAGAACTCCATTAAAAACAGTGAGTCCACTTAGGTGCCACAAGGCTTGATTCTACAAATGGTATTATGTGGCTTATTAACAACCGTGGCAACTAGCGCCTATGAGTTTGACGCCATTTATAGAATTAGGCCCTCAATGCTTCACACTCATGTCAATAGCAGGACATCAAAATAATCAATCCAATCCAAACTTAAAATGACACAATTCACTTTAATAAAGTTGAAACAGGACTTATAAAATAATGTATCCATGTATTGTCTGTAATATTTATAATAGGCTGTTCTCAACATTCAAATAATTAAAAAAATGTGTTCGTGTAGCATTTCCAGATATGCAAAAATTCAAGTCTACACCTGATCTCCTTCTCTCAAAGGTGTTGCCTCTAAATGGTATGGATTAGAGAATAACACGGGGGAAAAAAAATCTGTCACTGTCCCATCACCAGACCACTGTCCCCTTCACCCCATCCCCACCGTCCCTTTCTCCGCCCCGTCCTTGAAGCATCCACCCTTCCCTCTGGCACCCCTTGTGCGGTCCGTGCATCTCCCTCCATCCCCATACCTTCATGGCACGTTTTAAGGTTTCAGTCTTGTTAAAAGCCGCCGGACGGTTCGTGCAGTCACATGCATGTGTGGGTGGAAGCTTCTCCTCTGACGCAACTCCACTTACACACGCATGACTTCACGTACGCGCTGGCAGCTTTCAACAAGACTGAAACCTTAAAGCGCCGCGAAGGTAAGGGTGAGGGCGGGAGATAGATAGATTCGGGTGGGTAGGTAGGAAGGAGGGTGGGGGCCACGCGCATTCCCTCCTTTAACTGCGGGGACAAGGCCATTCACTGCTCCACGGGGCGGTGGATGGCCTAGCCCCCATACCTGTGGTGAGCACCGTTCCCCCCTCCACCGCTTTGGTGGGTTACCTGCGGCTACTCGCGGCTAGCCACGGGTAACATCCACTGTGTCATTCTCTAGTATGGATTACTGTGCCAAGTGCTTCCTGTGTCCATATCACAGCTGATGAGCACTTGGCACCCTGACTTAGATATTTCTGCAGGCGATGAGCTTTGGCCAGAAGTGTGGACCAGAGTATTCAAGTCTATTCAATTGGCTCCAGTCCTCCAATCGATATACTTCCTTTTACATCGGGCTCACTGGACCCCACAGAAGCCTTCAAAATTTTCACATAGAGTCTCTAACTTATGTTGGTTCTGTGGGAAATCAGTGGGTTCACTGCCTCACATGATACACTTCTCCCTCCATATTCGTGGTTTCGATTATTCACGGTTTTTAGCTTGCTGGCTCCTCCCCCCAAATTACATCAGCTTGCATAGAGAAATCGCTGGTTGCAAGCGTTTACAGAGAAAATCGCCGATTCCCAGCACTTTCTTCACCGTGTTTTGCCTCTCCTTCAGGAACAGGCCATGTCTCCCACCATGTTATTCGTGGTTTCACCATATTCACAATGGTTTTTAATAGAAAACCGCGAATAACATATGAAAAAGTTATTCACGGTTTTTCATTATTTGCGGTTCTGTTAATCCCCTATCACAGCGAATACGGAGGGAGATGTGTATTCACTTCATCGTTATTAGCAGGAACAATTGAAGAGCACCAGAACAAACATATACACTTCTTCCTCCGTATTCGCGGTTTCGATTATTCACAGTTTTTAGCTTGCTGGCTCCTCCCCCCAAATTACATCAGCTTGCATAGAGAAATCGTTGATTCCCAGCACTTTCTTCACCGTGTTTTTGCCTCCTTCAGAACAGGCCAGGTCTCCCACCATGTTATTCACGTTTTCACTATATTCACGATGGTTTTTAATAGAAAACCGCGAATAACATATGAAAAAGTTATTCACGGTTTTTCATTATTTGCGGTTCTGTTAATCCCCTATCATAGCGACCACTGAGGGAGAAGTGTATTTCAATGCTCTCATCTCATGGTATACTGGGATAAGGTTTGGAACAGCATTTCCTCCGTATTAAAGATTCAAGAACCGTTACATCTCAAAATGATTGTTCTTGGAAAACACGGACTCACACAACCTCTTTCAGAACCCAATTCTCGCTTCCTTAATATCCTATTGTTTTTCGCTATTAAAAATATTTTGCATTGCTGGAAGCAGGGCAGGATTAATTTGTCGAGGGCCCCTAGGCACACAAGTCCACTGGGCCCCTTGCCCTGCCCCGCCCCACCATGCGCCCAGGCGGAAACAGGAAGCTGCGTCAGGGAAGCTTTGGGCAAGCAGCACCGCTTGCACAATTGCAGTTCCCGTTGCCTTTCTTACCCGCGTTGCTTGCTTGTCTTACTTTCCGTCGATGGGGGTGCTGTGTTGCCGATCGGGGTGGGGCCCGCATTGCCGATCGATGCTGGAGGGGCCCATCGCCGTTTGGAAAAAACAATGTTGATGCCCTCGTTCATCGGGCCCCCCTGACCATTTCGGGCCCTAGGCACGTGCCTACTTGGCCTATTAGTTAATTCTGCCCTGGCTGGAAGAACTTATCTACAAGTAAAGTAGAATTCATGGTATGGTGGAATACAGTGTGTATTCCTACCAAATTTGAAAGTGTGATTGCAGAAAAACATCATTCCACTAGCTCAATTCTTAAAATCTGGAGCCCTGTCCAATATTATTGTGCTTTAGACCAGTGTTCTTTAACCACCGGTCCATGGACCAGTGCTGGTCCACAGAAATTTCTTGCCGGTCCACAGGGCCAGCACATGCATCAGGCCCAAAATAGTGTTCTTCAACCGCCGGTCCACGATGCAATCAATGCGGCGTTATCTTCGAGCCAGCTCCCTCTTCCTAACTGATTCAGTGCACAAAGCCACGGGCAGTGGCTCCTACGGGCGTCCTGCGCCTGAACCAGAAGCCTTCTTTCTGACGTTGCAACGTCAGAGGGAAGGCTTCCAGATGAGGCACGGGACGTGCAATTAGCACTATTATGGGGGCGGGGTCTGGGGTGGAGATGGGCGGGGTCTGGCCCACGACTTAGCCCCGTGTTCTTCAATCGCCGGTCCACGGACCGATGCCGGTCCACAGAATAATTATTTTATTTCTGCCGGTCCATAGGTGTAAAAAGGTTGAAAAACACTGCTTTAGACCGTTGACAAATAGTATTTAAGATTATATTGCATAAGGTATATATTGATTACCTCTTCATAACTTAGGGCTCCTTTTACGAAGCCGTGGTAGCGGCTTAATGCGCATAACAGCGCGTGCTAAACTGTCGGCCGCGCGAGCCGCTACTGCCTCCTCTTGAGCAGGCGGCACTTTTTCGGCTAGCGCGGGGGTTAGCGCGTGATTAAAAGCCCTTAATTTAGGGCTCCTTTGACTAAGCTGCGATAGCGTTTTTAGCACATGAAGAATTGCCGCGTGCGCTAAACCCGCACTACGTGGCTAGAACTAACGGCAGCTCAATGCTGGCATTGGTATCTAGAGTGCGCAGCAACTTAGCCACGCTAAAACCGCTATCACAGCCTAGTAAAAGGAGCCGTTCATGTGCGATATTCGCTGGGCGCTCTCTTACATGCTTGCATGCAAATTCTCCACCGATAATGTGTGTACTGGTTGCATTATCTCATACATGCTATTGATATTTTTTAAATATATCATTCATGATTTGTACAGTTGGATTGTTTCATGTTCTAGTTAATATCTGTATACAGTGGTGCCTCACACAACGAACTTAATTCGTTCCAGGAGCAAGTTTGTTATGCGAAAAGTTCGTTATGTGAAACGCGTTTTCCCATAACAATACATGTTAAAAAAAATAATTCGTTCTGCAGCATAAAATATGCTAAGATGACATAAAAAAAGATAAATTTGTCAAAATGGTGAAAATGGTGGTCTTGCTGAGGCCAAACTCTTTGACGAGGTCACACTGTTTTACCCCACATTCACTCCTTCTAATTATTTCCCGTTTCATTTCAACAGAAATCACCTTTCTGCTTTTTTTAGAAGCCATGATATATAAAAAATATTGAGTTTATCTTAAAAGGACGACTGTATACAGTGAGAGAGGGCAGTTAAGCGCAGTGACTAACGACTGCCTGCAGTGCCTGCGCGGAAGGATGCAATACATCGGCAGCTCGGGCGACTTCGTTGTGTGAAACGAAGTTCGTTGTGTGAAACGAAGTTCGTTATGTGAAACGAAGTTCGTTGTGTGAAGTTCGTTGTGTGAAACGAAGTTCGTTGTGTGAAGTTCGTTATGTGAAACGAAGTTCGTTGTGTGAAGTTCGTTGTGTGAAACGAAGTTCGTTGTGTGAATCAAGACATGAAGTTCGTTGTGTGCAGCGTTCGTTGTGCGAGGCGTTCGTTATGCGAGGCACCACTGTACTTTGTTTATTTATCATATAAAAATAATAAAAATATTTGAACTAAAAATAATTTTTAAAAATAAATAATTCTGAGATGATGAATGTTGCACCGAAGACACAGGCAGAAAGCGTTAACAACAGAGGACCTGGTTATCATGGCACTCCTTTCGCCAATATAGCTACTAATAGGGATAAATTTACTAGTATTCTGTGATGAAATAACAATAATCTTTATTAAGTCACAGCTTTTCCTGTTCCGGTGCCGTTCCCCTGTTGACTTTGCCTGTATAGACCCCTCCTGATGAAGAAAACGAAACCTGGGTCGGGGGGCCAGGCATTGAAGTTACTATGCACAAGGCACTTTAATATCACCTTTGCACTTTTGCACAAGTCACTGTTGTTTACTCGAATTGCTTAAGTTGCACAAGTATTCCATGGACGCTGCTATATACCTGTATATTTGCCCGCCATTCAGTGGTAGGAGCATGAAGAAAACTGTGGCTGGTTATTTAGCCGTATGAACTTTTCCAGCGTTATTGGAAGCTGAATCAATACAAAGTCGCTGATAGTATGTTATTTGGTTTTAACGTATAAGTTTGTAAGTTAAATAAAAGCTGTGGCTTAATAAAGATTACTCCTTTCGCCAACCCAGAAAAAGTCATTTCACTTTTTTTTGTTTGGTTTTTTTTTGGGGGGAGGGGTTGCTATCACAGTGTGGTCGAGAAACAAATGGGCGCTAAAAAAAAAAAATTCTCTCTTCAGCACCGAGAGGAAAAATAAAAGCAGAAAGTGGAGCATTTTACTATCCTCCTGGCCAAAATCCACAAAACGCCTTCCAAATCAGCACTCATTTACATGTCTGTTTATTTGGCTTTCCTGGCTGTCTGGAAATTGCCCTTTTTTCTTGGCTAAAACAAAGGGAGGTGTATCAGATTAGAATTAAATAGATTAAAAAAAAAAAAAATTCAATATGCCATCAACTCGGATAACTAACTGCAAAGTCAGAGCTTGGCTTTTTGCAACATATTATACAATCATTTACACTTTAAAAGCACTTAAATTCAATCAAATTATATTCTATGACAAATACATATATCACCTCCCCCCCCTTCTACTTATCCAAAAATGTGCACTCAAAATTAAAAAAAATCTTCCCACCCACCCTGGACGTATATTATCAAAAGGGGAAAATCAACAATCACTCCTTACTGGATTTTGTCAATGGCTCCCAAATATCCATAAGCTTCCTATAATGTCCCTGTTGTATGGCCACCATACGTTCTATTTTGAAAGTGTGACATAGAGATTCCCACCAAAAAGCATAATTTAATCGATTCCAGTTTTTCCAGTTCCTCAAAATAAGTTGTATGGCAACCCCTGTCATTACAAAGAGAAGTTTGTTATTCCGAGCAGATATTTGGCTTTTAGCCCTCCTTAACGTAGCAAATAGGATGGTATCGTACGTCAGTGCCACTGGATTTTCCAATATTTTGTTCACTTGATCCCAGATGGATCTCCAAAATTTAAGTCAGAGATTTTTGATTCGAATAAGCATCAAAGCTACCTACCAACAAGGAGGAATGTTTACTAAAGGGCATGTATGAAAATGCTTACTGCAGAGTGTTAAAATATTTACCCCCCCCCCTCTTTTACAAAGGCGCGTTAAGTTTTTTTAGCACGCGTTAAATATTAGCCAGTGATGTGGGAGGAGGAGGTTTGAGCACAAGCTCTGGCTTGATAAACCTGAGGCTTTTTCTTCCGTTAAAAAGACATTACCCTCGGCTATTAGAGTGGAGTATTGTGAGTTTTGTTGTATTTCACACATCTAAAATTTCAACTTTATTCGTTCAGTTTTCTATACTGTTCTCCCAGGTACTCAAGCATTTTTCCTTGTCTGTCCCGGTGGGCTCACAATACCTGGGGCAATGGGGGATTAAGCCAAGGAGCAGTGCAGGGTTTGAACACACAACCTCAGGATGTTTTATTATTATTAGGTTTTTTATATACCGCCTATCAAGGTTATCTAAGCAGTTTTTACAATCAGGTACTCAAGCATTTTCCCTCTCTGTCCCGGTGGGCTCACAATCTATCTAACGTACCTGGGGCTATGGAGGATTAAGTGACTTGCCCAGGGTCACAAGGAGCAGCGCGGGGTTTGAACCCACAACCCCAGGGTGCTGAGGCTGTAGATCCAACCACTGCGCCACACAAGGGGAGAAGGAATTACATGAAGTATTACTCCGGCTATCTCCTAGGTTCATTGTTAAATAATTTCCTATCAACTTTATAGATAAGCCATCAGAGTTCCTGTCAGCTCGCTTTCCACAGAAGATGGACTTCCTAGCAGCTTGGCCT
This sequence comes from Geotrypetes seraphini, assembly GCF_902459505.1. Classification (NCBI taxonomy): domain Eukaryota; kingdom Metazoa; phylum Chordata; class Amphibia; order Gymnophiona; family Dermophiidae; genus Geotrypetes; species Geotrypetes seraphini. The sequence continues at coordinate 11,986,401 of NC_047093.1, forward strand.
TTAGGAAAGATGACTTCCTGTTCGCTTGCTCTCCAAAGCAGGTCTCTTCCTGTAGTTATGCACTTTGCCACCAGACTTCCTGTCCAACGCATGATCTCTTCTGTGGAAAGGCAGATAACGTCCTGTTGGCTTGTGTCTCTGAAAACCCCTACGTGATATTTTGGAATGATTATATTTTGATCGTTGCTAAAATAAATTCAGCGCACTCATGTGGTTGGTCGATGCAGATAGTTTGAAGAATTGTATGAAATTAGCATTTTCAGGTACAACCCACAACCTCACTGTGCAACACTCTCCCCTAGCCCTGTTTTTTTAATATAGCGCCCAAAACCTGCGTGCGTAACTGCTAATTTATGGCACCAATTGCGAGCATAAGTGCAGTCATCTATAATTGGTGCCTTACACGTGCCTGATAGAACTGCGTTTCACCAATGGAAAATGTTATCCATCCATAGCTGCATAGTAGAAATGGCAGTTTTTACTTCCCTATGCATTAAAAATGTAAAATCAGAGAAACGACTGCTGGAATAATGAACAGGAAGACAGGGAAACCCAATTTTCTTCTCTTGATTGAGTGTGAAATCAGGACGGCTGCTTCTGCTGAAAGATGTTATATTTTTTAGGAGTAAAACAGAAACAAAACCACATAAATCTCTCCGAACCCCATACTGAAAAATTTATAACGGGTGGCAAACCAGGCAGAACCGCCAACTCGTGCGTGCAATGATTCATTCCCCACAGCACCCCCCCGCTGACATGTATACTCAGCAACCAAAACCGTGCAAGGACCGTGGCAGCAGGTCGCACTGAGGATTGCATTGAAATAAACACAGGGCACGCTGAAGGCTTCTCGAAGCATCATGCGGACCACTCTCTGCGGGACAGGAGGAGGTGGTTAACCAAATGGTCCTACTTAATCAAAAGGAAAGTCTTCGCAGTGCACTGAAGCCGTCGCAGGCGCCGAACACTGCCTGGGGGAGGCCAGGCCTAGAATGCAAAGCTGCATCGAGGAATGTGTGAGCGGTGCGGCTGCATGGGGCACAAAAATGGGGTGCAAAATTGCCTTCCAGCCTGCCATCTCCTCTTCCTGGCAATGACAAAGTGGGTAGGATGTCTGTGGGAGAGTCCCATTGGGCACAGCTATAGTTTGCTACAGTCCAAGAAGAATCGATCCAGTATACAGAGGCCCAGACTTATCCTTTCTTGGGGTTGTTTTTTGTTTTGTTTTTTTTGCACTTATGGGGCATTTACTTAAGAAAGAAAATGGTTTCCTTAAAGGCAGATGTTTAAAAATACAAAGTAGACCACATATAACGTGGCTTTTGACATCATGCTGGATCACTTATAACACCAACAAAGGTCGGACTATGTATTGTTTTTTTAAAAAAGTATTAGACCTGATATACTATGGATACGCTTTTAGGGCCAGATTCAGTAAATGTAGGGTTACCAGATGTTCCATTTGGAAAATCCAGACCCCTAGACCCACCACCAGGCCATCCCTGCCCATGCCGGTGCTCTGGTGTAAACAAAATAAACAAAAAAAGACTTTTCCTCTCTCTGTTCGATCCTAGGTCATACTTGCTGCCTAACATCAGCTCTGGCAGGATATACATTTCAAATATGACATACTGTAATCACATAATTAAAAAAAAATTAATAAAAATTTCTACCTTTTGTTGTCTGGTCATTTTATTATTCAAATCATGTTGGTCCCAGGCTCTGTTTTCTTTTTGTCTTCTGTTAACTCCCTCGCCAGGGTCTCCTGCCCATTTGACGTTTTCTTCTTGCTCCGGGCTCACCATCCATCTTCCATCTCTGTATCTGTCCTTCCACTGCAATATTCAACATTTCTGTTTCTTTCCCACTGTCTTCCATATGTCTCTCTCCCTACTCTCTATTCTCCTTCATATAGCATCTCTCCCTTCTTCCTCTCTATTATCATATGCAACATTTGTTTCTCTCTCCCCATGCACCATCTCTCCCTGCCCTCCACCTTATGTCCAACATTTCTCCATGCATGCCTCCCTCCCCTCCATCATATGCAGGATTTCTACTTCTCACCCCTTTCTATCTCTTTGTTGCATCAACCTTCCTCTTCTGCAGCCTTTGTCCAATAATTTTTTCTTTCTTTCTCCTCTCCCCCCCCCTCATATGCAGCAGCTTTTCATCCCTCCTTCCAATCCCCGTGTAATATTTTTCCATCCCTCCTTCCCAACTGTGCAGTACTTCTGGACCCGACCGACACCCCCACTGTGAGATTTGACATTCCTTTGGGCCTCCAATGGCGGCAGCAGCGGTGGCGGTGGCTGACTATTAGAAGCAGCGCCAAACGGGCTGTTTGTGGCCTGCTCTGCAAGGGCTTCTCTCTTTCGTGTCATCAATGATGCAGCAGAGGGAAGGCCCAGGCGGCTAGGCCACAAGAAGCCTGTTCAGAATTCTGCCTCCAATGGCCGGCCACCGCAGCTGCTGCTTTAAAGAAGGCGGGCCTGGAGGCATGTGAGTTCACTCTTTGTCAGCAGCCTTAACTCGCTGCTCTGCCGGTGTCGGGACTTCCTCTCTGCAGGTCCCGCCTACTTCCTGCTTCCTAGAAGGCAGGACCCGTCAAAGAAGAAAGCCCGACACTGGCAGAGCAGCGAAGTTCCTGGACCATGACGCTGATCCCAGGAGCACCCCTTCATGGTCTGCAACCAGGGCGGACCCCCACCCCCCACTCCCCGGTACGCTATTGACAAGAACTAAGGATTTGCTGAACTGGATGTGAGAACTTGTTAACTGCCTAAAGAGTAAAGGCTGCTGAACTAAAGTGAGATATAGAATTTAAGAGCTTAATTTGCCTTAATTTGCTCAGGTCTATGAATGAATAAAGACTTTTCATTATACCTTACCAGAGTGTTCAATAGGTGTGTATGCCAGGTTTCACCCCAGGAACCTGTCTAGTCTCCTACAGCCAGCTAAAACCTGATATAAATCATAATCCCAGTATTCTATAAGTCTGCACCTATTCTCCAACCACAAAGGGTCTTTCTTACACATTATTCCTTATACGGAAAAATGACCTTCAGGCTATTATTTTTGCCATGTGGGCAGTGGGCAGCATCTGACAATGCGAGGTTGTGTAGGAACCTTCCGGTCTGCCTTGGCTGCCAAAGAAAGCCCATGGAAGCCTTAGTCTGAGTCACAGACGTGCCCCAGGCTACTCTGAACGCAGGGCTGCCGATCTGGGGGGATTTTCCACACTTTGCCAGGCCTTCGAAAGGGCCACTGCTGCGTCTGCCGATCCAGTTTGTCGCCAGATACTGAGAAACTCCTGGTCAGCAGGGGCATTAAACCACAAGGAAATGTTTATAGCGGATGTTGGTGAGTTTGCGGCTCTCGCGTGAGATTTCTGAATGATCTCTCTCTGTAAATACTGGCATTTCATCAAGATATTGAGGCTGCTACTGCTGAGTTATTTAGAAGGACACGGTTGAAAGTGGCTTTTTCGTGGACATTAGCAGATGGTGGAAGATACTCTTAAACATTCTTTTGCATCCAAAGCTCAGGAAATTGATGGATAGGTCTAAGAAATTACTGAAGGTAATTAAAATCCTGGAGCACCCATGGGGTTTGCTCATTAAGGGCTTCCTCCAGCAATACATCAAATCCAATCAGCAAAATCTTAAAGGACATATGTGTTGTCTTGTTCCACTATTTCCTGCAAGACTTTTTTTTTTCTCTTTTCTACCTACTTTGTCCAACTCTACATAAATAAACTCCGGCATGTTTTGTTTAAGATATAAACTAAACTAAATCTATGATACCAGATTAGAAGACAAATAAACTCATTTTATCTGGAAAAAAAAAAAAAAGAGGCCCTGGCCCCCTAAACAATGCGGTTTCTATGCAAGGGCCAGGCAATAATGTGAGTTTCCTGGGGATAGTCTAAACAGGTTCCAGTGGAGCTGAAGCAGGAACGGCAGAATACATGTGGTATATACAGTAAACCATTTCCTCTAAACCGGAGCGCCAGTTTGCTGCATCTCAGCAACTGTCTAGAAAAAGCAGCCCTTGCTTGTCAGCTGAATAATCTTTTCCACATTCCAGAGGATTTATCAGTGAGAATATATAGTGTTCTCATGTGCGCAAAATCATATACTTAAAAAACAACAACAACCACAAAACAATCAAAATAAAGTCTATCGGAATAGGTAAGAGCGTAGACGCTGAATAGCTCAGTATGAGTTATAACATAAGAATAGCCTTACTGGGTCAGACCAAAGGTCCATCAAGCCCAGTAGCCCATTCTCACGGTGGCCAATCCAGGTCACCAGTACCAGGCCAAAATCCAAAGAGTAGCAACATTCCATACAGAATCTCAAAGAATAGCAAGATTCCGGAATCCCAGAGAGTAACAAGATTCTAGAATCCCAAGGAGTAGCAACATTCCATACAGAATCTCAAAGAATAGCAAGATTCTGGAATCCCAGAGAGTAACAAGAGTTTAGAATCCCAAAGAGTAGCAACATTCCATACAGAATCACAAAGAATAGCAAGATTCCGGAATCCCAGAGAGTAACAAGATTCTAGAATCCCAAAGAGTAGCAACATTCCATGCAGAATCTCAAAGAATAGCAAGATTATGGAATCCCAGAGAGTAACAAGAGTTTAGAATCCCAAAGAGTAGCAACATTCCATACAGAATCTCAAAGAATAGCAAGATTCTGGAATCCCAGAGAGTAACAAGATTCTAGAATCCCAGAGTAGCAACATTCCACACAGAATCACCAAAGAATAGCAAGATTATGGAATCCCAGAGAGTAACAAGATTCTAGAACCCCAAAGAATAGCAACATTCCATACAGAATCTCAAAGAATAGCAAGATTATGGAGTCCCAGAGAGTAACAAGAGTTTAGAATCCCAAAGAGTAGCAACATTCCATACAGAATCTCAAAGAATAGCAAGATTCCGGAATCCCAGAGAGTAACAAGATTCTAGAATCCCAAAGAGTAGCAACATTCCATACAGAATCTCAAAGAATAGCAAGATTCCGGAATCCCAGAGAGTAACAAGATTCTAGAATCCCAAAGAGTAGCAACATTCCAGGCTACCGATCCAGTTGCCATGGATGTTTTTTGTTACTGGGCAACACTAAAGCAGATTTAGTGCGCTAATTGCTAACGCGTCCATAGCATAACATGCACACATTAGCGTGTAACGTGTGTTTAGCGTGTGCTAATATTTAGCATGCGTTAAAAAGCTTAGCGCACCTTTGTAATAGAGGGGGGTAAGCTGGACAGTTCACTCAGTGTGCATTCCAAATGCTAGCACACTTGCAAAATTGGTGCACTCAAAATTGACGACATGTTAAGCTAGTCAAGATTTTACAGCTGGTTGCTGGGATTTAGCCTACCAGGAAAGACGTGAAGGGAAAATGGCAGGGCAAATATAGGTTTTCAGCTATCTATCCTATCATATAGAGTCAAACCTTGGTTTGCGAGCATAATTTGTTCCAGAAGCATGCTTGTAATCCAAAGCACTTGTATATCAAAGTGAATTTCCCAATAGGAAATAATGGAAGCTCAGATGATTCATTTCATAACCCAAAAACTTTAATACTTAAAACTTTTTGATTCCTCTCTTTCCTTTAAGGCCCAAATAAATTCCTTGGTCAAGAAATGCTTCTTTAGCTTGCGAATGCTGAGGAAGGTTAGACATCTTTTTCATCACCCTCATTTTTCTATCTTAGTTCAATCAATTCTATTATCTCGTCTTGATTACTGTAACGCTATCTACCTCGGCATTACAAAAATTTGTCTTCATAGATTACAATTAATTCAGAATACTGCTGCGAAGCTGATCTTTGGAAAACGTAAATTTGACCATGTGACCCCTTTGCTTCAGAGTCTTCATTGGCTCCCGGTTTATTTTAGAATTCAATTGAAATGCGCTCGTATTTCTTTTAAAATTCTAATCCTCTTATTCCTTTATTTTGGAATGTTTACCGATTCTCCTTTGCAAAAGGTATCCAACAATTTAAACTCTCCCTTCCTTCAAAAAAGGGATTAAAGGAGTCAAGATCTTCAGTCAATCTTTAGTCTTTAAATTCTCTCAACTCTGGAATGATCTCCACTTTTTTTGAGGAGTTCCAGTTCATTTCAATTTTTCCGTAAATCTTTAAAAACGACTCTATTTGCCAAACATTTTGAAAATTAATTATTTTGCAATTTTGCTATTATCTTCTATTTATCATTTGTAAAGCATTCCCTGTTTATTTAATTGCTATAAACCGAGTCGAGCCTTATCAGAATGATAACTTGGTATACAAAGTTAAGCTTTAGTTTAGTTTTAGTTTACTAAATACTATACCTACTCATATTGCAAGACCTCGCTCATTTAGAACAGTCACTACACTCCTGCAGCGCCAGAGAGAAGAACCATCGGCTCAGTTGTGATGCGTGTATACTGTATGTACTTGTATTGCAAGACATTGCTTGTATATCAAGTTAAAATTTAATCAAATGTTTTGCTTGTCTTGCAAACCAAGTTTTTACTGTACTTGTACATGCCCTTGCCAGAAACAATTTCAGCATAAATATTTCCAGTTAATATACTATAGAAAGTTTCTTTAAAATGTATTTGAACGACATCTTAGAGAAATTCCTTCTTTCTATGTGATCCATCTTGATGAATTCAGGAATTCCATCTTTTATGTAAAAGGACCTCAGCTTTGGAATCAGCTTCCAGAGTAGATCTCACAATGTCTGTTCCTTTATACATTTTTTAGATTTTTATACATTGTTTTGATTTAAGACGATTTCTATAAGATCTGCTTATTTTATTTTTATTATACTGATGTTATCTTTAGAGAAGGAAGGGCGTGAGCGCGGCATGGGGGCCCAGAAGGTGTGAAGGGGATGTTGGCGCAGAAGGAGCGCTGGGAGTGGCGAGGAGGGCGTGAGAGGTACCACCACCCTGAATACCGCCTACCCTCGCTATGCCACTGAATGGAATACACTTCTCCCTCCGTATTCGCGGTGGATACGGACGAAACATAGCCGCGAATATGGAAAAAACGCAAATAACATTTCAACAGTTATTCGCTGTTTTTCTGTAAAAAGCCCGAAATAAAGACACAAAACCCCAAATAAAATTACCTGTGCCTGTTAAGAAAGTGCTTTGATTTCCTTTGTACGTCGCTGGGAGGATTGATTTTCTCTGTGCATCGCTGGGAGCTTCCTTTGACGTCAATTTGGGGGCGGAGCCTGCGCACGAAAAACCGCGGACAACGAAACCGCGAATACGGAGGGAGAAGTGTCTATGTTTATTAAAATTTGGTGGCCTGCAATTTACAACAGATCCCCAACAAAAGTCTTGTTAAATTTGCAGCTATCTCAAGCCACGGTTTAGCGAAGTGGTCCCCAGGCGTGCAAAGGAGAAATGGCTCTTAGCCCTGCTGATCCAACTCCCAGAGTTTTCTTCTAATCTTTTTATTTAGTCTATATAGACTCCTGACCACTACCATCAGAATGTCTTGGTTAAGCCCAGAAGGTAAATCATAATAGGACCTGACCTGCCTTTTTTTTTTTTATTATTCTCTAAGTGATGCCTAACTTCTGTGCATAAAAGAATATTTTGGTCTCCTGTTCTGTTATTCTAGCCTTTCCTCTCATTAAAAGTTTGTCTTGAATTCTGATTGGTAGAAATAGGGTCATTGACTGCCAAGAATAACCTAATATTATTTAAAAAACATTACTACTGGGGCTGACCCAGGGCAATCCGTGCTGTGAGCTGAGCTGACTAGAAATTGGAACATTCTACATTGTGGAATCAAGACGTGCGTTGATTATGTTTGTGAGGAGGGGATGGGCAAAGGCAAATGAATTTAGTTTACATTTGTTTGGGTTTTGGTTGGTTTTTTTTCAGAATTATTACTAATTTTCATGTGCTCTTTTTATGTTTGTTTCGTCCATTCATTTGAATGGCAGTTTTTAAGCGTGCAGTGTTGCATTTTAATGCTTATAAAGTCATCAGTTAGCGCACTTTAAATCAACAGCTTGCACTAAAATGTTTAAGGCACACTGAAGTAATTTACACCCACCCACCTTTTGCAAAACTGTAACGTGTTTTTTAGCGCCAGCCGTGGTGGTAGCAGCTCTAATGCTCAGAATTCTATGAGCGTCAGAGCTGTTACCACTTTGGCTAAAATCCACGCTACAGTTTTGAAAAAGGGGGAGGGGTTAGTTTGTGATGACATATTCCATACTAGGCGAAGGTGTTTTCTGTGTTCTGTGTGTTCAAAAGGCATGGCTTTCTGTTAGGATTGATCCGTACTAGTCTGGCTTGTTTAGGTTTACAATGGGTGTATTGATGTTGTACTGCTCACTGCAGTATGTAAGATGCTGCCTTTTCCTAGGTACTCATGTGTGACATGTGGCTTGTTACTAAAAATAATGTTTTTCGTACAGATGGGGGGGGGTGTCAAAAAATGATGGGCCCGGGGTGTCACACATGCCAGGTACGCCACTGGCAACATTCCATGCTATCAATCCAGGGCAAGCAGTGGCTTCTCCCATTTCTTTCTCAATAACAGACCATGGACTTTTCCTCCAGGAACTTGTCCAAACCCTTCTTAAAACCAGCTGCACTATCGCTCTTACCACAACTTCTGGCAACGTGTTCCAGAGCTTAACTATTCTCTGAGTGAAAAAAATTTCCTTCTATTTGTTTTAAAAGTATTTCCCTGTAGCTTCATCGAGTGTCCCCTAGTCTTTGCAATTTTCGACGGGGTGAAAAATCAATTTACTTGTACCCGTTCTACTCCACTCAGGATTTTGTAGATTTCAATCCTATCTCCCCTCAGCCGTTTCTTTTCCAAGCTGAAGAGCCCTAACCGTTTTAGTCTTTCCTCATACGAGAGGAGTTCCATCCCTTTTATCATCTTGGTCGCTCTTCTTTGAACCTTTTCTAATGCCGATATATCTTTCTTGAGATAAGGAGACCAGAATTGAACGCAATACTCCAGATGAGGTCGCACCATGGAGCGATACAGAGGCATTATGACATTCTTAGTCTTGTTAACCATCCCTTTTTAAATAATTCCTAGCATCTTGTTTGCTTTTTTGGCTGCCACCGCACAATGGGCGGAAAGTTTCATCGTATTGTCTACGACAGGGGTAGGGAACTCCAGTCCTCAAGAGCCATATTCCAGTCGGATTTTCAAGATTTCCCCTATGAATATGCATTGAAAGCAGTGCATACAAATAGATCTCGTGTATATTAATTGGGGAAATCCTGAAAACCCGACTAGAATACAGCTCTCGACGACCGGAGTTCCCTACCCCTGGTCTACGATGATACCCAAATCCTTTTCTTGGGCGCTAACCCCCCAAGGTGGACCCTAGCATCCGGTCACTGTGATTCAGGTTCTTCTTCCCAATGTGCATCACTTTGCATTTGTCCACATTAAATTTCATCTGCCACTTGGACGCCCAGTCTTCCAATTTCCTAAGGTCCGCCTGCAATTTTTCACAATCCGCATGCACATCGGAGCTGTTACTACCACAGCCGGTGCTAAAAACTGTGCTAAAGTTTTGTAAAAAGGGGAGGAGGGGGGTTAATCTAATCTACTTCACAATTTATGAATCGCACTGTACCAAAAAAGGTTCCAGGCAATTTACATCCAAAGAAGCCGTAAAATCTACAGGAAAATACAAAAACAATTGATTCTTAAAATATCATCATACAATAAATATTAAACCATCTATAATAATATAATGCTAAGCACGCATGTTCGCTCTTACCGCGTGTTCCCTGATCTGTAGGTCAGTGGTCGGCAGGAGTGCGCATGCGCGACATCAGGACTCCTCGTCCCGAGCCCCAGACACGCTGACCGCCTTTGGTCCCATGGGCCTCTCAAGCAGCGGCGGTGGCAGGGATGGCGTAAATGTTACTGAGGCGGCTGTCGGCTTCAGCCGCACACGGCAGCTGTCTGCGCCTGCAGGTCGCGGCGACTTGAGGTGGCTGTCGGCGGATGGCAGACGTGAATAGAGGTAAGGGGTGCTGCTGGACAGGGGAAGAGGTGCTGATGGACAGGGAGGGCAGAAAAAGGAAGGGAGGCGTACTGCTGGACATGGGGAGCAGGAAAGAGGTGATGATGGACAGGGGAAGAGGTGCTGATGGACGGGGGAGGGGGTGGTAGAAAAAGGAAGGGAGGCGTACTGCTGGGCAGGGAAAGCAGGAAAAAGGTGATGATGGACAGGGGAAGAGGTGCTGATGGATGGGGGGTGGGGCAGAAAAAGGAAGGGAGGCGTACTGCTGGACAGGGGGAGCAGGAACGAGGTGATGATGGACACGGGAAGAGGTGCTGATGGACAGGGGGCAGAAAAAGGAAGGGAGGCCTACTGCTGGACAGGGGAAGCAGGAAAGAGGTGCTGATGGACAGGGGGGCAGAAAAAGGAAGGGAGGCCTACTGCTAGACAGGGGGAGCAGGAAAGAGGTGCTGCTGGACAGGGGAAGAGGTGCTGATGGACAGGGGTGGCAGAAAAAGGAAGGGAGGCCTATTGCTGGACAGGGGAAGCAAGAAAGAGGTGCTGCTGGACAGGGGGGGAGGTAAAACAAAGGGAGAAGGGCTGATGCTGGATAAGGGGAGCAGTGAAGGGTAGTGGTGGACACAGGGGAGGTAAAAGGAAGGGAGAATAGACAGGGGGAGCAGACAAGAGGTGGTGGTGGTGGACAGCTGAGGAAAAAGAAAGACAGAAATACAGAAAGCAGCTAAGAATTGCTTTTCCTCTCTCTTTGAGGTCCTAGTTCACGCCTGCTGTCCAACACCAGCTCTGGCAGGATACACATTTCAAATCAGTCATATTGGAATCACAAAACAGAAAATAATTTTTTTTTTCTACCTTTTGTTGTCTGGTCATTATTCAAATCATGTTGTGATCTCAGGCTCTGTTTGTCTTCTCATAACTCGCATGCCAGGGTCTCCTTCTTTCTTCTTCCCTTCCCTCCCTTTCCTTTTGGCTTGAGATTTGGCCCTCTGTTCCTTCCCTCCCTCCATCCCGGCTTCCTGGTCTCACATTAAAGCAGCCTGCAGAGGATCGCCGGTCAGCTGTAGCGATCCTAGCAGGCTGCCGTTGCCCTCCGCAGCACGTTCCCTCTGTTTCGGTCCCGCCCCTCCTCTGAGTTATGGGACCGCGGCAGAAGGAATGTGCTGCTGAGGCTATGGCAGCCTGCTAGGATCGCTACAGCTGACCGGCGATCCTCTGCAGGCTGCTTTAATGTGAGACTGGGAAGCCGTGTCTGATCTAGGTGAAGAATAATGCAAATGAGAAAAAAGCAAAACCAGATTATCTGAAGAATCAGTTTGTAATATACGATAATCTATGCAAGCTGATTTAAACTTAGGGATCCTTTCAATAAAGCGCGCTAGTGCGTCTTAGCACGTGATAAATGCTAACATGTCCATTATATCCTATGGACGCATTAGCATTTATTGCGTACTAATTTTTAACGCATGCTAAGACGCACTAGCATGCCTTAGTAAAAGGACCCCTTAATTCGCCTCTCAACCGATAAGCCGTGAAGATTTTTACACTGCAATTATGCAAAGAAAATGGGGAAGATGACATTGATGGGCTATTTCTAAAATTATATTTGAAATGCTGTAACGTGAGAACGCCCGTTGCAGGTAAGTTCTTGGTCGTTCAGAACTGCTTGACTGCATGAAAAACTTCATTTCCCCCCCCCCCTCTTTGCACCTAAAGTCTTTGCCCAGGGTACAACGGTGACAAGTCAAATGCGCGCAAGACAAATGCGCGTGGACAATTGCGTGCATACAACTGAGCACAAGACAATTCAGCGCAAGAAAATTCAGCACAAGACAAGTGAGCGCAAGATAAGTGAGCGCAAGAAAATTCAGCATAAAGACAATTCAGCGTAAAGACAATTCAGCGCAATGACAATTCAGCGCAAGACAATTCAGCGCAAGAAAATTCAGCGTAAAGACAATTCAGCGCATGACAATTCAGCGCACAGTGCACAAGTGCATGGAGCGCGCCACAAAATATTAACAGCACAATCACGCGTACGTTCACGTAAAGATGTCATTATCATCATACGTGACGGTGTTTAGCAAGTGCATTTTGATCACTATGGTTACCTAGCCTCTTTGTGCTTTGAATAGAAGTCACGTGAGCGCATTTTCGTTACTATGGTTACGTTGGCTCCTTTTATATGTGCTGAGAACAGCCCGCCTTCCTTTCGCTGCCTGGCTGTGTCCGTTATAGGTAAAGGTCTTGTCTTGCACGGATTTCACTCGCCTTTGGTGAGAGCGACACTACTTCCAAACTTCTTCATTTGCAGGTATGTTCATATTTTCATTTCCTTACTTTAGTCCATGGTTTAGAGTTGAAAGCTATATAAGATGCGCTTGTCTGCGTGCTTTTGTCTTGCGCGCATTTGAATATGAACCTACTGAAAGCAGAATAAGGACCTACTATGCCCATTTACCTTACGCTATAAGATCCTACGCGCCATTGTCTTGCTAACACAATCACGCGCAAGACATTGACGTAAGGATGTAATGTACGTCTTTGTCATACGTGACTGTGTTTTGCAAGTGCATTTGTAATCACTACGGTTACCTAGCCTCTTGTCTTACGCGCTTGTCATGATATAAAGTCCTGCGCGCTATTGTCTTGCTCGTGCATTTAACTATGACCATTCGCGCTCAGTTGTCTTGCGCTCACTTGTCTTTGCGCATTTGGCCGCGTGCATTTGTCTTGCGTGCATTTGACAATGAATCGAGTACAACACAGGAGAGAGGGTGGGGGCGAAGAGTTCGGAAGGTTTGTAGTGCCGATGAAAGGAAAGCAGGTTTCCTATTTCAGCCAAAAATCAAACCTGTCTTTAGCAACTTTTGGCAACTCCACAAAGAATTATGATCTGGGAAAATCATCAGTTCATTATCCCTCTCGTTCCGTAATGCACCACCTAAAATTAAGCACTTTTACATAATATTGGCGCTTACATGTAAGATCATTAAAGTTATGCGCATAAGTGTTAGCTGCACAGTCAGCAGTATCTTATAAGTCTAATTTATGCCTGCAACAAGTCTAGCATGAAAATGCAATTCATTCCTTAATTAATTAACTCAATTAATGCAAATCAAAACAAATTGCTCCTCATCATGACAGGAGTAGCCATGTGATTGATAATGAAAATCTGGAAAAGTTGGGATAACTTAAATTATAGTTTCTGGTGGGAATCCCTAGGCCAGATTTATAAGTTTGAAAATATTAACTCTTTACAGTTGGGGCATCATAATAAATTTACGGGAATTTGGAGCCCGTTAACAAAATATTGTAAGATATGAATATTACATTACATTAGTGACTTTTATTCCGCCTGTACCTTGCAGTTCTAGGTGGATTACAAAAGAGCTAACTGGACATTTCCAGGAAAGTTACAATTTTGGGTTACAAAAGAGATGAGGTAGCTGGATATTTCCAGGAGATATTGCAAATTAGATAACAGGTACGACAACTGGGCATTTCTAGGCAATATTACAAATAAAATAACAGATAAGGTAACAAATAAGATAGCTGGACATTTCCAGGAGCATTACATTATAGGGTACTGTATTCTTGGTTGATATTTTGGAGTGGAAAAGAATACCAGAGGAGCGGTGGAATTGAGAGGAGTTTTATCAGGGAGGGGAGGGAAGATGGGTGGGGTTAAGGCGACCGGATAAATTTTTTGAATAGCAGGGTTTTGATTTCTTTTCGAAATGTTTTGAGGTCGCACGTCGCTGTCAGCAGGTTGGAGATGGAGTGGTTGAGTTTCGCTGCTTGCGTCGCAAGTAGGTTGCCAAACATCTTCTTGCGTTGAGTACCTTTGAGTGGAGGGTAGGTAAATGGGGGTCAGAAATCTTGGTCTAGTGGTACGGATCTGATTTAGGCAGTTGCTTAGGTAGGAGGGGGCAGAGCCATTTAATGCTTTGAATTATTTCCTTTTGTTTGATGAATGAACATCATACATATCCAGGTAGGAGGGGGGGGGGGGTTAGGGTGGGAAGGGGGGATAAAACAGTTTTATATTTTATTGTTGGAATAGAAACATAGAAATTGACGGCAGAAAAGGGCCACAGCCCATCGAGTCTGCCCATACCAATGACCTACTTCCTGACTTTTACTCCCCTATAGATCCCACGTGAATATCCCATTTTCTCTTAAAATCTGATACGCTGTTGGCCTCAATCACCTGCTGGGGCAGCTCGTTCCAATGATCGACCACCCTTTTGGTGAAGAAGTACTTCCTAGCATCACCCCGAAATTTCCCTCCCCTGATTTTCAGTGAGTGTCCTCTGGTTACCGAGGGTCCTGTAAGACTGAAGATATCATCTTTCACCTCTATACGCCCCGTGATATACTTAAAGGTCTCAATCATGTCTCCCCTCTCTCTTCGCTCCTCCAGTGAGTACATCCGCAGTTTTTTTAGCCTTTCTTCATACGTGAGATCCCTGAGCCCCAAGACCATCCTGGTAGCCATTCGCAATATGGTACGCTACTTGAATGTTCATGTGTTTGCACTTTGTGTTTGATATCAAAAATGAATAAAGATTTTTTTTAAAAAAAGAAAATACAAGAGGCATATACATGGGCGTGGCTTGGGTGGGTCCCACTTTTACCACGCCTCCCACCCTTTTAAAAAAGCATAGCGTGGATTTTAGGAATTCTATGAGCGTCAGAGCTCTTACTGCTGCAGCCCGCGCTAGAAACCTCTAGTGCCGTTCAGAAAAACCCGAATATTAACAAAACCCGAAAAATGGGAGCTGAGATAGACTGAAAACAAAGAAATCTCCCAAGCCCCAAGAAGGAAACTGAGATCAGGGGGAGAGACTGCCTGTAGTGACAAGGAAGAAACCACTTCACCTGGATTATATTTGTGAATTTTTTTAGAGAGCCCTCAGTCACACAGCCCTCCTCCGGACCCCCAGAGGTAACGGCTGCCACTGGCTTACACCCAGAAAGATGTCAACTGTGAAACATCCCCGGGCTCTCTGTGAATTTTAGTGCTAAATAACACAAAAGTGCTAAAGAGTGCAAACAAAATCCAAACACACTCGCTACAGGTAGTCTCTACCCCTGATCCAGGGGGGCTAACAAGAAAGTTCAAGTGTCCAATTTCGACCAAATAATGCCAAAAGAAGGTACTTAGCTTCTCTAAAAAATGCAGTCAGCAAGTCACTAAACGTCCTAAGGGACTCCGTTTCGGGGGAGCACTCCCCCTTCTTCAGGAACGACTGACGCTGAGCAGAAGCCTCGGAATCATCAGGCTACAGCAGTTTGGCAATAGTAGAAACCCAACATTAAGTTGGCTGAAGGTTATCTAGGAGTTTAAGGAAAAATATTGCTTCCTTGCCGTCAACCTCCCTTCTGCATTAGAAGATGGCTCTTGCAAGTTTATTGTGTATTCGGAGCTTCTATACCGCTCTTAATGACTGGGGAGTCAATTCAGAGCGATTTACATGAGCTTCTGTAATGGTGCTACAATCCAGAGTTAGCGTTTTCCGAAATGGAATTCAATACAGAGACATTTATACCATAATCAATCATTCTACGTATACAGTGCTCCCCCCGTGAATTCGGGGTCCGCGGTATGCAGTCCCGGTCATTCGCGGTATTTTCCGACCGCGAAGGGGAGGCAGGAGAGGGAAGCCGGAGCGCCGGCGAGTGAAAGAAATCACTCGCTGTATGCGCCAACTGCCTCTTCCTGTACCAAAGTCAGGCCTCACCAATCAGGAGCTGCGTGTCAAAGCAGCTCCTGATTGGTGAGGCCCGACTTTAGTACAGGAAGAGGTGGTCAGAGCATACAGCGAGTTATTTTCTTCACTCACCAGCACTCCGGCTGCCCTCTCCTGCCTAAAAACCATATTCGCGGTTTTTCGACATTCGTGGGGGTTCCTGGAAGGGAACCCCCCGCGAATATCGGGGGAGTATCGTGTTCTATGCTCATCTTAGATTTGCATACATCATGATAATTCAAGTTTTCCGTGCTTTGTTTATCCTATCCTCAGCAATTCTGGGTCTCTCTATCGTGTTTCTAGTGGAGACTAGCCAACTATCTCCTCTGTGTTGCATTATTCAGGTGTAGGTAAACATTTTTTTTTTTTTTTTAATCACCTGTTGTTTATTAACTTGATATTAGCAGATAGGGGATGATAGCTAGAAGTGAAAAAATTGTGCTCGGAGGGGAAAAAAAAAATCCTCTGTCATTCTTCCAATCTGGTATCTTGGCATAATTTTCTGGTAATTCTGACCTGAGTGGTTCTGGAAAAAAAATAAACATGATTAATTTCAACCTTTTGTAGAGACACAAGTGTGTTTAATAAGCTTTAATATGTTTATAACAAGGGGCATAGAGCTCTACATTAAAACTGCGTTTAAGACCCACTTTCAAATCTCAAGTTTCCTTAGCTGCTTCTTGATTTCTTTTAAGGCTCATGTATTTATTTATTTAAAACTAGTATTTTAGCCCATTACATTAACGGGTGCTAGAAGTCTGTCCGGCTCCCTTAGTCCCTTGCACCCCCCCCCTCTCCTTCCCTTCCCGCAGTCCCGACAAACCTGCCGACTCTAGTAGCGTCTGCAGCACTCTACACACGCTGCTTCGTGGCCTTCTACTGTCCTGATTTACTCTGGCAAGTCCCTGATGACATCATCAGAGACGCGGCAGAGCAAATCAGGGCAGTAGAAGGCCCCTAAGCAGCATGTGTAGAGTGCTGCAGACAGGTTTGGAGTCTGGACCACGAGAAGGGAAGGGGGGGGGGGGCGGCGGTCAGACGTCAGGAAGGGATGGGAGGGTCAGACCGCGAAAAACTTACTGTTTTTTTGCCGCGAGAGAGCATTCATATTCATAACTCTTCTTCACTTTTAAAATCAATTTTAAATTTATGTTAAAATGTATTTTGGACCCGTTAGAGATTATAGATCAACGTCAGATATTCCCCAAAGCTCTTCAACGTAAAAGAGAAAAACTCAGGTCCAGACATTTGTCTCTAGGTCTGGAGGCAATTTGAAAGTTCAGTTGAGCTTGAAATACACTTATGTGAATTTGTATTTGAAACTGAATGGTTGTTCATTCCTACCGGTGATGCAATTCCAGTTGTAAATTGTCTGTACCAGATTTTAAGGCTGTAGTTAGTTATATAGTACAAGAAGTGAATAGGAAACCAGCATCCTTACATACCCTGGTCCATTCGCTTATAATTTCGAAATTAAATCATTGTACTCATTGGCTACCGATGGGAGCACGCATAAAGTTTAAATTCGCCTGCTTCTGCTTTAAAGCGCTAAACAGACCTTTTCTCCTTCTCAGCCAACAGACAGAAGAGAAGCTCTCATTACTACTTCATTTCCCCCCCCCCCCCCGTTAGAGGTTGTAAACTGAAAAAACACCATGAACACCTTCTTTCACATCAAGCAGCATTGTGGGGTAAAGACCTAGATCAACTGCTTTCGCCCACTACTTATGAGGAATCCAGAAAACGTCTAAAAACTCAACTGTTCCTAAAGTATCGAGACAACTGACCCACTCATCGTCTTTCTCCTCCATAGCGATTCCTCTGTCCTATTAATCTCTTTAACTCTCCTCTTCCCCCCTCTTAAATTCAATCAATTTGTACCTCGCTTAATCTATTGTAAACCGCATAGAACTTAACGGTATTGCGGTATATAAACTGTTATTATTATTATTATAGAAGGGCATTGCACAGAAAGAATTAAGAAGGCTACAAATGATCGAAAACACGGCAATCAAAATCATCACAAAATCAAAAAAGGTTGATCACGTTGCGCCTCTTTTGAAAAGTGCACACTGGCTCCCAATCGCCTACAGAGTTACGTATTAAATTCTTCTAATAATCTTTAAACTTAGATCATCAAAATTGCCCGTATCTCTGGATAGGCTTCTCATCCCCTACACTCCATCCAGGAATTTGAGATCATATGAGCAACATTTTCTATCCATCCCAACCCTGAAGGTCATCAACACACGGCGTGCCGACATCTTTTCCGTTACCGCCCCCCAACTCCGGAACTCCTTACCTATCCACCTCAGGGAGGAAACAGTATTGGATAGGTTTAAAGACTCCCTGAAAAGTTTTCTCTGTAAGGATGCTTTTGAAATCTCATTACACTGCGCGAGCAGTTTCTAGCGCGGGGAGCTGTGCTGAATTGCGTCAGGAGCATTTAATAGAAGAGAGGTAAGTTTTAGGAACAGGCAATATTACAAGCTTTCTTACTCCGATACTCAGAATCTCTAACTTTTAGCTATATTCCCAGTTTTTCTTTTACCCCTCTTCCGGAGTCTGTCGTAGGGGAAAACACCCTCCAGGGATTCAAGACAATGTTGGACAAGTTCCTGCACAGCTGGAAAGTACACAGGTGAGGCTGGACTCATTTAGAGCACTGGTCTTTGACCTAGGGGCTGCTTCGTGAGCAGACTGCATGGCACGATGGACCACTGGTCTCACCCAGCAGCGGCAATTCTTATGTTCTTATGTTTGTCCATACCAGGGTACAAACTTTACAGGAGAGACAGGACACATAAAAAGGGTGGAGGAATAGCGCTGTACATAAAAGACTCCATCCCCTCAGCCAGGATGGAAACAACAGTACGGGTGGATGGCTTGGAATCACTATGGGTTAAGCTACAGGGAGGAACTAGGGCAGACATTAAATTGGGTCTGTACTACCGCCCACCTGGACAACCGGAAGAAATCGACCAGGACATGGAGGCTGAACTGAGGCAGGTATGCAGAAGCGGAAATGTGGTGGTGATGGGGGACTTCAACTATCCTGGGATAGACTGGAGTATCGGACACTCAAACTGCGCAAAGGAGACCAAATTCCTAGAGGTCAGGAGAGACTGTTTCATGGAGCAACTGGTCACGGAACCAACACGGGGCGATGCCACTCTTGACCTAATCTTCAACGGACTAGGGGGGCCAGCAAAGGAGGTGGCGGTATTAGCCCCGCTAGGTAACAGCGATCACAACACGATCAAGTGCAAACTAGAAATTGGATCATCAAAGGGGAAAAGAACCACAACGACGGCACTCAACTTCAAAAAAGGAAATTATGATGCCATAAGGAAAATGGTGGGAAAGAAACTCCAAGGCAACATAGGGAAGATGGAATCCGTAGAAAAAGCCTGGACCTTACTCAAGGGGACTGTGCACGAAGCGCAAAACCTGTACATCCTCAAGTTCAGGAAAGGGTGCAAAAAAAATAGAACAAAAAACCCAGTGTGGATAACAAATGCAGTGAAGAAGGCGATAAGCGACAAGAAAGCATCATTCAGAAAATGGAAAAAAGACCAAACAGAGGAGAACCAAAAAGTGCACAAAGAACACCAGAAGGAGTGTCACCGAGTGGTTAGAAAAGCAAAAAGGGAATACGAAGAGAGACTGGCAGAGGAAGCAACAAACTTCAAGTCTTTCTTCAGATACGTCAAGGGGAAGCAACCGGCAAGAGAAGAAGTGGGACCATTGGATGATGGAGATAGAAAGGGAGTAGTAAAAGAAGAGAAAGAGATAGCTGACAAGTTAAATGAGTTCTTCACGTCAGTCTTCACGAGGGAGAATACAACCAACATTCCGGAACCCGAGGAAATCGTAATAGGAGACCAAAATGATAAGCTGGTCAATTTAGAGGTAAGCAGATAGACAGACTAAAGAGCGACAAATCGCCAGGTCTGGACGGCATTCACCCAAGAGTACTCAAGGAACTAAAAAACGAAATAGCAGAGCCACTTCGACAAATATGCAACCTATCCCTAAAAACCAGAGAGATCCCGGAGGACTGGAAAATAGCAAATGTCACGCCCATCTTCAAGAAGGGCTCAAGGGGCGACCCAGGAAACTACAGGCCGGTGAGCCTGACCTCAGTCCCGGGAAAGATGATGGAGGCACTGATTAAGGACAGCATCTGTGAACACATCGAAAACAATGGGCAGCTAAAACCGAGTCAGCATGGCTTCTGCAAGGGTAGGTCATGCCTCACAAACTTATTGTACTTCTTTGAGGGAGTGAACAGCCAGGTGGATAAAGGGGAATCTATAGATATCATATACCTCGACTTCCAAAAAGCCTTCGACAAGGTACCACATGAGAGATTACTCAAAAAGATATGGAACTACGGGGTGCAAGGGGAGATCCATCGATGGATCAAAAACTGGCTGGCAAACAGGAAACAGAGGGTTGGCATAAAGGGCCATTACTCGGACTGGAAGGGGGTTACGAGCGGAGTTCCGCAGGGGTCGGTGCTGGGACCGCTCCTGTTCAATATCTACATAAACGACCTGGAAGTGGGAACCAAGTGTGAGGTCATTAAATTTGCAGATGACACCAAACTATACAGCAGGGCTCAAACGAGGGAAGATTGCGAAGATCTCCAAAAGGATCTAACGCAGCTGGAAAAGTGGGCCGAAAAATGGCAAATGAGCTTCAACATAGGGAAATGGAAGGTCATGCACGTGGGGAAAAAGAACCCGATGTTCACTTACAAAATGGGGGGAACACCACTAGGGGTCAGTAACCTGGAGAGAGACCTGGGAGTGATGGTAGACGCAACACTGAAGGCATCGGCGCAGTGCGCCACGGCCTCAAGGAAAGCAAACAGAATGTTGGGTATCATTAAGAAGGGTATCACGACCAGGACGAGGGAAGTCATCATGCCGCTATATCGTGCAATGGTGAGGCCGCATCTGGAGTACTGTGTCCAGTACTGGTCGCCGTACCTCAAGAAGGACATGGCGGTACTTGAGGGAGTACAGAGAAGAGCAACTAAACTGATAAAGGGAATGGAAAATCTCCCATATACCGACAGATTAAAGCAGCTAGGACTTTTCTCCCTGGAAAAGCGGAGACTTAGAGGAGACATGATAGAGACCTTCAAGATCCTGAAGGGCATAGAAAAAGTTGACAGGGACAGATTTTTCAAATTATAGGGCACCACGAGCACAAGGGGGCACTCGGAAAAATTGAAAGGGGACAGGTTTAGAACAAACGCTAGGAAGTTCTTTTTCACTCAGAGGGTGGTGGATACATGGAACGCGCTTCCAGAGGCTGTGGTAGACAGGAACACATTAAATGGTTTCAAAGAAGGTTTGGATAGATTCCTAGAAGAAAAAGGGATTGAGGGGAGATAGATATAGACCACTACTCAGGCAATGGGCTTGATGGGACACCGCGGGAGCGGACTGCTGAGCAGGATGGACCTATGGTCTGCCTCAGCGGAAGCAACTTCTTATGTTCTTATGTTTGTCCATACCTTACTCGTTCTCCTGGCCTATAATTATTCTAATTCTCCCCTCTCTCCCTGTGTTTCTGCGTTAGTCTAGTTTTGTTCGTTTATAGGAGTCCGACAACATATGTCACTATTCCCTATTTTTAATATTGTACATCGCTTAGAAATTTTAATATAAGCGACTGAATCAAATTTTAAATAAAACTTCAAACTGGATTTTTTGTTGGTTGGTTTAGTTAGGCCAGGCCCACCAGTGGACCTGCAAAGCTGCTCCTGCCTTTCTGAAAAAGTGTTGTGTGTTCATACCTCCAAAGGCAGCTCATCTTCTATAGCAGCAAATTTACTGTGGTTAAGCTAAAGAGAAAAAAAAAAAAAACTCCAGTAAACACGCCCCGAAACTGATAGCAGTATATTAGAAGTTAAGGAAATGCAGTGAACTAATAGAAACTGTCTTTGAAGTCTTCCGGAGAGATAATTGCAAGTTTCAATTCAGATCAGTGCCAGGGAATTTGTCTTTCTGGTGTCGTACGTGGGTTTCACTGAACTAACTATAAGGCACAGCTCCATGCTGCAAAGCTCAGACCTGCTACAATCTTTTCCCCGAGGCTTCCACTGCTCTAAAGAGGGGACAAAGACAGACAGTAACGCTGGCCTTGACAAACAGGAGCAGGTCGCAGCTCTTCTGACTTTGGGCTAGATTCACTAACCTTCTTTGCGTGCCCGATCCGTGCAGGCCTGACGAATTTACAAAACAAAAAAATTTAAATGAGGGCGATCGGAGGAGAACGTCTAGAGCTGTGAATTTTATTTTTTTACTTTTACTAGCCCAGCGAGCCCGTGGTTTTAACCCGCTTTAAACCCACAGGTTAAAACCACGGGCTCGCAGTGCGGGGAAGGGCAGGAGAGTCGGGGCGGCAGCAGAAATTCAGGGCAAGAGCAGGGCAGTGAGTCAGGGCGGCAGGCAGGAGAAATTCAGGGCAGAGCACGAGATCAGGGCAGGCAGGAGACAGCGGGAGATCGGGGCTAAGTAGCAGATCAAGGCAGGCAGGAGATCGGGGCAGAGAAGCAGGGCAGAGAGCAGGGCGGCAGAAGCCAGGGCTGTGGGAAAGGACCTCAGCGACTGGTCCTCGGTGACTGCCCTCGCTTCTTGTGCTGATCGGCCAGCCCAGTCGGTTTGCACGATTTCTGTAGTGAATCGCGTCCCTGCCTACTTTGCATGCCGTTCCCCTCATTTGCATGCACGGAGCGGAATCGGATCGGAGGAGAGGTAAGTGAATCGGGCAAGAGTAAAATCGAGTCGCAAAGGGGTCGCTAACCGATCGTTACATGATCAGTTTCCTTAGTGAATCTAGCCCTTTGGTTTTTTTCTTTTTAATATTGCTTACAAAAGAATTATGAAATACATCTGTGAACTCTTTCAAAGGCTCTGCTCCCTTCACCTGGATGGGCTAAAGCAGGGATCTCAAAGTCCCTCCTCGAGGGCCGCAATCCAGTTGGGTTTTCAGGATTTCCCCCATGAATATGCATTGAAAGCAGGGCATGCACATAGATCTCATGCATATTCATGGGGGAAATCCTGAAAACCCGACTGGATTCAGCCCTCGAGGAGGGACTTTGGGGACCCCTGATGTATAGGTTACGTCTCTTACATGTTCTAAATCAGGGATCTCAAAGTCCCTCCTCAAGGGCCGCAATCCAGTCGGGTTTTCAGGATTTCCCCAATGAATATACATGAGATCTATGTGCATGCACTGCTTTCAATGCATATTCATTGGGGAAATCCTGAAAACCCGACTGGATTGCAGCCCTCAAGGAGGGACTTTGAGACCCCTGGGCTAAGGATTATGATGCCTGAGTAAAAAGTATAAATTGCAGGTGGCATTCAAAAATGTGGGTTTGTTTTCAAAACTGCAAAGGGTCAGGAAGAGAAAGGCTTGGAATACCACCGTTTGACAACAGAGGCCAAGAACTTAACATTAAAGCCGATGTCAAATGCACCTTAATGCAGGTTTGAGCTACGTATCTTCCCTTTCTGCTTGTATTTATTTATTTGCAGACTGTTATAGGCCCTGATTCTATAAACTCCGCCTAAAGTTAAGCTCCAATATCGGCGCCTAACAATTGAACAATAAACTTGATTGCTGCCGATATTGGCACTCAACACCTCACAATCAGCTTTAATTACACTTAATTAGAACATAAGAATAGCCTTACTGGGTCAGACCAGTGGTCCATCAAGCCTAGTTGCCCGTTCTCATGGTGGCCAATCCAAGTCCCCAGTACCTGGCCAAAACCCAGGAGTAGCAACATTCCATACAGAATCTCAAAGAATAGCAAGTTTCCGGAATCCCAGAGAGTAACAAGATTCTAGAATTCCAAAGAGTAGCAACATTCCATACAGAAACTAAAAGAATAGCAAGATTCCGGAATCCCAGAGTAACAAAATTATAGAATTCCAAAGAGTAGCAACCTTCCAAACAGAAACTAAAAGAATAGCAAGATTCCGGAATCCCAGAGTAACAAAATTATAGAATTCCAAAGAGTAGCAACCTTCCATACAGAATCTCAAAGAATAGCAAGATTCCGGAATCCCAGAGAGTATAAAGATTCTAGAATCCCAAAGAGTAGCAACCTTCCATACAAAATCTCAAAGAATAGCAAGTTTCCGGAATCCCAGAGAGTAACAAGATTCTAGAATTCCAAAGAGTAGCAACATTCCATACAGAAACTAAAAGAATAGCAAGATTCCGGAATCCCAGAGTAACAAAATTATAGAATTCCAAAGAGTAGCAACCTTCCATACAGAAACTAAAAGAATAGCAAGATTCCGGAATCCCAGAGTAACAAAATTATAGAATTCCAAAGAGTAGCAACCTTCCATACAGAATCTCATAGACTAGCAAGATTCCGGAATCCCAGAGAGTATAAAGATTCTAGAATCCCAAAGAGTAGCAACATTCCACACAGAATCTCAAAGAATAGCAAGTTTCCGGAATCCCAGAGAGTAACAAGATTCTAGAATTCCAAAGAGTAGCAACATTCCATACAGAAACTAAAAGAATAGCAAGATTCCGGAATCCCAGAGTAACAAAATTATAGAATTCCAAAGAGTAGCAACCTTCCATACAGAAACTAAAAGAATAGCAAGATTCCGGAATCCCAGAGTAACAAAATTATAGAATTCCAAAGAGTAGCAACCTTCCATACAGAATCTCAAAGAATAGCAAGATTCCGGAATCCCAGAGAGTATAAAGATTCTAGAATCCCAAAGAGTAGCAACATTCCACACAGAATCTCAAAGAATAGCAAGTTTCCGAAATCCCAGAGAGTAACAAGATTCTAGAATTCCAAAGAGTAGCAACCTTCCATACAAAATCTCAAAGAATAGCAAGTTTCCGGAATCCCAGAGAGTAACAAGATTCTAGAATTCCAAAGAGTAGCAACATTCCATACAGAAACTAAAAGAATAGCAAGATTCCGGAATCCCAGAGTAACAAAATTATAGAATTCCAAAGAGTAGCAACCTTCCATACAGAAACTAAAAGAATAGCAAGATTCCGGAATCCCAGAGTAACAAAATTATAGAATTCCAAAGAGTAGCAACCTTCCATACAGAATCTCAAAGACTAGCAAGATTCCGGAATCCCAGAGAGTATAAAGATTCTAGAATCCCAAAGAGTAGTAACATTCCACACAGAATCTCAAAGAATAGCAAGTTTCCGGAATCCCAGAGAGTAACAAGATTCTAGAATTCCAAAGAGTAGCAACATTCCATACAGAAACTAAAAGAATAGCAAGATTCCGGAATCCCAGAGTAACAAAATTATAGAATTCCAAAGAGTAGCAACCTTCCATACAGAAACTAAAAGAATAGCAAGATTCCGGAATCCCAGAGTAACAAAATTATAGAATTCCAAAGAGTAGCACCCTTCCATACAGAATCTCAAAGAATAGCAAGATTCCGGAATCCCAGAGAGTATAAAGATTCTAGAATCCCAAAGAGTAGCAACATTCCACACAGAATCTCAAAGAATAGCAAGTTTCCGAAATCCCAGAGAGTAACAAGATTCTAGAATTCCAAAGAGTAGCAACCTTCCATACAAAATCTCAAAGAATAGCAAGTTTCCGGAATCCCAGAGAGTAACAAGATTCTAGAATTCCAAAGAGTAGCAACATTCCATACAGAAACTAAAAGAATAGCAAGATTCCGGAATCCCAGAGTAACAAAATTATAGAATTCCAAAGAGTAGCAACCTTCCATACAGAAACTAAAAGAATAGCAAGATTCCGGAATCCCAGAGTAACAAAATTATAGAATTCCAAAGAGTAGCAACCTTCCATACAGAATCTCAAAGAATAGCAAGATTCCGGAATCCCAGAGAGTATAAAGATTCTAGAATCCCAAAGAGTAGCAACATTCCACACAGAATCTCAAAGAATAGCAAGTTTCCGGAATCCCAGAGAGTAACAAGATTCTAGAATTCCAAAGAGTAGCAATATTCCATACAGAAACTAAAAGAATAGCAAGATTCCGGAATCCCAGAGAGTAACAAAATTATAGAATTCCAAAAAGTAGCAATCTTCCATACAGAATCTCAAAGAATAGCAAGTTTCCGGAATCCCAGAGAGTAACAAGATTCTAGAATCTCAAAGAGTAGCAATATTCCATACAGAATCTCAAAGAATAGCAAGATTCCAGAATCCCAGAGAGTAACAAGATTCTAGAATCCCAAAAAGTAGCAACATTCCATGCTACCGATCCAGGGCAAGCAATGCTTCCCTCATGTCTCTCTCAATAACATACTATGGACTTTTCCTCCAGGAAATTGTCCAAACTTTTAAAACCAATTGCAGGAAATTTTTTTTCCACTCAGAATAGTTAATCTCTGGAACGTGTTGCCAGAGGATGTGGTAAGAGCGGACAGAGTAGCTGGTTTTAAGATAAGTTTAGACAAGTTCCTGGAGGAAAAGTCCATACTCTGTTATTGAGAAAGACACGGGGAAAGCCCTGGATCACTAGCATGGAATATTGTTACACCATGGGTTTTGGCCAGGTACTGGCGACCTGGATTGGCCACCGTGGGAACGGGCTACTGGGCTTGATGGACCATTGGTCTGAATCAGTGAGGCTATTCTTGTGTTCTTATGTTAAACCTCCAGGACATTTCATCCAGGAAATTGTCCAAACTTATCTTTCTAATACGGCTGAAAGTATGCACCTTTTGAATACTATGTCACAATAGGGATGTTCCTCTGGCAGTATTTTGAGTGCTTTGGCTTCATTTTAGAATTTTCAGACTGGAGGCATTTTCTTTCTTCTTCCCTACCCCCTTTTTTTTTTTTTTTTTTAACAAAGCCACAGAAGCAGTTTATTGCATAGGTCAGCATGCTGAATACTCAGCCCTGATCCCTACACTCATAACTCTATGAGTTTTAGGAACAGCGCAGAGCATTCAGTGCGCCAGCCTGCGCTAAAAAACCGCTTATGCGGTTTTGTAAAAAAAAGAAATGTCTTGTGCTATTACACAGCAAAGCTCATCTCTATCTTACAGCTCCTGTGAGGAGGCGATTTTCAGACAGACCAATTTACCAATGTAAGTTGCAGTTCCAAAGTCGTGCATTCATGAGATCACAGATTTCCTGCCTTAGATGTGGAATTTGTATTTGGACGATGGATATGCTGACAATGACCAGTGGTTCTGGATTTTTAGGGCTGTCGTCCCGTTGCAAAAGATTTCCTTGTCATAGAGTGACCCTATGGCTCCAGAAAAAGGAGGACGGATTGAGACATCCGGGTTTTACTTCCATTGCTTTCATAAGAACATAAGAAGTTGCCTCCGCTGAGGCAGACCAGAGGTCCATCCCGCCCAGTGGTCCGCTCCCGCGGCGGCCCAGCAGGCCCACTGCCTGAGCAGTGGTTCCAGACTTTCCCTAAACCTACCTCTACTCCTATCTGTACCCCTCAATTCCTTTATCCTCTAGGAACCTATCCAAACCTTCTTTGAAGCCTTGTAACGTGCTCCGGCCTATCACAGCCTCCGGAAGCGCATTCCATGTATCCACCACCCTCTGGGTGAAAAAGAACTTTCTGGCATTTGTTCTAAACCTGTCCCCTTTTAATTTCTCCGAGTGCCCCCTTGTACTTGTGGTTCCCCATAATCTGAAAAATCTGTCCCTGTCTACCCTTTCTACACCCTTCAGGATCTTGAAGGTTTCTATCATGTCTCCTCTAAGTCTCTTTCAATGGAAGTAAAACCCGGATGTCTCAATCCGTCCTCCTTTATCTGCATCCATATGGTCAGTGGCACAGCGAAGATGAGAGGCGCCCCTCCCCCACCCTCTTCTCCAGGAAATTGTCCAAACCTTTCTTAAAACCAGCTACGCTATCTGCTCTTACCACAACCTCTGGGTTTTAACCCATCAGCAGTGATTTTCAGACTGCCAAACTGGGAAATGCCGGGAATTCCCCTGACTGGATTCACAGTTGCATGCTTAATGCGAGGGGGGGGGGGGACTGTTGAATCTCTGTGGGTATTATTGACTCTTCGTTTATTGACTCTCACACGCAGTGCCCCAGTAGCTGCTTAAGGGCTGAATATCGTACTTAAGTGGCTATGATGTAGACAGAGCCTAAACATTGCCCTGCATCAAATTTCCGGGCACAACGGTGGTGGTGATCAGCAAAACGCTGAATACTGTCGGTTGACTATTGATCCCATTCTTATTATTAACCCTTTAAATTAAGTAAGTTAAGTAGAAAACTTAGGGCTCCTCTTACAAAGGTGCGCTTGGGCCTTAACACGCGCGTTTCCTGAGTGCGCTAGCCACTACCGACTCCTTTTTAGGAGGCGGTAGATTTTTGGCTACCGCGCACTTTAGCGCACGGTAATTTTGTGCGTGCGCTAAAAACCCTAGCGCACCTTCGTAAAAGGAGCCCTTGGGAAACAAGTAAGGAAGTACCAGTCAGTATGCTGTATTAAAAAAAAAAGATCACAGTCCCAACGTTTTCACTGTTCGACTGACTTGGCACTAGAGATGTGAATGGAGGCATGATCTGGTCCTCAACCCTACCCCAGCCAATTCTTTTCTACCTCCACCCCATCCTCGGCATAAATGGATCGTTTGTCACCATGATTGCGCGTTCTTGTGGATTTCCCATGGTCCCCATTCCTGTGCACACCTCTAAATTGGAAGGGAGCAAAATCCTGCAACTTTTCCCCCACCAGAATCGAGACCAAAAAAGCGTGGCATGAACATAGAGGATCGCTGATCAGAATATGAATGGTCTAACTTTCACGGTCGAAATCCCACAAATGAGATGGTTTGGAAAGGCTGGAGTGAGCTTCAACGGCAACTCCAGAAGCTGGAAACTAAGGCCATTACTAGGTAGACTTCTAAGGTGTATAACCCAGAAATAACAAAGAATAAAGACATTTTAATTTAATCATGAAATTGAGATTACAGGGCAGACTGCATGGACCATTCAGGTCTTCATCTCCCAAGAAAGAGGCTTGGGAGTTCTGATCGACAAGTCGAGGAAGCCGTCCATGCAATGTGCGGTGGCGGTGAAAAGGGTGAACAGAATGCTAGCAATGATAAAGAAGGGGATCACGAACAGATCGGAGAAGGTTATCATGCTGCTGTACCGGGCCATGGTGCGCCCTCACCTGGAGAACTGTGTCCAGCACTGGTCGCCGTACATGAAGAAGGACACGGTACTACTCAAAAGAGTCCAGAGAAGAGCGACTAAAATGGTTAAGGGGCTGGAGGAGTTGCCATACTGCGAGAGATTAGAGAAACTGGGCCTCTTCTCCCTTGAAAAGAGGAGACTAAGGGGACATGATCGAAATATTCAAGATAATGAAGGGAATAGACTTAGTAGATAAAGGCAGGTTGTTCACCCTCTCCAAGGAAGGGAGAACGAGAGGGCACTCTCTAAAATTGAAAGGGGATAGATTCCGTATGAATGTAAGGAGGTTCTTCTTCACCCAGAGAGTGGTGGAAAACTGGAACGCTCTTCTGGAGTCTGTCGTAGGGGAAATCACCCTCCAGGGATTCAAGACAAAGTTGGACAAGTTCCTGCTCAACTGGAAAGTACGCAGGTGAGGCTGGGCTCATTTAGAGCACTGGGCTTTGACCTAGGGGCCACCACGTGAGCGGACTGCTGGGCACGATGGACCACTGGTCTGACCCATTAGCGGCAATTCTTATGTTCTTATTATTTACTATGTTACTATGACAGGAGGTTATTGTATCCCATGGATCAGGGACACTTATTCACAATTGGGGATTATTCCTGAAAATTGGGGACATCATGTACCCTTGAATTTTCAGGACCCTATATTACACCTAATTCCATTAATTTCATTAATTTTAGATCTTTCTGCATTTCAAAACCCACCAAAGAATTTGTTTGTAACAAACTCTTAAAATCAGTCTTTTTAAGCAGGAAAACGAACCGAGCAGAAGATGGGGGAAAAATAAAATCTATAGTTCTTAAAAACTGTTTCTAAGAAATTCTTGAAAATTGATGACTGCTCCATAAGCATTAGGATCCCGGGCCAAGTCCACTCATCAAAATCCAAAATATGTCCAGTGGAGCAGGGGGTGAGAAGTGGATGCAGTTGGTTGAAAGAGTTCACAGCAGACACATTTTTTGGCCAACAACATAGCATGGTACCTGGCAAAACCCTGAAGCAGAACTGTTATACAAAATCAAGTGAACTTTCCCAATCGCACACATTTTTTAAATAAAATCGTGTTGTTCTAAAGGAATTGATTCACTAGGATTTACAGCACTCCAGTGCATCTACTTGTGAAAATAACTAAACTAAACCTTAGTTACTATACTATACCGCGCCATCTCCACAAGCGTAGAGCTCGGCACGGTTTACAGGGTTAGGTTGAAACGGAGCTACAATGAAGGGTTATAGGAAAGGAGCTAGGAAGATAAAGAACCAAAGAGCGGGAGGTGTTAGATTTTTGAAAAGAGCCAAGTTTTCAGGTGTTTGCGGAAGGATTGGAGGGAACTTGAAACTCTGAGTGGGGAGGTGAGGTCATTCCAGAGTTCTGTGGTTCTAAAGGGGAGGGATGCTCCTAGTTTTCCTACGCGGGATATACCTTTTGCAGAGGGGAATGATAGTTTCAGTTTTTGGGAGGATCTAGTGGAATTAGGGTTAGAGGAGTTCCAGAAGAGTGGGATAACGGGAGGGAGGATGCCATGTAGGATCTTGAAAGCTAAACAGGCACATTTAAGAGGACTCTGGAGTGAACTGGGAGCCAGTGAAGTTTGGACAGGAGTGGGGAGACGTGGTCGAACTTGCCTTTTGCGAAAATAAGCTTGGCCGCGGCGTACCAAGAACACAACACATCCATTCAAACTGTTTCTCCTTAAAGAAGAATTGCACTGGACACAAACATAGTGAGCGGACGGAAGTATGACAGGGAAGAGATGAAAGCGGTGTGAGCGGACCGAAGTATGACAGGGAAGAGATGAAAGGCCAGCTCCGCTCACTCGGAAGAAAATTGAAGATCAGGGAGGTGAAGGTGGCTTTCTCTGAGATCCTCCCGGTACCAAGAGCGGATGAAAAGAGACAAGGGGAATTGCAAGTGATCAACGCCTGGATGAGACGATGGTGCAAAGAGGAAGGCTTTGATTTCGTGCGCAACAGGACGGCGTTTTGGGGAAAAAGCAAGTGCTACAGAAAGGACGGACTACACCTCAACAAGGAAGGAGCAAGAGTATTGGCAGGCAACATGAAGAGGGCCATCGAGAAGGCTTTAAACTAAAGGAAAGGGGAAAGCCGACAGTCGACCACCAGTCGATGGCCCGGGCTACAGGATGCCCCGAAGAAGGAACTACGGACAACTACTCAGACACGGGAGGGGATGACCACAAAGCAAATAAGGGAGACAACGCAGGAGCAGAAAAGGACATCGTAACAGTAGAGACAGCCAAGCGTAGAAAGTCCAAGAAGGTAACACGAAGAGAACTCAAATGTATGTATACGAATGCTAGAAGTCTGAGAAACAAAATGGGAGAATTGGAGACAATAGCAAGACACGATGAACTGGAAATCATTGGCATAACAGAAACATGGTGGAATGATGAAAACCAATGGGACACAGTACTACAGGGATACAAACTATACAGAAGAGATAGCAAGCACATGTTGGCAGGGACCCATGCATTCTTGCTGGTACTTTAGGAAAAGCTCTATGTCTGCAGGCCCTTTTCAAAATGCCTCGGTGAACTGAGCTTTAAAATCTCAATTCTGATCTCTACATGCTTTGTAAAATGGATCTCTACGCTAGTCGTTTCACCCTCTCCCTAACTCTGTCCCACCCTGGCACTATCTGGATAGTGTCATTTAAAATCTCCCAATATTGGACTTCCATGCTCAATAGTGGTCACTAAACATGCAAGAGCAAATCAAAAATTAAAGGCAATTTTAAATTACACAATAACTGGAACAGAGCTAGCAAAATGCAACATATATACTCGTACATTGCCTGTTCGATAGTTTGTCCACGCTCAGTGTGACGCTCGGCCTTTAGTCGTGTGGCAGCCATGAGGTCAGAAACATGGACGCTCAACTGCAAGATTGCACCATCGAAGAACAATGTGCAGTAATGCGCTTTCTTTGGGCAGAGGGAGTGAATCCTGTGGAAATTCACCATCGGATATTGACTCGGTACGGACATATCACCATGAACCAACAAAAGGTTTACGAGTGAGTAAAAAGGTTTTAAGTGGGAAGAACAGGTCTTAATGATGAGGGTCATTCTGTTCGCCCATCAACATCGCACACACAAGAGCACGTTGACCGGACAGATGCCTTGATTAGAAAAGTCCGCTAGATAACGATGTCTCAATTGGCTGCTGATTTGGATATCAATTATGGATCTGCATTTACCATCATGGACGAGGACTTGGGATACAGGAAAGTCTGTGCACGATGGGCTCCCAAAGAGCTTACTGATCTGCTCAAGCAATAGCGTGTTGAGGTTGCGACCCAGTTCTTGAGACGGCATGAAGAAGATTCGAGTATTCGGAAGAGAACTGTCACCGGCGACGAGACACGGGGGCATCACTGCGACCCGGACAGCAAAAGGCAAAGCATGCGCTCAAGCTGGAATCTGGAGCAGCCGAAAACATAAGAACATAAGAATCGCTGCTGCTGGGTCAGACCAGTGGTCCATCGTGCCCAGCGTCCGCTCCAGCAGCGGCCCTTAGGTCAAAAACCAGTGCCCTAACCGAGACCAACTCTACCTGCGTTCATTCTGGTTCAGCAGGAACTTGTCCAACCTTGTCTTGAATCCCTGGAGGATGTTTTCCCCTATAACAGCCTCCAGAAGAGTGTTCCAGTTTTCCACCACTCTCTGGGTGAAGGAGAACTTCCTTACGTTTGTACGGAATCGATCCCCTTTCAACTTTAGAGAGTGCCCTCTCGTTCTCCCTACCTTGGAGAGGGTAAAGAACCTGTCTTTATCTACTTTGTCTTGAATCCCTGGAGGGTGTTTTCCCTTATGACAGACTCCGGAAGAGCGTTCCAGTTTTCTACCACTCTCTGGGTGAAGAAGAACTTCCTCACATTTGGACAGAATCTATCCCCTTTTAACTTTAGAGAGTGCCCTCTCGTCCTCTCTACCTTGGAGAGGGTGAACAACCTGTCTTTATCTACTTTGTCTTGAGTCCCTGGAGGGTGTTTTCCCCTATGACAGACTCCGGAAGAGCGTTCCAGTTTTCTACCACTCTCTGGTGAAGAAGAACTTCCTTATATTTGTACGGAAACTATCCCCTTTCAACTTTAGAGAGTGCCCTCTCGTTCTCCCTGCCTTGGAGAGGGTGAACAACCTGTCTTTATCTACTTTGTCTTGAATCCCTGGAGGGTGTTTTCCCCTATGACAGATTCCGGAAGAGCGTTCCAGTTTTCTACCACTCTCTGGGTGAAGAAGACCTTCCTTACGTTTGTACGGAATCTTTCCCCTTTCAACTTTAGAGAGTGCCCTCTCGTTCTCCCTACCTTGGAGAGGGTGAACAACCTGCCCTTATCTACCAAGTCTATTTCCTTTCAGTACCTTGAACGTTTTGATCATGTCCCCTCTCAATCTCCTCTGTTTGAGGGGGAAAAGGCCCAGTTTCTGTAATCTCTCACTGTACGGCAACTCCTCCAGCCCCTTAACCATCTTAGTTGTTCTTCTCTGGACCCTTTCGAGTACCTTCTTCTCTGCAGGAATGTAGAAGCTAGTTGAACGATACAACAAATGCGTCGGCTTGCGTGGGGACTATGTGGGAAAGCAATATATTTAATTGCTCACAGTTACTTCTATTAAAACCGTTAAATGTATTTTGCTTTACTTTTCCATTTACCCTCATATATCTATTTTAATATCAGGCTCTTTGCATTTGAATCCATGGTCTCACAAAACATTTAAACACTTGGAAACAGATACTATCCTATGGCCTAACTATGTCATTCTTTTTTTCCTCAACATGCTCTCAGCTGAACACTGTAACACAGCCAAATATCACTTTAAAAAAAAAAAAAATCAACTAAATAGACGTGGGCTGCTCTCTATTTTGCTGGTTAAACTCCTGGAAGACATAACACGCTTTTCTGGATCCTAAAGGAAATGTTCTCTCTCTGACTTACTGCCATATCTGAACCTTGCCCACATTTCCAGCAGTTACAATGTGAAAACAGCTGAAAAGAAAACTCATTGCTATCAACCCGAGACAGTGACGGGGGCCGCTGAATATTCCTGATGAGGAAATAGTAGATTTGCAAATTGTGCCACTAAAATATCCGTATTCCTTTAACAAATGTCTGCCTCATTTGCCCTCCCAGTTCACAGGTCAGCAGACGTGCTAAATCAGGTGCCATGTTCCTTAAGGACATAAGCAGTGCCTCTGCAGGGTCAGACCAGAGGTCCACCGTGCCCAGCAGTCCGTTCACGCCGCAGCCCATCAGGTCCAGGACCTGTATAGTAATCCTCTATGTGTACCCTTCTAGCCCCTTTTTCTTCAGGAAATCGTCTAATCCCTTCTTGAACCCCAAAACTCTGTCCTATCACACCCTCTGGAAGCACATCCCAGGCATCCACCACCCTTTGGGTGAAGAAGAACTTCTTAGCATTAGTTCTGAATCTGTCCCCTCTCAATTTTTCCGAATGCCCTCTCATTCTTGTATTTATCGAAAGTTTGAAGAATCTGTCCCTCTCCACTTTCTCTATGCCTTGCATGATCTTGTAAGTCTCTATCATGTCCCCTCTAAGTCTCCGCTTTTCCAGGAAAAAGAGCCCCAGTTTCTCTAATCTTTCAGCATATGAAAGGTTTTCCATACCTTTTGTCAATTACGTCGCTCTTTTCTGGACCCTCTCGAGTATCGCCATATCCTTCTTAAGGTACGGCAACAAATACTGGACGCAGTACTCCAGCTGCCTGATACAACGGCAGGATAACTTCCTTTGTTCTGGTTGTAATACCTTTCTTGATAGTACCCAGCATTCTATTCACCTTCTTAGAGGCCGCTGCGCACTGTGCCGATGGCTTCATTGTCCTGCCACCATCACCCACAAGTCCTTTTCTTGGGTCCTTTCACCCATTACCAGCCCTCCCATCATATAGCTGTACTTCGGGTTTCTGTTTCCTACATGCAAGACTTTACGTTTCTCTAATAATAATAACAACTTTATTTTTCTATACCGCCATAATCAAACGACTTCTAGGCGGTTCACATTGAAAGAAGGCTGGACAATCAGCGAATTACAGAATGCATTAAGAGGAAAAGTTACATAAGAGATTGAAGTTACAGAATTACAGATGCATGGATAGAAAAGTTACATAAGAGAATGGGATTATATGGGGAAGGAAAATACATTTCTCTACATTAAATTTCATCTGCCATCTCGTCGCACACTCTCCTAGTTTGTTCAGGCCCCTTGATACATCGGTCCTACTGTGACTACTGGAAATCCCAAGATGTCATTCATTAAATAGATTGAGAGATCTGTCACTGCATTACTTTGTTTTCTGTCTTCTTTTGGTGGGTGAGAGGGTGATAACTTTCTCTCTCTCTCGGAATTCTAGTAAAGCTTTTTTTTTTTTAACAAATATCCACCTCCTGGCTCACATGCAGGCTTAAAAGGTAAAGGGGATGGGGCTTGACATACCAGCCCAGAGCCACAAGGTGCTGAGTGGGAATCAAGCTTAGAACCTCTAACTATTAGGCCACGCCTCCACTCAACACCTGTATGCCAAATAATGTGCTGCTGTGGTTAGTACAACCTGCCTCATGTCCCTTGGAGCGTCTTGGAAAGTAGGTCTTGGGAGAAAATGCAAATTCACACAGCAGGGTTCAAGAAAGAATGTATTGGGTTAACATCTAAAAGTATTTATCCAGGTGTAGCACCTGCTTCCTGGATAAATGACACTGAGAGAGCTGAACTATCCGGATAGGACTGGGGTAGAGGCATAAGGTATCTGGATATCAGTGCTGTTTGGCACCACTACCGGTTTATCCGGATCACATAGGACAGCAATATAGTTCTCCTGCGTGCTAGCCGGATTTTGTCAGCAGTTCACCACTCCATCTGGATGTTCAGTAGCAGCCACTATCTGAAGACCGCTACCGAGATTTGTCCGTGGAAGCCAGTTTTAAAAAAAGAATACTGATCACTGCACTAGTAATTTTAAACAAACCAGAAAAAAACATTTCTTTACTCAATATGCACTAGTAATTAAACTCTGGAATTTGTTGCCAGAGTATGTGGTAAAAGCAGTTAGCTGAGCAGGGTTTAAAGAAGGTTTGGATAATTTCCTAAAAGTCCATAAGCCGTTATTAAGACGGACTTGGGAGTCTGGAGGGTAGAATGTCGACTATGCACGCTAGGATCGGAGCATCAATGATATCCGTGGCTGGCGTAGAACTATGGAATGCCTTGCCTGGTATCCTGCGGTGTTGTATGGGGAGGATGAATTTTAAGAAAATGCTGAAAACTCAATTATTTGCAATGCTAAGGTATATTTCAGTTGATAATTGCTTTTTAGAATTTTTTTTGACAGCAATGTATGATTTAAGGCTTGCTTGTATTTCTGAATTGATTGAATTTGCGCTCTATCTCTGTTTATAACAGGGACGATTAATGATGTTGTTTAGACATGTCTGTTATATGTGATAATCGTAGGGAATCAAGATTTTGTGCATGTGATATCCCACTATCCTTTAACTCCTCGAGTCCTGACTCCACCAGACCCACCCAAAGATATAAACTATCCTTCCCATCTCTACGCAGTATTCTCTATTCAGGTAAACTGGGAAAATCTCTTCTCTTTAAAATCACAGGTCTCTGGAACGACCTTACTATCCCGTTGCGGAACCTGGGCTCTCTCCAACTATTCCGCAAGCAACTGAAAACTTGGCTCTTCTCTAACATGTAATTCTGTTTTCCCCTTTACTCTTCTATTCTATATATAAGCTCATGTAAACCTTTTCCTTTCTCTTCTTATATTTGAAGTTCTTGTAAACCGTGCCGAGCTCCACTTCCGTGGACAGGATGCGGTATATAAACTTAAGGTTTAGTTTAGTGATATGGAAACCACATAGTTGTATGCTGTATATAAATTTTTTAATAAATAAATATTTCTAGAACAAGCAGCATAAAATTTGTCTACTCTTTCGAGACTTTGCTGAGTACTTGTGACCTGGATTGGCCAGGATACTGGACTTGATGGACTTTGCAGTATGGCAATGCTTATGTTCTTATGGAAAGGGCTTTTTAATCTGGATGCGTGGCTCCCCTATGAAAATATGGCTGGTGGGGGGACAGGGGGTACATGGTACCTATATGCCCATTACCTCCTGCCTTGTGCAAATCCAAAAATGACCAGGAAGAGAATGCATGGAGCCTTCAAAATGAAACCCTCCCGTGTAATTCCTATGCCATGTTCTATCCTGCACCATTCATGTCAGCAAAGATGGCTTTTAACAGGGTCTGTTTAAATATGGGGAAAGTTTTGAACATGATCTTTGCAAGGAAGACAGCAGGCCTGGGATGGTTTGAATTGACAGTTTTCTCTAAGGAAAAGAGGACATTAAACATTGTTGTACATGGAGTATTGTGTTCAGTTTTGGAGACCGTATCTGGCGAAAGATGTAAGAAGACTTGAGGCGGTCCAGAGGAGGGCGACAAAAATGATAGGAGGCTTACACCAGAAGACGTATGAGGAGAGACTGGAAGCCCTGAATATGTATACCCTAGAGGAAAGGAGAGACAGGGGAGATATGTTTCAGACGTTCAA
This sequence comes from Geotrypetes seraphini, assembly GCF_902459505.1. Lineage (NCBI taxonomy): Eukaryota > Metazoa > Chordata > Amphibia > Gymnophiona > Dermophiidae > Geotrypetes > Geotrypetes seraphini. The sequence goes on from NC_047093.1 coordinate 12,023,995, forward strand.
ATACTTAAAGGGTATTAACGTAGAACAAAATCTTTTCCAGAGAAAGGAAAATGGTAAAACCAGAGGACATAATTTGAGGTTGAGGGGTGGTAGATTCAGGGGCAATGTTAGGAAATTCTACTTTTCGGAGAGGGTGGTGGATGCCTGGAATGCGCTCCCGAGAGAGGTGGTGGAGAGTAAAACTGTGACTGAGTTCAAAGAAGCGTGGGATGAACACAGAAGATTTAGAATCAGAAAATAATATTAAATATTGAACTAAGGCCAGTTACTGGGCAGACTTGCACGGTCTGTGTCTGTGCATGGCCGTTTGGTGGGGGATGGGCAGGGGAGGGCTTCAATGGCTGGGAGGGTGTAGATGGGCTGGAGTAAGTCTTAACAGAGATTTCGGCAGTTGGAACCCAAGCACAGTACCGGGTAGAGCTTTGGATTCTTGCCCAGAAATAGCTAAGAAGAAAAAAAAAAAAAAAAAAAAATTTAAATTGAATCAGGTTGGGCAGACTGGATGGACCATTCGGGTCTTTATCTGCCGTCATCTACTATGTTACTATGTATTTATTTATTTACCACTTATAACCTAAGTGGTTTATATTCAGGTCCTCAAGCATTTTTCCAGTCTGTCCTGGTGGGTTCACACTCTATCTTATGTACCTGGGGCAACGGGGCGATTAAATGACTTGCCCAGGGTCACAAGGAGCAGCGTGGGATTTGAACCCACAACACCAGGGTGCTGAGGCTGTAGCTTTACCCACTACACTACTCTAGAAATCAGAATGCAGCAAAAGTGATCCAGGTGTAGGAGAATCCAGCCATTGTGACATCAGAACGCCTCGAGAAACTGGGACTGTTCACCCTCGAGAAGAGAAGACTGCGAGGGGATATGATAAGAGACTTTTTAAAATGTTAAAAGGATTTGACAAAATAGACCAGGAATCAGCATTACTAACATTTTCAGATGCGACACGGACAAGAGGTCATAGCCTGAAACTGAGCGGCAGCAGGTTCAGGACTAACGTCGGAAAGTTCTGTTTCGTACAACGAGTGGTGGGCACTTGGAATGCTCTCCCGGAGGAGGTTGTGATGGAGACTACTGTTCTGGGTTTCAAACGCAAGTTGGATGCATACCTTCTTGCTAATCATATTGAGGGATACGGGAAATCCGGGTCTCCATAAAGGAGTACCTAAATGGGCCTCCGAGTGTGCGGATCGCCGGACTAGATGGACCTAGGTCTGACCCGGAGAAGGCATTTGTTATGTTCTTATCACTGATGAGGTTGGCTCTTAGGCATTGGTGGAATGAGGCATTGTGACATCAATGATGAGGTTGGCTCTTAGGCATTGGTGGAATGAGGCATTATGACATCACAATCTCAGCTCTGGTTATCAGAGGCTGAAACTTTTCACTATTTATTCTCCCAGGGGAGCTCAGAACAGTTTACATGAACTTATTCAGGTACTCAAGCATTTTTCCCCTCTCACACTCTATCTTATGTACCTGGGGCAAAGGGGAGATTAAGTGACTTGCCCAGGGTCACAAGGAGCAGCGTGGGATTTGAACCCACAACCACAGGGTGCTGAGGCTGTAGCTCTAACCACTGTGCCACACCCTCCCCGCATGAAACAGCTGTCGATGGGAGCCAGGATCCGGATACATTACGATATCTACCTGCATGCAGAGCCATCTCATGGGTCGTGAAAGCGGCGTGAACGCACAGAGCGTGAGAGAAGCAAACTCAAAATAGCTCCCCATCCATTTTCTCCCCTGCGCTGGCCACGGCATAGTGGGCAGGAAGGGGTGGGGCGCTTGGGTGTGGGGGGGAGTGTCACACGGGGTGCGATTCCAACTCGGGACGCTCCTGCCTGAATGGCACAAAAATGGTTACACATCTGTGACATCATCCTTTACTCATGCCCAATACTTGTTTACAGAACATTTAATGCCTATGTAATTAACTCAAGACATATAGTTAGTTACCCAATATGGTAGCACCCAGAAAGAAAGCATCTTGTCAGCACATTGCTGGTTGCAGAGTTCACTTTTTTTGGTTTTGCCTCTTTACAAATGATGTTTGGGAAAACAAACTGCGAAGCGGTCCCTTAGTACTCTCACCCGTTACCACCGTACTTTCCCTGCAGCTGCCACCTACAAGCTCACAAGCCTCTGCACATCCAAGGGTTATGCATGGCCCTCCTGGCCGGGATGTTTTCTCAAGGCGCATCACCACCTAACTTCTCCAGAAATGGAATAATAAAGCAAGGTGCAGCTTCGTGTCTGCAGTAGTTCACTTCCAAGACAAACTGAGGTGGGAGTGAGAAAGAGGGAGAGGATGTAAACTCATTAAATTGTTCTATGGGATCGTAGCTTGGGATTTATTCCTTAGTGGAGGAGCCGTGTCGAAACATACCCTAACCTCTGTTTTGATTGTAGAAACTCCCTAGGAGCAGGCCAACTTTATCTTCAAAGAGAGTACATTAGGCAAGGTTATAAGAACACAAAAATATCTTTACTGGGTCAGATCAATGGTCCATCCAGCCCAGTCGCCCTTCCTCAATGTGGCCAATCCAGGTCACCAGTGCCTGGCAAAAACCCAAAGAGCAGCAACATTCCATACAGAATCTCAAAGAATAGCAAGATTCCGGAATCCCAGAGAGTCACAAGATTCTGGAACCCCAAAGAGTAGCAACATTCCATACAAAATCTCAAAGAATAGAAAGATTCCGGAATCCCAGATAGTAACAACATTCTAGAATCCCCAAAAGCAGCAACATTCCATATAGAATCTCAAAGAACAGCAAGATTCCGGAATCCCAGAGAGTCACAAGATTCTAGAATCCCAAAGAGTAGCAACATTCCATACAGAATCTCAAAGAATAGCAAGATTCCGGAATCCCAGAGAGTAACAAGATTCTAGAATCCCAAAGAGTAGCAACATTCCATATAGAATCTCAAAGAACAGCAAGATTCCGGAATCCCAGAGAGTCACAAGATTCTAGAATCCCAAAGAGTAGCAACATTCCATATAGAATCTCAAAGAACAGCAAGATTCCAGAATCCCAGAGAGTCACAAGATTCTAGAATCCCAAAAAGTAGCAATATTCCATGCTACTGATCCCAGGACAAGCAGTGGTGTCTGTCTCAATAGCAGACTATGGACTTTTCCACCAGGAAATTGTCCTAACCTTTCTTAACTGCCCTTTCCACAACCTCTGGCAACACGTTCCAGAGCTTAACTATTCTCTGAGTGAAAAAATATTATTACTCTGCAACTTCATCAAGTCCACTTTTTGACTACTTTAGAGAATAGCACGGGGACAAATTTGACCCCATCCTTGCCCCGTCCCTGCAAGCTCTGTCCTTATCTGCACAAGCCTCGAACACTTATGATTTTAAAGTGTTCAAGGCTTGTGCAAATGAGGACAGGACTTGCAGGGATGGGGACGGGGATATTGAGATCCCATGGGGGACGGGGACAAATTTGTCCCTGTGTCATTCTCTACGACATACTTCAACCATTTTTCCAATGATGTCCTGCATCTCTCAAATGACTAACCCACTAATTCTGTAAATCTGGGAACTGGACTCGACGCTTAAGTCCAGATTCTATAAATGGTGCAGATGCTTTGGCGGCAATAAAATTTGGCGCTCAGCGCTATGCCATAAAGCGTGCTTCAGGATGAGCGCTCTTTATAGAATAACACCGAATACTGAATTTGGGCGTAAGGACTTATGCCAGCTGGAATCTGGTGTAAATCATGGGGTGAACATTGGACGTGGCTCCCCACTGCACGCATCTTTGGCAAATACCCCTGATCTGCCCATTCCCCTCCCTTGGTCACGCCCCCCTTCTTCATTGCAAGCGATCCAATTTATTTATTTATTTAAAAACTGAATATACCTCCTGGAGTCACAGCGGTTTCCAAATAAATAATAATAATAATAACTTTATTTTTGTATACCGCCATACCCAAGGAGTTCTAGGCGGTTTACATTAGATTAACAAAAAATTACAAGTGGTTTAAAAACAATTGAACAATATTAGAGGCAAGCAATAGATAAAAAGTGGTTCGAAAACAATTGAACAATATTTGGAGCAAGGAGGTAGAATGAAGTTAGGAGAAGAGAGGGAGGTAGGTTAGGGGGGAGAGGGGGTGGGTAGGTTGGGAAAAGAGAGGTGGAAGGGGGCAGGAGGAGATTGTTGTTCATTGGAGAGGGGTGTTAGGTGTCTTGTCCATGGAATAGGTGAGTTTTGAGAGATTTTCTAAACCCAAGGTAGGTGGGGGCCTCAAGTACAATTTGGGCTAGCCATGGGTTCAGTTTGGCAGCCTGGAAGGCAAAAGTTTTATCATGGAATCTTTTGTAGTGACATAGTTTTAGGGAGGGGAAGGAGAAGAGTTGAATAAACATACATAAAGCAAAAATAGAAACAAAAACAAAAAAAATGCAAATCATTCTTCAGAATATTAACAACACATATGAAAACAAATTTACAGATTCATCAATAACATATTTTTAAAAGACGGTACAAAGTGAACAAACAATTTTAGAAATAAGCGTCTACAAACAGCTTGGCTTTTAACATCTCTTAAAGCTGCAGTGATCCGCACACAGGGCCCAATCCGGGCAGGTCCGACGAATTCACCAAACTGCAACATGCAGATGAGGGCGATCGGAGGAACGCTCCCATCTGCCAGCACGGATCGCTCTATAGCGATCCCTGCGTATGCACAGTCCATCTTGGGAGCTTTTACGTGTAGCAAAAGTGCTAAAACTCATTACAATTATATTAGGAATATTAATACACATCGAGTCTGATGCAATGCAATTTTTTTCCCTTCTAAATTTAGATAGTGATAAATGACGGTATATTTCATTCTCAGGCTTCAGGAAAACCAGGTTTTCTTCCCCCTTCTGTTAATCACAACAAACCTATAGGATGTTTAAGCCTCGCTGTACCGCAAGGTCCAGATGTTTAGAAACCCCATTACTTTGCAGTAACTCAGGAAAAAGAAGTCTATTGGTTTCTAACAAATGGAAAATCCTTTTTCCCAGAGCTAAGCAGAAATTAAAGTTTACTGGAACATTTATATGTTTAAGGTGAGGGGAAGGCTTTGCGTATCTGGGGTAATTATGGCAGACTTGGAAAGTCTCGAGTGGCTTGAAGAATCCCCAGCTTAGCACATCTGGTGAACTGAAACATTGAACACTTTGGTGCATTAACTCAGCAAATCGGAGGTTTTACTGCTCCTCCACAGCCCTCTAGAACAGTCACTTGGGATATTTCTATCTTAAATTGTTATTCTATTATTCTTTAGACTTAGGCGTGAGAGCTACGGTTGCATACACCCCTCCAATAGTTCCTCAATGAAATGCTGTCTGCATGTCTTGGATCTTAATATACTGTTGTTTAATAAAAGATGCAAATGAAATAACTGAGTTTATTACTCAGATGGAAAAGTTGACTGACACTCAACATTTATGATTTTGCAAGCAATTGGAAGACTGGACCAAGCTGGAGTTATACTGGGAAGGGATGGGAGGGGTCAGCGAAGGGGTGGTGTGGGCAGATGGAGGTGGGGGAGGGGGGGATACATTAACAGAGTTATGGTTATTTCTTTTGTGAGTGAAAACTGTGATATTTGCTACAGAGAATTAGGTGTATTTTCAGAAGACGTCCAGAACCCCCCCCCCCCCCTAAATTGGCAGTGGGTGCTTTTCTCGTCAGAATGTCCAAGTGCTGATTTTCGAAGTTGACTTTCTGGATATCTTGCTAGGCTTCTTAGCCACTGTACATCCAAAGTTTAAGGGGTATGTTGGAGGCGTGTTAAGGGCGGGCTTTGGGAATGTCTTGCAGTGATAATGGAACATTTCCCAAGATGTCCAGGATAGAACTTAGACATTCGGAGCTGGACCTGTTTTAAAAGCATCTAAATGCCAGAATGGAACCCAAATTCACCAGATGACCACTGGAGGGGCTATGTTATGACTCCCCCACACTCCCCCGATGGGCACTGACCCCCCTCCCACCCCATAAAGATCTGAATGAAATGGTATTTACCTGTTTCTAGAACAGCAGCACCTGGTATGGAAAGCCTAATAGAACAGCACACAGGTGTCTTAAGTAGCATGGTGGATTGGTTAGTGAGTCATAGAGCGGAAGACCCAGGCCCATAAGCCCCTCTAACCCCATTTATGATGGAAAGTGTGAGCCCACCAAAACCCTACTATACTGCCATATAGGTGCCACCTGCAGCCATAAAGATTATTGGGGTGGTAGACATGTGGGTATAGTAGGTTTTGGGAGAGGTTTGGAGGGCTCACCATAAATTATAAGGGGGTTATGGTGAGATGTACAGTATATCTGTCACCTTTTATGCGAAGCTCATAGCAGTGCCTTCTAAGGTGCCCCACTGCTCTGTTGGCTTGTCTGTGACGGCCAGTCCATTATAAGGCTGGCCCCTCCCATATTCAAATGGTCTTGATTTGGATGCTTTGAACTTGGACATTTTTGTGATCGAAAATGACAAAAAAAAATAGGTGTCCTAAGGTTGGACGTCCTGACGTTCAAGGCGATCAAATAGGTCATTAAAAAAAAAAAATGTAGATGTCTAGCGGTTTTGAACATGGATGTTTCCCCGTCCTGACTTCTGGATGTCTTGCAGGACATAGATGTTCTATCATAAATGCCCCTCTACAGATCATGTTGGCGTCAATAAAGTTATTCAAATGTGAGGCATCGTTGACGTTCTCTCTATTTTCCTGCAGGTAGCATGGGTAACGTTCCTCTCAAAATAAATCATCAACCTCAACACACGGGTTCCTGAAGAAGGAATTGAAGCTTTTGAAACATAACCGAAAGCAACAACAGATAAGTGACAATATTATTCAGTTTTTCTCAGGGGTTCATAATTACATAATATCATCTACAATGTGTTTTGTGGCGATTGATTGGCAATATTTCAGTTGAAGGATTCAGAGATTATCGTTATATTTAAAACAAAATTTGCACCTGGTGGAGACTTTGATCACTGATTTATATATGGTTTTCAATTATTTTGCTGCTTTATAGAGCGATGGTCAGACCACACTTGGAGTACTGTGTCCAACACTGGTCTCCCTACCTAAAGAAGGATATAGCCCTGCTGGAGAGGGTGCAGAGACGAGCCACGAAACTAATAAAAGGTGTGGAGAATTTGAGCTACAAAGAACGCCTCGAAAAATTGGGATTGTTCACCCTCCAGAAGAGAAGGCTGCGAGGGGATATGATAGAGACTTTTAAAATACTAAAAGGTTTCGACAAAATAGAGCAAGAAACTTCGTTATTCACACTGTCTAAAGTGACTCGAACAAGAGGTCATGGACTAAAACTGAGGGGCGGCAGACTCAGGACTAATGTCAGGAAGTTCTGCTTCACACAGCGAGTGGTGGACGCTTGGAATGCTCTCCCGGAGGAGGTTGTGACAGAGACCACCATTCTGGGATTTAAGGGCAAGTTGGATGCACACCTTCTTGCAAATCACATTGAGGGATACGGGTGAACAAGGTGTCCATTAGGGAACACCTAGCTTAGCGGGTCGCCGGGCAGGATGGACCTAGGGTCTGATCCGGTGAAGGCATTTCTTATATTCTTATGGCACTGTGAGAAGCCCAGAGATGTTCTAAATGACTGTACTTGTTTGGGTTGAAGTCTATAAAGCAACCCTCCATTGTGGGGATCGGTTGGGTCAACCGGTCTTATGAACTGAGGGCTCTCACTTACACTTTATAATATTTTCTATTCATACTTGGCAAGATATACAGCATATACGATAATCTCTGTCTATATATCAAAAGAATCTCTATTTGGTTTACTTGACCATCCACATACATCTCATATCAGCCTTTTCAAGTATCTTACTCGTGTAAAGAGAGAATATTCTGGAGACCAGACCACTTGCAAATTTGACAATAATTTTTTTTCCCCATCCATTTTGACCAGACTTAACACTAAAAAATAAAGACCAGCTTTATTTTGGCTCCAGCATGCTCCTTCCCTATAGGAGGTAGGGGAAATTATACTGTGTTGCTATCATTTCTGAAATAATCCATTCATCACCAGGGATCGGTCGAAAAGAAACTGTCTTCGACTGTGGGCTGAGTAATAAATACATGGATTTTCATCACTGCTGATTTATATTATGCAGTGTGCCCAGTACGGCGGCTTTCTCCAGAGGTCTCAGCAGAAACCTTTTGGGTTTCATATCTCTGGGCAGCGTCTGCTACTGACGTACGCTTTCTCATGCTGAAAGATACTTGATCTCAGCTTCCAAACTCTCCAGAAGCATATTATCAGTTGTACAAGAGGTAATGACTTATTCATGTTCAAGTAGGACTATTGTGACACCCATATGCTAAGCATTAGGGGCCAGATTCTATATATCTTGCCTAATAAATCAGCGCCAACCAGTATGGCGCTAAGCGCAAAAGTTAGGCTCACTGTATAGAATTGAATTAAGCACAGTGGTTAAAGCTACAGCCTCAGTACCCTGAGGTTGTGGGTTCAAACCCTTGCTGTTTCCTTGTGACCCTGGGCAAGTCACTTAATCCCCCCCCCCCCCCATTGCCGCAGGTACATTAGATAGATTGTGAGCCCACCAGAACAGACAGGGGAAAGTGCTTGAGTATCTGAATAAATTCATGGAAACCGTTCTGAGCACCCCAGGGAGAACGGTATAGAAAACTGAATAAATAAATAGTGTGAAAAGTTTCAGCCTCTGATCACCAGAGCTGCTATTGTGACATCATAATGCCTCAATCCACCAATAAGAGCCAACCTCATCAGTGATATCACAATGGCTGGATTGCCCTACACTTTTACCACATTTCAATTTCTAGAGTGGCGCAGTGGTTAAAGCTACAGCTTCAGCACCCTGAGGTTGTGGGTTCAAACCCCCGCTGCTCCTTGTGACCCAGGGCAAGTCACTTAATCCCCCCATTGCCCCAGGTACATTAGATAGATTGTGAGCCCACCGGGACAGATAGGGAAAAATACTTGAGTACCTGAATGTAAACCACTTAGGCTATAAGTAGCATATACCTAAATGCATAAATAAATAATCACTAGAAGGCTGATTGGGCTTGGATGGGAGAGAAAGTGATAGCATGAAAAACGACAAGAAATCGAAGCATTGCCTCCCATTTGTATGTAGCCAACTGGAAGAAGCAATGGAGAACGTGCTTTATGATCGTGAAACAAAATTGGATATGGTCTTCAACGTTACACCTCAAAACTAAGTTCCCTGAAGAATTCAAGCATTTACTGTTGATCGTCATCACCTCTCAGCCTTTTTTTTTTTGGGGGGGGGGGGGAGGAGGAGGGAAGGAGAGCAAGGGAGAAGAAGAAAAATCATGTCTTATGTTTCACTCACACTATGCTACGCTCAGGAATGAAAATTGCAAATGAGATTCCAAGCAGTTGGGTCCCTTTCTGTGGTATCCAGAACTTTCTCTCAGTAGATCAGCATGCTGTCTGATTTAATTCAGAGAGTTTTACGGGTGGTCGATTTGGTCTTCATAACTTGTTCCAATCCTTTCCCTTGCTAATTTTATTTATAAAGTGGACAGACTTGTGGATTCCAAGATGTAAGTTGTCAAAACGCTTTAGTTCTTATGACTGGAGGTTATAATATCATATAACAAGCCAACATAAATATTGTACAGACATATTATTGTATCTTAGCTTTATGAGTTAATCATACAGTCAAACTCCTTTATTGGAAGTCTCTCTGACTGGGTTAAACCTACATATGGACCAACAGATAGATGGACAGACCTTTATATCCCTCCATAAAATCCTGTCGTTATAAGAAGTTCCTCGAGAGAACCCTCTCATTTCAAGCCGCTAAATTGAATGTATGGCTTGGAAAAATTATGTTAGAGGTCTCTTCCTATCTTGATTTTAGAAAATTCTTAAAGACTCAACTCTTTGATAGGTTGGTATCTTAATGCATTCTGTTTCATTTTTTCAATCAAGTTCCTTATATTCAACTTGATGTATTTGATCTGTTCTATGTATTACTTCTTTCCCTGCATTATATTGTAAATGCTTTCTGTCTTTATCTGTTTTTAAGTCCATTATTCTAATTTGTATTTTATCTGTATCCCATGTATTAGCTCACCTTGTTGTGAACCGCCTAGAACTTTTTCGGGATGGCGGTATAGAAGAATAAAATTATTATTATTAAACATGCTATCACTTGAGCAAAATGCGCCTGCAAAACAAAATGAGATTTCTCCAAAACCAATTTGGCTGTTAGAATGGTGCATTCCAAGACGTTGTTTCAGACCTTGTAAGCCACCATACCCTAATCATTAGACTGTTCTTTACTTTCCTGCTTACACACTTCTTTACTTTCCACCCTAAATGGTGAGATCCTAGCAAGGACTGTAGCAGAATGTGACTTGGGGGTGATTATTAGTGAAGACATGAAGACTGCCAATCAAGTAGAGAAAGCTTCATCCAGGGCTAGACAAATCATGGGCTGTATCCGTAGAAGTTTCGTCAGCCGTAAGCTCGAGGTCATAATGCCGTTGTACAGATCCATGGTGAGACCCCATCTGGAATACTATGTACAATTCTGGAGGCCGCATTATCAAAAAGACGTGCGGAGAGTTGAGTCGGTTCAGCGAATGGCCACCAGGATGGTCTCAGGACTCAAGGATCTCCCGTATGAGGAACGGCTGGGTAAGTTGCAGCTGTACTCACTCGAGGAACGCAGAGAGAGGGGAGACATGATCGAGACGGTCAAATATGTCACGGGCCGTATCGAGGTGGAAGAGGATCTCTTTTTCCTTAAAGGACCCACGGCAACAAGAGGGCATCCGTTGAAAATCAGGGGTGGGAAATTTCATGGCAACACCAGAAAATATTTCTTCACCGAAAGGGTGGTTGACCGCTGGAATAATCTTCCACTACAGGTAATCGAGGCCAGCAGCGTGCCAGATTTTAAGAAAAGATGGGATTGGCATGTGGGATCTCTTCATGAAGGTAGTTAGGGGGTGGACAATTAGTGTGGGCAGACTAGATGGGCCGTGGCCCTTTTCTGCCGTCATGTTCTATGTTTCTAATACTGAAACAAAAATATACTATTAATTGGATGGGCAGTGGCTTTGTAAAGGGAGGGAGGGGGACAGTCAGCCAAAGGCACCATCTTGCTTGGGGCACTGTTATCCCTCCTCCGCCCTCCCTTCCCACTCCTCCCACTGCCGCACATGTGCCCCTTCCCTCCCCCCCCCCTGGTACCTTTTTAATTTTGGCGCGAACAGCCACCATCTTGCTGCCTGCGTCGGCTTTAGTCGAAACGCAGACCGAGTTGGGTCCTGCATCCCTAGCGGACTAGGTCCTTTTAAGGCTCTTATGTGGATTACTTTACTTTTATGTGGATGATTTTAGTGTACCTTTTGGGAACTTTGACATTTTCAAATAAAGTCCGTTAAGGAACATCTTCATTCCACAGAGTTTCTTTTGATGGCAAAAGGTGAGCCATAAGTTTTGAGATTATTTGAAAAGTCTGTGAAACAAAATGAGTTGTGTGAACTACCCTGGCACCAAAAAAAAAAAATCAAAGAAAGCTATTTGTTAAAAGTTCATTTTAGGAAAAGGAAATAAGGTTATAAACTGTTTTTGCAGTGAATTTTAGACAGAATAAGGCTCCTACTGTACAGAAATGGAGTGAAGCCATGACTAGGGAGCCAGTGTAGAACTCAAGCAAAGAGCAGACAGACATTGGAAAAGATGGGATAGGGAATAGGGTGGTTGTTCTGCCCCCATTTTATGAGGGCATTTACTCAGTTTTTTTTATAAGCTTTTATGCTCAGATGTATGAGTAAAGCGTGCTTTGTGGACTAAAATCCCCAGAGGCCTTTGCTTCTCCCAGAGAGCTAGGCTGCAATATGTAGATTAAGTCTGCCACCCCCCCTCCCCTTGTTCAGTCTGAGAGAGAACAGTTGCCAGGTTTGTATGGCTGTATGAGAACTTGAGTTTTTCTACCTTTATTTCTAACAATCTAACACAGCTTAGTTTTATATCTAAGTCTGGAGAACAGTGTTATTTCTACAAGGTGTGGACATATTCCCAGCTTCCTTTTTGGATAGGAAAAGCTGGCAGAGTGAGAAGATTCTATGACAAAGTTGAACCGCCTTAAAGTCATCAATTGTGAGTGTTTATTCTTTACTTCATGTTATTAAAGAAAGTTGTTCAAGAACTACAGAATCTGGCTGATAACAATGAGATGAAAGAAGTAAGGTTTAACTGACTAGGAGTCTCTTACAGTTGCCAATATAACTCATAGGAGTTCTTGCTTTCAGTATAAAGCCTGAGGAGACTTCAGAGTGAGGAAATCTATAAAGACTGTTCAGTAAAGCTATACATCTCAGAATAGCTCAAAATTAGTGAATCCAGAAACCCACTACTCAAACGAGTCAATATAAGCCCAGTCTTATGGATATAAGCTTATACATTCTTCATATAGAGACTTACATAGACCTCAGCGGTACCTTCTGTATGCATTAAACTTTTATCATACAGAGTATTGGCACCCAAATTCGTCATCAGTCTCAGTGTATCTTATATAAATATATACTATATCTATTTTTTAGTATTTTCAATATTTTTCAATAGGATAGAATACTCCTCTTAGTCTACGCGGTTGGGGGCAGGCACTCCAACATAGGACTATGTTTCACCCATATAGGGCTTTATCAAGGAAATCCCCCTGCAAAAATGTATATGTAATAGTCTTAGTAACGTTTATTAAATTTATTTAAGGTACTTTATCTACTTATTTATAAACTACCGTATTTTCGCGGATATAACGCGCACCATTGTAAAACGCGCACAGGGGTATAGCGCGCAGAAATCACGATGATATGTACAAAAACTTTTCTATACCGCGCTCAGGCATATAACGCGCATGCTGCCCGACTCTCCTTTCGCCCGCCCTGACTTTCCGTGCGCTGTCCCGACTCTCCGTTCACCCCCCCTGACTTCCGTGCACTGTCCTCCCTTGAAGTCCTGTCCCCCCTTGAAGGTCTGTCCCCATCCTGAAAGCCTGATGCCCCCCCCGATGTCCGATACATCCCCCCCCCCGGCAGGACCACTCGCACCCTCACCCCGAAGGACCGCCGACTCCCCAACAATATCGGGCCAGGAGGGAGCCCAAACCCTCCTGGCCACGGCGACCCCCTAACCCCACCCCGCACTACATTACGGGCAGGAGGGATCCCAGGCCCTCCTGCCCTCGACACAAACCCCCTCCCCCCAACGACCGCCCCCCCCCCAAGAACCTCCGCCCGTCCCCCAGCCGACCCGCGACCCCCCTGGCCGACCCCCACGACACCCCCACCCGCCTTCCCCGTACCTTTGTGTAGTTGGGCCAGAAGGGAGCCCAAACCCTCCTGGCCACGGCGACCCCCTAACCCCACCCCGCACTACATTACGGGCAGGAGGGATCCCAGGCCCTCCTGCCCTCGACGCAAACCCCCCTCCCCCCCAGCCGACCCGCGACCCCCCTGGCCGACCCCCACGACCCCCCACCCCCCTTCCCCGTACCTTTGGAAGTTGGCCGGACAGACGGGAGCCAAACCCGCCTGTCCGGCAGGCAGCCAACGAAGGAATGAGGCCGGATTGGCCCATCCGTCCTAAAGCTCCGCCTACTGGTGGGGCCTAAGGCGCGTGGGCCAATCAGAATAGGCCCTGGAGCCTTAGGTCCCACCTAGGGGCGCGGCCTGAGACACATGGTCGGGTTTGGCCCATGTGCCTCAGGCCGCGCCCCCAGGTGGGACCTAAGGCTCCAGGGCCTATTCTGATTGGCCCACGCGCCTTAGGCCCCACCAGTAGGCAGAGCTTTAGGACGGATGGGCCAATCCGGCCTCATTCCTTCGTTGGCTGCCTGCCGGACAGGCGGGTTTGGCTCCCGTCTGTCCGGCCAACTTCCAAAGGTACGGGGAAGGGGGGTGGGGGGGTCGTGGGGTTCGGCCAGGGGGGTCGCGGGTCGGCTGGGGGGGAGGGGGGTTTGCGTCGAGGGCAGGAGGGCCTGGGATCCCTCCTGCCCGTAATGTAGTGCGGGGTGGGGTTAGGGGGTCGCCGTGGTCAGGAGGGTTTGGGCTCCCTTCTGGCCCAACTACACAAAGGTACGGGGAAGGCGGGTGGGGGTGTCGTGGGGGTCGGCCAGGGGGGTCGCGGGTCGGCTGGGGGACGGGCGGAGGTTCTTGGGGGGGGGCGGTCGTTGGAGGGAGGGGGGTTTGCGTTGAGGGCAGGAGGGCCTGGGATCCCTCCTGCCCGTAATGTAGTGCGGGGTGGGGTTAGGGGGTCGCCGTGGCCAGGAGGGTTTGGGCTCCCTCATGGCCCGATATTGTTGGGGAGTCGGCGGTCCTTCGGGGTGAGGGTGCGAGTGGTCCTGCCGGGGGGGGGGATGTATCGGACATCGGGGAGTCGGCCGGGCAAGAGGGCTTGGGCTCCCTCTTGCTCCGATCGTGGATGCGGGTGCGGGTGGGAGCGCGTGCGAGCGGTCGTTCGGGGTGGGGGTGCGAGCGGTCCTGCTGGGGGGGTGAATCGGGTGTCGGGCGGGGTGGGAACTATGTTTAAAAACTTTTGTATACCGCGCTCAGGCATATAACGCGCGAGGGGTATGCGCGGTACGTAAAATCACGTATAACGCGCGCGTTATATCCGCGAAAATACGGTAGTCTTTAAGCCTATTACATTAACTGGTGCTAGAATAGATGTGTCTTTCTGTCTGTGCTTCTTTATCTCTCTCCTTGGCCGCTGTCTGTATCCTTCTGTCTACCCCCCCCCCCGAGCAAAGCTGTCTGCCCCCAGCACACACCTCCCCCCCAAAGCAGCCCCCTTTCCCTCTCCCTATCCATGGTCCCTTCTGTCTCCCCCAGCACACCCCTCCCCCCAAAGCAGCCCCCTTTCCCTCTCCCTGTCTCTCCATGGCCCCTTCTGTCTTCCCCCCCAGAGCAAAGCTGTCTGTCCCCAGCACACCTCCCCCCCAAAGCAGCCCCCTTTCCCTCTCTCTATCTCTTTATGGCCCCTTCTGTCTCCCCCAGCACAGCCCTCCCCCCAAAGCAGCCCCCTTTCCCTCTCCCTGTCTCTCCATGGCCCCTTCTGACTTCCCCCAGAGCAAAGCTGTCTGTCCCCAGCACACCTCCCCCCAAAGCAGCCCCCATTCCCTCTCCCTATCTCTTCATGGCCCCTTCTGTCTTCCCCCCAGAGCAAAGCTGTCTCCCCCTGCACACCCCTCCCTCCAAAGCAGCCCCCGTTCCCTTTCCCTCTCCCCCTGGCTCCCGGTATTGATCCCCTTCTTACCCTCCCTCCATCCTGGCGTCTTCTGGCCTGCTCCTCTTCAAAGCAGCCTGCGATCATGGTGGCCGGCTTTAGCGAACCTCGCAGGCCGCTCTCCAACTCGGTAGCATGTTCCCTCTGACGCGATCCCGTGCGTCAGAGGGAACATGCTACCGAGGTTGGAGAGCGGCCTGCGAGGTTCGCTAAAACCGGCCACGATCGCAGGCTGCTCTGAAGAGGAGGATCGGCGGCAGCAGCGGCGAGTGAGGGCAGGAGGTGTGCTCCCTGCCGAGGACGCGGGCAGGGAGAGAGCACAGTCGCACGCCTTCAGCCACCACACGCACCTCCAGCCCCTGCAAGCGCTGTGAGGTGTCAAATAGAATACTGCCACAGAAGTACACCTTAGGGCGCCAGGAATCACAAATTTTCAAGAGCACATGCGCGCTCTAGGGTTTTATTATTATAAATTAATTTATTTAGCAGTTCTATAGGTGACAAATAAATGGAAACCTGATTCCCAGAACCAAAGAGCAGTAGAAATGGGCAGCCAGAAAATGTGTGTGTTGTCATTTCCCCTGTTTGTAACAGGAATGTTCATATAACTATAACTATATAATATAACTATATAATATATATAATATATAACTATATAATAATTTTTGATGGGAAAATGTGTTGATCTTATTATATATTCTAAGGATTTTAAGTGATGTATAAAGTGTAAAATGTATTTTTCTTATATTCACTTAATGAAAGTATTAAAAATGAATAAAGATATTAAAAAAAAAAAAAAAAAAAAAAAGGAATGTTCATTTTTCCTGTTTATTTTCCATTCCAGGGTGAATCTGGCTGAGTGGCCACTTTTTTCCCCAATAGTGCATGCCTGTATAGGGTTACCGACAGGTCCTCTTTTTAGAAGATATGTCCGGGCGTCCGGATGACTTTTCAAAACCCGGAACTTTGTCCCGTTTCTGAAAAGCTTCCAGTCGGAACTGCATCTGCGTGTGTGCGGATGCAACGTGGTGACTTCATGCGCATGAGTGTCTGCATGTGATGTCATTGCATCACGCCGGCGTGTGCATAGATGCCCTCCTGATGAGTGAACAGGTTGAGGGGGGCGGAGCTTGGGGAGGGAGGAACAGGGCGGAACTGGGCGGGCTTGGAGGTGGGGCCATGGGTCCAGATTTTAATTCCGGAAAGTCTGATAACCCTACGCATGCATAAACCATCACACATGAACGTTTGGGAAAAGAGTGCATTCTGAAAGAGTGCACCCTGTTTTCAAATGCTATACAAGTATAAAAGTACACTTCTCCCTCCGTAGTCACCGTGATAAGGGATTAACAGACCCGCAAAGACAGAAAAACCGCAAATACCGTATTTGCCGGCGTATAAGACGACTTTTCAGTACCTTAAAATCCTCCCCAAAGTCGGGGGTCGTCTTATACGCCGGGTACTGTTTACATCACCCGGTGCCGGTCCGCAGAAAATTCCTGCCGGTCCACACAGGACCGGCGAGATGGACCCGTTAAATTTTCTGCCCCGATGGTGTTTGCAGAAATCTTCTGTTCCTCCCAGCCTCAGGCGATCAAGACAGGCGGTCATTCCCTCTGTGAGTCTCGCCTATGCGGAAACAGGAAGTTGAAACAAAATAGGCGGGACTCAGAGAGGGAAGGTCCCGACGTTTGCAGCCTGTCTTGATCGCTGCCCCTGCTGAGTCGCCGAAGAGGGCCGCGGGGAAAGTGCAGGCAGAGAGAAGATGGTCAGCGTGCGCGGGGAGGTCAGCGTGTCGATTGGGGCCATCAGCAGCGTTTGTGGTGAGTCTGCCCACGTGCAGGATGCGGCGGGTAGGGGCCTCCGATTCGTCTTGGGCGGCTGGGCCTGCGGTGCAAAGCTGTTTTTGCCGGCTTGGGGGGGGGGGGTCGCGAATCGGAAGAAGGGGTAGTCTTATACGGCGAGTATATAACAAACTCTATATTTTAACTGTAAAAGTTGGGGGGTCGTCTTATACGCCCAGTCGTCTTATACGCCGGCAAATACGGTAACTTTTTCATATGTTATTTGCTGTTTTCTATTAAAAACCATCGTGAATATGGTGAAACTGCGAATAACATGGTGGGAGACCTGGCCTGTTCCTGAAGGAGAAGCAAAACACAGTGAAGAAAGTGCTGGGAATCATCTATTTTATCTGTAAACGCTTGGAATCAGTGATTTCTCTAGGCAAGCTGATGTAATATGAGGGTGAGGAGCCAGCAAGCAAAAAACTGCAAATAACTTTTTCATATGTTATTATCATGGAAGGATTCCTATGTTAATTTTAATTATGATCTAATAAAGTTTACATTTTTGAATTTTCAACTAAAAAGTCACGGATGAGGTAACATTTCTTATATATATTTTTTTATTTTCTCTTAGCCCCCTTCCTGACGACTCTGTTGCAAAACTCGAGTCGAAGGGAGGCCATTTTCAACAGAACACGGGGGTTGTTTTAGAGCACGAATATTAACATTGGATACAGCGCTGCATGATTGCAATAACCTGCCTCCTTTGCTATTTATCAGATAAGTAACGAATGAACTGTTTATTATTTATTATCTTATAAGCTATTGTGTGAAATGGAGGGCAGAAGGAGGGACGATTCAGTGCAATGATGGTCCCTCATTACAACCGGCTCCAGTACTTTTGATGGTACTTTTGCACTTTTTGGTTGGTGACTGTGCACTTTATAAGCACTTTCAAGCACTTTAAAGCGCTAACCACATTTTTTATCACATTTTCATTTTTAATGTGCATTTTATTGAAATAAACTTGTGAAGATATTTTTATGAACCCTACTCACAGGCAATGGCATATCCTATGTCGTCGCAGATGACAGCCCATCCCTAGAGCGCAGGCAGCCATCTTTCAATTCATTGCTGAAAGGACGGGAGCCTTTTGAATTCAGCTCACATATTTTGCAGTACTTCGAGGCAAGCTACATTCAGGTTAAAGAGGTATTTTCCTGTCTTGGAGGGCTTAAAATCTAAGAGACAATGAATGGCTTATGTGACTTGCCCTAGTTCTGAGCCGACTGCTGTAAGCATTAGGCTACAGGCTGGTTTGGTGAATGTGCAAAAAAAAAAAAAAATAAGATTTAAGAAGTG
This sequence comes from Geotrypetes seraphini, assembly GCF_902459505.1. Taxonomy (NCBI): domain Eukaryota; kingdom Metazoa; phylum Chordata; class Amphibia; order Gymnophiona; family Dermophiidae; genus Geotrypetes; species Geotrypetes seraphini. The sequence goes on from NC_047093.1 coordinate 12,042,458, forward strand.
ATGCTTTTGAAACCCAGCCAAAGCGAGCCATCTAAATGGGACACTGTCTCTTTAAGAGCAAAGCAGCAGAAACTGAAGGAAATTAATTAAGTACTGGACGTTGGTGTGGCGCCTTGCAAGGAAAGAACACACAGTCTGGGGCCTGCTAGCCAAATCTGAAGCGAAAATGAAGCGATCCGTCATATTCTGATGTTTTTTTAAGACAGAATATATATTTTTTGAAAGTTGACTAAGCAATTACCCAAATTAAAGAAACTGGAAAAACAAACCCTGGTAAAAATGCTTTAGTGTTTTTTTTGTTTTTTTTTGTAAATTAGTTTTCTAAAGTGTGCTTTTTATTATAACGGTGCTGCAGATTTTAACCTTTAAAGTTCCAGCGTCAGTCCCCCTCTCTTTTCCCTAGCAAAGGTGAAAAAAAAAAAAGCAACTGAACGTGGCACGAATGTAAGGTCCAGGATTAACCTGCATCCTCCTCGGATAAATCTTCTGTCAGCGTCTGCCTTCCTTTCTTCCTATTCTAATCCCAACTAACTTCATCTAGAGTTATAGCCCACATTTCTAGCCCATTGAAACGGAGGCGGTGGAACTAATCTTTGGCCACGCCCCTGAACTCCCTAGTTGCTGATGCTGTATTGAACAGAAAAAGTGGCTGTGCTGTGGTCCCCGTGGCCCTCCCATTTGCTTTCTATGCTTTGAAAAGGCCCATGCAGTGTAAGAACATACGAATTGCTATACTGGAACAGATCAAAGGACCAAATAGGGCAGGGATCTCAAAGTCCCTCCTTGAGGGCCGCAATCCAGTCGGGTTTTCAGGATTTCCCCAATGAATGTGCATTGAAAGCAGTGCATGCACATAGATCTCATGCATATTCATTGGGGAAATCATGAAAACCTGACTGGATTCGGCCCTCAAGGAGGGACTTTAGGGACCCCTGATGTACAGGTTACGTCTCTTATATGTTCTATATCAGGGATCTCAAAGTCCCTCCTTGAGGGCCGCAATCCAATAGAGTTTTCAGGATTTTCCCAATGAATGTGCATTGAAAGCAGTGCATGCACATAGATCTCATGCATATTCATTGGGGAAATCTTGAAAACCCGACTGGATTGCGGCCCTCAAGGAGGGACTTTAGGGACCCCTGATCTAGGGTTACCAGATATGTGAATTTCCCTGGCCATATTCTCTTTTTGAGCCATATGCTAGCCCTGATCACAGGCAATGCCATATCTTTTTCAGGACATGTCTGGGGGTCTGGATGGCTTTTTAAAACCTGGCAATTTGTCCGGGTTTTGAAAATAAATCGCATCGGGAAGGGGCATCCATGCAGGCGCGGATGCAATGTGGTGATGTCATGTGCATGTGCATGATGTCATCACATCACATCACATCTGCGCATGAGCAGATGCCTTCCTGCCCGATGAACAGGCAGCAGGTGTTTGGGGCTGTGGGTGAAGCTAAGGATGGAGCTGAGGTGTAACAGGGTGGAATAGGCAGGCCTGGGGGCGAGTCTAGGGGGTACGGATTTTACTGAAGAAAAATCTGGTAACTTTAGGTCCATCAAACTCAGTATCCTATTACCACACGAGTAGCCACACGAGATCCCAAGTCCCTCACAGAAACCCAAAGAGTAGCAACATTCTAGAGCTGAGACTGTGATGTCATAATGCCTCATTCCACCAATGCCTAAGAGCCAACCACATCAGTGATGTCACAGTGGCTTGATTGTCCTATACTTGGCTCACATAAGAACATAAGAATTGCTGTACTGGGACAGACTGAAGGTCCATCAAGCCCAGTCTCCTGTTTCCAACAGTGGCCAACCCAGGTCCCAAGTACCTGACAGAAACCCAAAGAGTAGCAACATTCCAGAGCTGAGACTGTGATGTCATAATGCCTCATTCCACCAATGCCTAAGAGCCAACCTCATCAGTGATGTCACAATGGCTTGATTGTCCTATACTTGGTCACATAAGAATTGCTGAACTGGAACAGATCAAAGATACATCAAGCCTAGTAATCTGTTTCCAACGGTGGCCAACCCATGTTCCAAGTACCTGGCAGAAACCCAAAGAGTAAAACAAGGACGTACGCTGATAGGGCTAGTCTCAGTTAGGGCGCTGGTCTTTGACCAGAGAGCCACCGCGTGAGCAGACTGTTGGGCATGATGGACCACTGGTCTGAACCAGCAGCAGCAATTCTTATGTAAAACAGATTTTATGTTGCTTATCCCACCATCAGGGCCAGCTCAAGGGCGCCAACTTTTGCACTGGCACTAACACCACTGCAAACTGGTATCTCTCTCTTTGCCCCCACCCATCCCAAACTCTGCGAGCCAATATCTTCCCCTCTGTCTCTCAAGTCTTCCTGTCCTGCTTGACCAGGTGAGGCACTGGCTTATTGCACTGATCACAAGAAGTGCCAAAATCCCAGCCCAGCATCTATCCCTCTAGAAGTTTAAAGGTAGATTAGGCTGGGATTTTGGTACCCTTTTAGCACTGTCACCCTGGGTCAGGGCCTCACCTGGTCCACCATCCTCATCCTTTGCTGCACCAAGACCCTATGCCTGAAATTGCCTAAACAACAGCTCAATGAAATCTTAGTGAATGGAACAAACAAAATGCTACCAGGATGACTTTAATGTTCAATAATTTTTATTGAGTTTAAAAAATAAAATATACGTAACAAAAATCTTACAAAGAATCTCATCTCAACTCAGTTAATACATTGTAGATCTATAATTCAAAGAAATTAACAATCAATTATCATCACAATACAGACACGATAAAATATCTCCCAACGCTTCTTCCCCCCCTTCCCATCCCCTCTTCCCCCCTCCACCCATCCCATTCCCAAATATTTCTAATAAATAGTGCTTCGCTTTCTGATTACAAATGTAATGGGTTCACTCCAAAACTGCGTCCTCTGACTGATAATTGCTGTATATAAGGTTCCCGGGTCATCCCAAATTTACTCTGTTTTTTATAAGATGGGGGGAGGGTCGCCCTAGCTTCCAGAATCATAAGAGCATGAAACGCTGCCCCCCAATGCCAAAATGAGGGTGGACGTTCTTCCAACCAATGTGGTAAAATACATTTTTGACCTACAATAAAAGATTTATGAAATAATTCCCTAACCCCTTTCTTAAAAATTCTGTCCCATTGAAGAAATAATACCATCTGCGGGGAAGGAACCACAATCCTAGAAATAAATAATCCAAGAAAAACACAACCAGCATTCCAAAATTTCTGAATTCTGGGACATAACCAAAAAGCATGACCCAATGTATATCCATTTTTTTACATTTTAGGCATATTCTTGTCTCAACACAACCAAAATGTACCAGGATGACTTTAAAAAATCAACCCCGTGATCTTGACCTTTCTGGAAATGTAACCCTTCTGCTTAGCTTTCAGATACTGGGTCGACAATAACAGTGCAAGCTAACCTAATGTGCAACTAAAGATCATTCTATTATTTTCTTCCCCTATCTTTCTCTCTCTCTCTCTTTCCATCTCTTTATATTATGCATTGAAAATTAGAAAATTGGAAAACTTGTGTGTGTTTTTTTAACATTTGGGGGAAAAAAATGGCAATTTACATTTTGAAGTTCCTATAAATTGTCCTGCCGGTGTCCTCTTAGTGCATCTAGACCCTTGTTGTCAACCTTGAGGATAAGTTGAAACTCTCAGCTCAGTGTGCAGCAGTGGCTAAGAAAGAAAATAGAATTTTAGGAATTAGCAGGAAAGGAGTGGGAAATAGAGATGAGAATATTAAATTTGCCCTTGTATCGCTCTGTGGTACGGCCGAACCTCAAATACTGTGTGCAGGTCTGGTCACCATGTCTCAAAAAAGATATAGCAGAATTAGAAAAGGTACAGAGAAGGGCGACCAAAATGATAAAAAGGGACGGGACGACTTCCCTAAGAGGAAAGGCTAAAGAGGCTTTCTCAGCCTGGAGAAAATATGCCTTAGGAGAGACATGATAGAGGTCTATAAAATCTGAGTGAGGTGAAATGGGTAGATGTGAATTGCCTGTTTATTCTTTCCAAGAATATTAGTACTAGGGGGACATGAATGAAGCTACTGAATAATAGATTTAAAACAAATCAGAGAAAATATGCCTTCTACAAACAGAGTCCCGATGGTAGGCAGTGGTAGGGCATCCTACTGCCATCTCACTAGCCAATTGGGATGCATGATTTAAAAAAAATGAATGCAACGAATGACGCCTATAGTGTAGGTACCTGTCTCATGCCTAAGGAGATGCATAGGGACACTTATGGACGTCCAAGGCTGGCATGGGTTTGTTTTCTACTGGAAGTGGCTTTGGGCGTCTGTAAGCATCCCTATGCATCTCCGTAGGCGCGAGACAGATGCCTTAAAAGTAGGCCTGTAAAATGCTGGCCTACATTTTAGGCGTCTGTTAGAGAAAAAAAAAAAAAAAAAAAGACGCGATTCTCTAAAGGACGCTAATGTGTGATTGACACTAGAGAATGACACGGTGATAAAATTCATCACCGTTCCCGTCCCCGCGGATAACCGCGGGAAATGAACCCGTGTCATTTTCTAGTGTCTATTTCATCCTCTGTTCTTCTACATCAGCATTATTTAAAGCAAAGCTTGCGGGAAAGTGGTTGTGGCCATTCATACTCGGATTCTTCCCTCTTTCCCTAAAGAATGACATGAAGATGGTTTCCCGCGGTTATCCTCGGGGACGGGAACGATGATGAATTTTGTCACCATGTCATTCTCTAATTGACACCCAAACAGTTGAATTCATTGCCAGAGAATATGGTGAAAGCAGTTAGCTGAGCAGGGTTTAAAAAAAAAGGTTTGGATAATTTCCTAAAATGAAGGTTCAAAAGGCACTATTAATTTATGATATGTCCATCACAGTTTTCTTTAAATACTTAAATACTCAATAAGGATCATGACTTAATTTTAATCATATTTTGAACATTTATGATAATATTTTGATTTAGATTCATTACATTAGACGCTATAGTGGCTTTTATTTTAGTTTTGAATAGTGCTAGTTTTGATTACTTCATATATTTAATAAATTATCTTCCCTCTATCTATTTTGTTTACATTTATAGGGTTGATATATGGTTAAGGCCTTTCTATATAAAATACTCTTTGGGTTTCTGCCAGGTACTTAGGACCTGGGTTGACCAATCTTGGGAACAAGATACTGGGCTTGATGGACCTTCGCTCTGTCCAAGTATGGCAACTCTTATGTGAGCCAAGTATAGGACAATCAAGTCATTGTGACATCACTGATGAGTTTGGCTCAGGCATTGGTGGAATGAGGCATTATGACATCACAATCTCAGCTGTGGAATGTTGCTACTCTTTGGGTTTCTGCCAGGAACTTGAGACCTGGGTTGGCCATTGTTGAAAACAGGAGACTGAGCTTGATGGACCTTTGATCTGTCCCAGTAGGGCAATCCTTATGTTCTTATATTCAAATGCCTCTGGATTTCAATCCATTCTGTTATTTTGAACCATCACCTCATCTCCTCCCCCCCAGATATCATATTTTAGCATAAACATTCTTACCCCCTCCACCTCCAACTCTTTAACAAGGTTCGTCTTTCATTTCCTGATCACTATCCTAGCTGCAAATCCTGCACTAAGCTTCCAATACATTAAAATTTATATATTTATTGGAATTTATTAATTGCCTTTATGAACAGATTCACCTATGGCCATCCTATCGTTCTCTCTGCTAGAAACTGCCCAACCCCTATATGTCCTGTCTGTCTGTCCAAATTAGATTGTAAGCTCTTCTGAGCATATATTGTTTATGACATGTTAAATGTGCAGCGCTGCGTATGCCTTTCAGTGCTATAGAAATGAAAAATAATAATAGTAAGGTGGTATGCTGCAGATATAATTCAACATAAAACTTACAATTTTGATAAGAGCATAACAGTAGTTAAAAAGACCAACTATAAACATAAAACTAATGAATGAAGTAAAGTCAAAATCAATAAATTGAAACGTAATAATAGGACTACCATGAAACATAGAAACACGATGGCAGATAAAGGCCAAATGGCCCATCCGCAGCATCCACTATCTCCTCCTCTCCCTATTGGCTAAGGCTCTTAACATTTGCATCTCCTCTTCCTATAGGCTAAGGCTCTTTACACCTGCATTGTGAGGTCATAGAGCTTTATGGTTATAGAAACATGATGGCAGATAAAGGCCAAATGGCTCATCCGCAGCATCCACTATCTCCTCTTCTCCCTATTGGCTAAGGCTCTTAACATTTGCATCTCCTCTTCCTATAGGCTAAGGCTCTTTACACTTGCATTGTGAGGTCATAGAGCTTTATGGTTATAGAAACATGATGGAAGATAGAGGCCAAATGGCCCATCCGCAGCATCCACTATCTCCTCCTCTCCCTATTGGCTAAGGCTCTTAACATTTGCATCTCCTCTTCCTATAGGCTAAGGCTCTTTACACCTGCATTGTGAGGTCATAGAGCTTTATGGTTATAGAAACATGATGGAAGATAGAGGCCAAATGGCCCATCCGCAGCATCCACTATCTCCTCCTCTCCCTATTGGCTAAGGCTCTTAACATTTGCATCTCCTCTTCCTATAGGCTAAGGCTCTTTACACCTGCATTGTGAGGTCATAGAGCTTTATGGTTATAGAAACATGATGGCAGATAAAGGCCAAATGGCTCATCCGCAGCATCCACTATCTCCTCTTCTCCCTATTGGCTAAGGCTCTTAACATTTGCATCTCCTCTTCCTATAGGCTAAGGCTCTTTACACTTGCATTGTGAGGTCATAGAGCTTTATGGTTATAGAAACATGATGGAAGATAGAGGCCAAATGGCCCATCCGCAGCATCCACTATCTCCTCCTCTCCCTATTGGCTAAGGCTCTTAACATTTGCATCTCCTCTTCCTATAGGCTAAGGCTCTTTCCACCTGCATTGTGAGGTCATAGAGCTTTATGGTTATAGAAACATGATGGAAGATAGAGGCCAAATGGCCCATCCGCAGCATCCACTATCTCCTCCTCTCCCTATTGGCTAAGGCTCTTAACATTTGCATCTCCTCTTCCTATAGGCTAAGGCTCTTTACACCTGCATTGTGAGGTCATAGAGCTTTATGGTTATAGAAACATGATGGAAGATAGAGGCCAAATGGCCCATCCGCAGCATCCACTATCTCCTCCTCTCCCTATTGGCTAAGGCTCTTAACATTTGCATCTCCTCTTCCTATTGGCTAAGGCTCTTTACACCTGTATTGTGATCTCATAGAGCTTTATGGTTATAGAAATATAGAATCTCACTACACTTTCGAAAGTGTAGTGAGATTATATTGTTTGGTTTTTCGAGGGGCTTGTGTTGTGTTTCCTATAGAAATATAGAAACATGATGACAGATAATGGTCGGCCCATCCAGTCAGCCCATCCGCAGTAACCATTATCTCTTTCTGTCTCTAACAAACAGTTAAAAAAATATTAAGAGTACTGAAATAAAAATGAGAGATTTAATACGTATTAAAAGAGAGAGAATACTTATAAAGCATCTAATCAGCAGAAACCAGATTGAATTATTTTTTTCTGACTGTCGATTGAATGTTGAGGTAGCTGTGAATTAAAGCCCCAACCTCTGCTGTTAGCTGCTCCTGCTCTCGGGTTTCAAACTTGTGCTAAAATCAACCCATTTTCTGTGCGTCGTGTCAGCTGCAAAGGTTAATTGTTGTAGGAACTAATAAATGAAGCGAGGTCAGAGCGGTGGGATCTGCCCACTGTCTAGAAGATTGGAAGTGATAGCTCATCGTGGCACCCTCCATACTATCGGAGTGATCAACGGGGACCGCACGCCATGGCCTTGATTAGTTCCTGACATCAAAGTCATCAGCAACTTCTGACAATTAGAAACCCGTTTCCCTGCCAGGAACATTCTTCTCTCTGAGTAATACGGACCTCGAGGTAATCGATCAGGCACTGGCAGAGAGCGTTAGACATTATGGACGAGAAATGTGCAGAAAGTGTGTGGCTGAAAATTCGAAACAGATGAATTTCAGCCCGATTCCACTTGCACGGACTCGTAAGTCTGCATCACAACTTTGTGGTCAAGGTTTCTTTTCAACACCGACTGCGATGTTTAAACATAAACCTCAATATTTAGGACTGGCTTCTATTCAGTGTTACGTGGAAGGGCAATTTCGATACGATGTCCACATAGGGTTGGAAGAAGGAAGGAAGGAAAGCAAACAGGAGTTTCTTGTAATACTTTTTAAGAGTTACCCATATTTTTATATGCAGATGCTTAAATATGGACGTTCGTTTTAAACTAGCTGATTACCCGGCGTTGCCTGGGTGTTTATTTATCCCAATCTTCTGGTATCGATAGACTTGTATTCAGTGATTACGCCTGGAACTTGGATTTAAACGGCATTGGGAGTGTCAGTATTCATCTGAGCGAGCCCGAAAACTATGGATTAAACCAGTGTTTTTCAACCTTTTTACACCTATGGACAGGCAGAAATAAAAGAATTATTCTGTGGAACGGCATCGGTCCGTGGACCGGCGGTTGAAGAACACAGGGCTAAGTTGTGGGGCAGACCCCGCCCATCTCTACCCAATCTCCACCCCAGACCCCACCCCCATAATAGTACTAATTGCACCTTGCACGTGCCGTGCCTCATCTGGAAGCCTTCCCTCTGACGTTGCCCAACGTCAGAGAGAAGGCTTCCGGTTCAGGCGCAGGATGCCCGTAAATGCCACTGCCCGTGGCTTTGTGCACTGAATCAGTGAGGAAGAGGGAGCTGGCTCGAAGATAACGCTGCATCGATCGCACCGTGGACCGGTGGTTGAAGAACACTGTTTTGGGCCTGATGCATGTGCTGGCCCTGTGGACCGGCAGGAAATTGCTGTGGACTGGCACTGGTCCATGGACCGGTGGTTGAAGAACACTGGATTAGACACTAATATCACCCACTTCTCAACCCCAAAGTATTTTTCCCCACATAGTAAGTCATATGTATACCAAGTTGGGTTGAAATCCGTCCATGCGTTTATGGATTAGACACTAATATCTGTTGTTTTTGATGTCACCCCCTTCCCCCCACCCACATGTCAACCCCTCCCCCAGTATTTGTTCCCAGATAGTAAATCATATGTTTACCAAGTTTCCCCCACAGTTCTTTCCCCCAGATAGTAAGACATATGTATGCCAAGTTTGGTTCAAATCTGTCCGTGCATTTCCGAGTTATGCTACGAAAACTATGGATAATTTTTACGTCACCCCCTATTTTTTACATGTCACCCCCTTTCCACCCCCACAGTATTTTTTCCCAGATAGTAAGTAATATGTATGCCTAGTTTGGTTGAAATTGCTCCTTGCGTTTCAGAGTTATGCTGGAACATAAACACAACATAAATTCTCAATGTCACTTATATTCTTAATATTGATAGATAAGATTACTTCAGGGCCTCAGATTTGCCATTAGGTGCCAGAGATTTCTATGGTCACCATTTCACTTTGGCTTATGGCCTCCTCACTAGCCCCATCATACTTTTTTTCATGGTTTTTTATATGTATATAAAGTGCTCAGTGCAGTATAAAAATTTAAATATGTTATTTCTTAATATAAAAATCTTGCAGTAATTCAACAACTTATCTTGAATCTTTCCTGTTAGTAACATCGGGAAGGGACCTGTCATTCGACATGTTTCGCCCTCAGGCTGTTTCAAGAACAGTCGCCCCTTTTCAAATTTTCTCGCACCATCCCGATCTGCATAAGAGTTCTAACATCCCTTCCCGATGTTACTAATAGGAAAGATTCAAGATAAGTTGTTGAATTACTGCAAGATTTTTATATCTATAATAATAAAATGCTAGCCGCGTGTTCCCTGAGATCTGATCTGTTGTGCTAGGCGAGAGTGCGCATGCGCGTTGTACATCACCAGCCGACGATCGCCTCCACAAGCTGGGACTGGGGCACAAAGAGTACCTCCTTCCCCCCCTCCCCCCCCCGGGACAAACCGAAAAACGGAGCCGAGAGGAGTCCAGCAACTTTCTGAACCGGCTCTTGCGATGACCCTGCCGCCCGGGACCCGAGTCCTTTGCCGCCCCACCCTTCCCTTCCCTTCCTACAGACCCGACTACGAACCTGGCGATTCCAGCGTGTGCAGCAGTCTTCACACGCTGATTCGGGCCCTTCTATTGCCCTGATTTGCTCTGCCGCGTCTCTGATGATGTCATCAGAGACGTGCCAGAGTAAATCAGGGCAGTAAAAGGACCTGAAGCAGCGTGTGAAGACTGCTACACACGCTGGAATCGCCAGGTTCGTAGTCGGGACCACGGGAAGGGAAAGGGGGGGTAGAGGAAACGCTAATGCTGCTGCACAGGGAAGTGGTGTGGGGGGAGGGAAATGGAGGGGGAGGGAATGCTGCTTTGGACAGACAGAGGGAGGAAGGGAGACAGAAAGAAAAGAAGAAAGACACAGGGGCAGGGAGATACACAGAAAGACAGACAGACAAAGGGGGCCAGGGACAGAGACAGACAGAAAGAAAGACAGCGGGAGGAAGAGAGAGTCAGAAATAAAGACAGACAGACAGACATATATTCTAGCACCCGTTAATGTAACGGGCTAAAATACTAGTTAAGAAATAACATATTAAAATTTTTGATACAGATAGAGGTAGAGATAGGTTTTAGATAGAGTATGGATAGAAGGATAAAAGGGATCAAAGGGCTTAGAGAAGGATCACATTACAGATCATGGGCCTGATGGGCCGCCGTGGGTGCCTACTGCTGGGCACGATGGACCTCTGGTCTGACCCAGGGGAGGCAACTTCTTATGTTCTTATATACATATAAAAAAAGTATGATGGGGCTAGTGAGGAGGCCATAAACCAAAGTGAAATGGTGACTATAGAAATCTCTGTCACCTAACGGCAAATCTGAGGCCCTGAAGTAATCTTATCTATCAATATTAAGAATATAAGTGACATCCTTGCCTAAATTTAGGTGCGGGAATTTGGCACCCCATTTTCACTGGCGCAAAGGCCGCACCTACAGCTAGGCATGGCTCCCAGGCCTAAGCGCTATTCTCGTATCAAGTGCGCCTACGTTGAACTAGAATGGGGCTTTCTCAGCGCCGATCTTGAAGGTGCCATTTAGAGAATTTACCCTTCTGAACCGTGGGCCATGTGCTGTTTAAGTAAGCGAGGCAAAGAGCGAGAGTCTCCGGTCTCTCTGGCCTGCGGCAGGAATGTTAACGGTACTGGGCTGCAATGAGCCATGTCTGACTTACTGTTTTCCGACCCTCTGTTTATTTTATTTCTTTATTGCAATGAATTTCAGATGGACAATGTTTACACTTGTCTTGGGCTGTGTTGGGGAACGGGGCAGCTCGTGTTGGAACCATTCTAATTAGCAGCGCGTGCTTTGTGTTTTTTTTCTTTCTTTAATTAGTGCAGAGGAAAGAACTAATTATCTATTAACTGCCCGAAACTGAAGCCCTCATTAATTTTCATGATGGCTAGGAAAAGCTCACCTAATGTTTCCCAGAACAGCTTCACCCTACACATCGAATACGATGGCTTCATGATTTCTCCTTGTCGGAATCCCTGTAAAACCAAATTGTTTGGATTAGTCATTTGAATAAGTGTTTCTAAAGTGCCGCTGTACCGGGCCATGGTGCGCCCTCACCTCATTGGCTGGAGTACTGCGTATAATACTGGTTGCCGTACATGAAGAAGGACACGGTACTACTCGAAAGGGTCCAGAGAAGAGCGACTAAGTTGGTTAAGGGGCTGGAGGAGTTGCCGTACAGAGAGAGATTGGAGAAACTAGGGTGAGTACCTGATTGTAAAACCGCTTAGATAACCTTGATAGGCGGTATATAAAATCCTAATAAAACTTGAAAAAAACTTGAAACTTGCCTCTTCTCCCATAATCGAAATGTTCAAAGATAATGAAGGGAATAGACGTAGTAGATAAAGACAGGTTGTTAACCCTCTCCAAGGTAGAGAGAACGAGAGGGCACTCTCTAAAGTTAAAAGGGGACAGATTCCGTACAAACGTAAGGAAGTTCTTCTTCACCCAGAGAGTGGTAGAAAACTGGAACGCTCTTCCAGAGTCTGTCATAGGGGAAAACACCCTCCAGGGATTCAAATAGGGGGAAACACCCTCCAGGGATTCAAGACAAAGTTAGACAAGTTCCTGCTGAACCGGAATGTATGCAGGTGAGGCTGAACTCATTTAGAGCACTGGTCTTTGACCTGGTGGCCGCCGCGGGAGCGGTCTGCTGGGCAGGATGGACCACTGGTCTGACCCAGCAGCAGCAATTCTTATGTTCTTATGCTTTAAGACAAACAGGTGGGGAAGTTTATTAGAATCCCTCCTTAGATTTATACACTGTAGATTTCAGGTTACCTAGTACCCTGTTGATGACACAAAGTGGTTAAATCGTAAGACGATTGTGAAATATTGCAGGAGGACCTTGTGAGACTGGGCGTCACAATGGCAGATGACTTTTAATGTGAGCAAGTGCAAAGTGATGCATGTGGGAAAGAGGAACCCGAACTAAACCTACGTGACGCCGGGTTCAGTGTTAGGAGTCACTACCAAGGAAAAGGATCTAGGTGTCACGGTTGAGGATACGTTGAAACCCTCAGCTCGATGTGCGACTAAGAAAGCAAATAGAATGTTAGGAATTAGGAAAGGAATGGAAAACAAAGATGAAAATGTTATAATGCCCTTATATTGCTCTATGGCAACTTGAATACTGTGTGTAGTTCTGGTCGCTGTATCTCAAAAAAGATACAGTGGAATTAAAAAAGGTACAAAGAGCGACAAAAACGATAAAAGGTTTGGGATGACTTCCCTATGAGGAAAGGCTAAAGCAGCCAGGGCTCTTCAGCTTGGAGAAGAGACGGCTCAGGGGTGATAGGATAGAGGTCTATAAAATAATGAACGGAGTGGAAAGGGTAGATGTGAATCGCTTGTTCGCTCGTTCCAAAAATACCAGGACTAGGGGGCATGTGATGAAGGTACAAAGTAGTAGATTTAAAACAAACCAGAGAAAATATCTCTTCACACAACGTGCAATTAAACTCTGGAATTCGTTGCCGGAGGATGTGGTGAGAAATCAGTTAGCTTAGCAGGTTTTCTAAAAAGGCTTGGATAATTTCGTAAAAAAGAAATCCATAGGCTATTATTGAGATGGCTTGGGGAAATCCACTGTTTATTCCTAGGATAAGCAACATAAAATCTGTTTATTTATTTTTATTTTATTTATTTATTTATTCGATTTTTTTTTTGCCCGTCCTCCCAAAAGAGCCCAGAACGGGTTACAAAGAATATATTGGTGCATTAAAATTATAAGTAAGATAGGTACTTAGAAATTCCCTTACTGTCCCGAAGGCTCACAATCTAACTAAAGTACCAGAAAAATGACAATTAGAAGAGTAATAAAGAAAGAAAATAGAGATAGAGGAGAAAATAAACATACTAATAAGATTACAATGATCTAAAGGAATTTGAAAGGTTAAAAAGAGGGGAGATAAGAATAGATGCAGAAGGGAGAACCGTTGAAGCAATAGAATTCTGGGGAAATTTAAATGAAATTTGAATGATAAAATAAAACAATAAGTGAGATTAAAAAATATATCATAAACTAAAAAGAAGTGAAAATAAAATCAAAACAGTCAAAACTGAAGTCCAGCTTGAACTTGTTTCCTACTTGGGATCCAGCTTGGTACTTGGGACCTGGGTTGGCCACAGTTGGAAACAGGAAACTGGGCTAGATGAACCTTCAGTCTGTCCCTGTTTGACAATTCTTATGTCAATCAAGCCATTGTGACATCACTGATGAGGTTGGCTCTTAGGCATTGGTGGAATGAGGCATTATGACATCACAATCTCAGCTCTGGAATATTGCTTCTCTTTGGGTTTCTACCAGGTACTTGGGACCTCGGTTGGCCACTGTCAGAAACAGGATATTGGGCTTGACGGACCTTCGGTCTGTTCCAGTATGACAACTGTTATGTTCTTTTGTGAGCCAAATATAAGACACTGAAGCCATTGTGACATCACTGATGAGGTTGGCTCTTAGGCATTGGTGGAATGAGGCATTATGACATCACAATCTCAGCTCTGGAATGTTGCTACTCTTTGGGTTTCTGCCAGGTACTTGAGACCTGGGTTGGCCACTATTGGACTGGGCTTGATGGACCTTTGGTCTGTCCCAGTATGGCAATTCTTATGGTCTTATGATTACTGTTTGGTCTGAGAATCAGGAGAACTGTGTTTGATTTCCACTGCTGCATTTTTTTGTGTGTTTTTTCATCATCAACCTATATTTGCCAGAGGAGGAATTCAATATAAGGACTTGTTTTTCAGTCCAGTAAGAGATAAGAAATATTGTCATTTCCCCAAGTCTTGAGGGAGCACATTTTGCTTCTAACTAAAGTCTTGTGAGTTTGATCATTAATTCTCAAGATTTATTCAAAGTCCCCTGGAAAACTGTTGCTTTATGCAAAGCTCGTGATGTTGATCTGTAGAAAGTGCTCCATCCTGGCTGGCGGTGTGTTGAGCATTCATTTAGGATCACATCTGGTAAATGGTGAAGGTGAATTGACGTTTGTCGCCTTTTAGTGGAAGAATCCCTTCGTGTTTACTTCTATTTGCTAATTGCAACATGTTGCGCAAACATTATCGTTTGTTCCTTGGCAGCTAAACGAAAGGTGATTATTACCATTAAATTGAATCCTATTTTTGTATGCACTGTTTTTCAAAAATCCTGTGTTTGGTTTTCTTGTTTGACACCGATTTATTTTCCCCAAGTATTGCATGAAAAAAAAAAAAATAGTTTCTTTGAGGTGTTGCTGAATTTTCCTGATCCCTTCCAAAAGGTTCTCTTGAGCAATGGTTGACTGGTGGTGGGGGCAATATTTTCCAGAAACTAATATGTCAGAGGAAAAGCTGGCTCAGTCAGATCAGAATTGTACTCAAAGAGTTAACTCCAGAAGGAAAACAAACCTTAGTTGAGCCAAATGAATGAGAATTTATGTGGCCGTGGAACATTGAAATCAGAGACTGAAAAACTGCATTGTCCATTCTCAACATAAGAACATAAGAATAGCCTTACTGGGTCAGACCAACGGTAGCCTGTTCTCACGATGGCCAATCCAGGTCCCTAGTATCTGGCCAAAACCCAAGGAGTAGCAACATCCATACAGAATCCTAAAGAATAGCAAGATTCCGTAATCCCAGACAATAGCAAAATTCTAGAATCCCAAAGAGTAACAACATTCCATACAGAATCTCAAAGAATAGCAAGATTCCGGAATCCCAGAGCGTGACAAGATTCTAGAATCCCAAAGAGTAGCAACATTCCATACAGAATCTCAAAAAATAGCAAGATTCCGGAATCCCAGAGAGTAACAAAATTCCAGAATCCCAAAGAGTAACAACATTCCATACAGAATCTGAAAGAATAGCAAGATTCCGGAATCCCAGAGCGTGACAAGATTCTAGAATCCCAAAGAGTAGCAACATTCCATGCTACCGATCCAGGGCAAGCAGAGGCTTCCCCCATGTCTTTCTCAATAACAGACTATGGACTTTTCCTCCAGGAACTTGTCCAAACCTTTCTTAAAACCAGCTACGCTATCTGCTTTTACCACGCTGGGTATTAATTTTGGTGGTGGGGGAGGGGAAGTTATCATTATGTACTACACAAATAGTTATTAGTAACTAGGTCTCATTGCATAAAATGTGATCTGGGCTAAATTAGCATGTAAAATGGCACATCTTAAAAGTAGCCCAAGGTTAATATGTTCCCCCCACACACACTTTAGTGTGAAGACTTTCAGTCTCTGGCAACCAGAGCTGATACTGTGATGTCATAATGCTTCATTCCACCAATAAGAGCCAACCTCATCAGTGATGCCACAATGGCTTGACTGACCTACACTTTTATTGCATACTAGCTGATCACCCGGCGTTGCCCGGATATAAATTCCCTTCAGGAACATTCACCTGAGGAATAACATCACACAAATTTTCAGTTTCGGCTTCACCACACCACACCACAGCGGCACTTCCTTATATACTGTTGACTGTGACATCATTCTGACTGTGTGACATCATTCCCCAAGCTTCACACCACTGGTCAAAGCAATATCTGTCTTTTTCGATGAGTCTTTACATGTCATCCCCTTCCCACCCCCACAGTATTTTGTTCCCAGATAGCAATTGATATGTATACCAAGTTTGGTTGAAATCTGTCCATGCGTTTCGGAGTTATGCTGGAACATACATACATACATCCGATTTTATATATATATAGCTGATGCCCCGGCGTTGCACGGGTATTTAATTATAGCAATAACACTGTAAATGGATTCAAATAAAGATACTTTATAGTGGTGAATGAAATTATTTTTTTACAGCTTAATAAAAAGTACAATATTAAAATTATAATGTGAAATATTTGACAAAATGAATACAATACAACTAACGCAAAACGTGATTATAAAGAACATTTTTAGTTTAACCTCCAGGAGCAAGAACATATAAATTCTTGGGTGAACCCACCCTTGAGCAAGCAACATAGAGTTGTGGGCCTCGAGACCCCCAGAACATATCACCCCAGGTAGTGAGGGATCTGCATACCAAGTTTCGTTCAAATCGGTCAAGCCGTTTTTGAATTACAGTAAGAATGGCAGCTTTTTACATTTTTTCCATTGACATGAATGGGTGAAATATGATTTTCTGTTTGTAGCTCCGCCCACGTGTGCAGGTGGGCCGCGAGACCCCCAGAACATATCAGCCCAGGTAGTGAGGGATCTGCATACCAAGTTTCGTTCAAATCGGTCAAGCCGTTTTTGAATTACTGTGAGAATGGCAGCTTTTTACATTTTTTCCATTAACATGAATGGGTGAAATATGATTTTATGTTTGTAGCTCCGCCCACGTGTGCAGGTGGACCGCGAGACCCCCAGAACATATCACCCCAGGTAGTTGGAATTACTGTGAGAATGGCAGCTTTTTACATTTTTTCCATTGACATGAATGGGTGAAATCTGATGTTCTGTTTGTAGCTCCGCCCACGTGTGCAGGTGGGCCGCAAGACCCCCAGAACATATCACCCCAGGTAGTTGGAATTACTGTGAGAATGGCAGCTTTTTACATTTTTTTCCATTGACATGAATGGGTGAACTCTGATGTTCTGTTTGTAGCTCCGCCCACTTGTGCAGGTGGGCCGCGAGACCCCCAGAACATATCACCCCAGGTAGTGAGGGATCTGCATACCAAGGTAGGTTCAAATCGGTCAAGCCGTTTTTGAATTACTGTGAGAATGGCAGCTTTTTACATTTTTTCCATTGACATGAATGGGTGAAATCTGATGTTCTGTTTGTAGCTCCGCCCACGTGTGCAGGTGGGCCGCGAGACCCCCAGAACATATCACCCCAGGTAGTGAGGGATCTGCATACCAAGGTAGGTTCAAATCGGTCAAGCCGTTTTTGAATTACTGTGAGAATGGCAGCTTTTTACATTTTTTCCATTGACATGAATGGGTGAAATCTCATGTTCTGTTTGTACCTCCGCCCACGTGTGCAGGTGGGCCGCGAGACCCCCAGAATATATCACCCCAGGTAGTGAGGGATCTGCATACCAAGTTTCGTCCAAATTGGTCACAGTGAGAATGGCAGCTTTTTACATTTTTTCCATTAACATGAATGGGTGAAATCTGATGTTCTGTTTGTACCTCCGCCCACGTGTGCAGGTGGGCCGCGAGACCCCCAGAACATATCACCCCAGGTAGTGAGGGATCTGCATACCAAGTTTCGTCCAAATTGGTCACAGTGAGAATGGCAGCTTTTTACATTTTTTCCATTGACATGAATGGGTGAAATCTGATTTTCTGTTTGTAGCTCCGCCCACGTGTGCAGGAGGGCCGCGAGACCCCCAGAACATATCACCCCAGGTAGTGAGGGATCTGCATACCAAGTTTCATTCACATCGGTCAAGCCGTTTTTGAATTACTGTGAGAATGGCAGCTTTTTACATTTTTTCCATTGACATGAATGGGTGAAATCTGATTTTATGTTTGTAGCTCCGTCCACGTGTGCAGCTGGGCTGCGAGACCCCCAGAACATATCATCCCAGGTAGTGAGGGATCTGCATACCAAGTTTCGTTCAAATCGGTCAAGCCGTTTTTGCGTGATCGCGGCACATACCTCCGATTTTATATATATAGATAGCAGTGATTTCAAGCTCTAGAGCCATTTCTTTTTTTTTTTCTTTAATTAAGGGGAGAAGTTATCAATGTGAATTACTGTTAAATCATGTTATTTTACTGTTAACCCAGTAATTAGTTACTAGGTCTCACTGAGTAAAATTAGACCTATGCTAAAATAGCACAAATTTGTGATAAAATAACACATCTTAATGGTATCTTGCGTTGATAACTTTTGAGAAGAACTTTTCCCCACCCTTTTTCTTTTTTTTTATTAAAGTCAAGTTATAAAAAGATCTTTTCATGTAAATGTAGCAAATGTGGTGAAAGTTTTCCACTTCACTGTTTTCGATGGACGACTTAGATTTAAGAAAGATATCTACTTGCAGTTCCCCGTCTTTTTGTTCTTCTCCTTAAGTGTCCTCTTTCTTTCTATCAATTGTAGTTCCAACCCCTTCTTCCCTTTTGTTCCCGTTCATCTTTGTTCTTAAAATTGTCTTTTCCCTCAGTTTGTTTTTATTATATTGCATTTTAATTGGCATATTGTTATGACATTTTTATACACCGCCTAGAAGGCTCGAGTGGGCGGTATAATAAATTTTAAATAAACTTGAAACTTTTGCTTCAATTGTCTCAAGTTGGTCCTCTTGTGAGGCAGTCTTTGACCAAATTTCGTGGTTGAAATGTGTTTCTCCATTGTAGTATGGTGACAGTCGTCCATCGGCTGATAGGTACAACTGGGATCTAGCTAAGTACTTGGGATTTGGGTTGGCCACTGTTGGAAACAGGGCTTGATGTATCTTTGATCTGTTCCAGTTCAGCAATTCTTATGTGACCAAGTATAGGACAATCAAGCCATTGTGACATCACTGATGAGGTTGGCTCTTAGGCATTGGTGGAATGAGGCATTATGACATCACAATCTCAGCTCTGGAATGTTGCTACTCTTTGGGTTTCTGCCAGGTACTTGGGACCTGCATTGGCCACTGTTGGAAACAGGATACTGGGCTTGATGGACCTTCAGTCTGTCCCTGTTTGGAAATTCTTATTTTCTTAAGTGAGCCAAGTATAGGGCAATCAAGCCATTGTGACATCACTGATCAGGTTGGCTCTTATTGGTGAAATGAGGCATTATGACATCACAAGTCTCAGCTCTGGAATGTTGCTGCTCTCTGGGTCTCTGTCAGGTACTTGTGACCTGGGTTGGCCACTGTTGGAAACAGGAGACTGGGCTCGATTGACCTTTGCTCTGTCCCTGTATGTCAATTCTTATGTTCTTATATAAAAAAAACCTATACCTTTTTCCTTTATTGTGGATAGTTTTGGGCCCTCTTTTACTAAGGTGCGCTAAGCGTTGTAGAAATCAACGCGTGCTCTAACCGCTAAAGTGTCCATAGGATAACAAGCATGCATTAGCGTTTAGCTAATATTTATCGCGCGCTAAAAAGCACAGCTCACCTTCGTGAAAGAGGGGGTTAGTCTCTGGTAAGCAGAGCTGATATTGAGATGTCATAATGCCGTATTCCATCAGCTGTGATAGCCTGTGCGGGCTTTGGCAAATTTAAAATTGGAAAGTGTGCACTTCTGCATTGAGAATATTCCTACGTGCCTACAGCAGAATTTTCTTCTCCAAAGCCAATGTCAAGAAGATTTCTGCTTAGGCTGGACAAAGTTCCATACGCAGTGCAATTTTTATAAAAGTCCGCTTCTGCACATAAAATACTAATTTTTAAAAATGATTCATTTCACCACTGACCCTATCAATAATAATAATAATAATAATAATTTTATTCTTATATACCGCCATACCCATCGAGTTCTAGGCGGTTCACAACAATTACATTAGGATCCGCATTGACATGCCGATTTACAAACAATATATTGGATTTACAACACCTTCAGCCGAACATGGCTGAAGAAGCGGAAGTGGGAAGGAGAGAAGGAAGAAAGCAATCAATAGAGGGGGGGGGAAGGGCCGAACAGGCCGAATTGGTCGATTTACCACAATTTATTGGATTTACAACAACTTTAGCCAAACTTGGCTGATGAAGAAGGAAGAGGGTAGGGGAGCAGGAAGAAAGCGATCAATAATGGGGGGGGGAATGGGTCGAACGTGTGGCCAGGTAATTCCGGAAAGGGGGCGTTACGGGGCTTGTTTGTTGATTAGGTAAGTTTGAAAGAGGTAAGTTTGAAATCAAACCTAGGGAACAAACTAGGGAATACGCAAACATTTTTCTTCATTTTCAGTTCATTTGGAGATTTTACACCCAAATTTTCAATTTGTTTCACGTTTGTTATAATAAAAACAGCTCTATATGGGCATTCCAAATTTTTAACAATTACTAAAGGTTGGATTCTGAAAGAAGTCGCTGAAAGTTAGACGCTGGCAGGTGCCTAGATCGCGCCTAACGTGTTTTAGTTGGTTTTAAATGGTGCGATAATTGGTCATGCCATTAAAAACCAATTAAACACTCATTTAAAAAAAAAAAGTACTAGTGACCTGGATTGGTCACTGTGAGGACAGGCTACATGGACCATTGATATGACCCAGTAAGGCTATTTTTATGTTTTTAGGAGTGGGGAAAGCAGTCAGCAACTGGAGGACTTTTTAATTTTTCTTGTGAGTTCGGGCACAGTTGACCATTGAGATTTACGCCTATAATCACAGTGAACATAAGAACTGCCGCTGCTGGGTCAGACCAGTGGTCCATCTTGCCCAGCAGTCCGCTCACGCTGCAGTCCTCTGGTCAAAGACCAGCGCCCTAACTGAGACTAGCCCATCCTGAGTTCGTTCCGGTTCAGCAGGAACTTGTCCAACTTTGTCTTGAGTCCCCGGAGGGTGTTTTTCCCTATGACAGGCTCCGGAAGAGCGTTCAAGGTTTCTACTACTCTCTGGCTGAAGAAGAACTTCCTTATGTTCGTATGGAATCTATCCCCTTTCAATTTTAGAGTGCCCTCTTGTTCTCCCTACCTTGGAGAGGGTGAACAACCTGTCCTTATCTAGATATAAGCAAAAAACAAAAGGAATTGACCCCAAAATATCCGCAAAGAAGAAAATCCAGAGAAAACCAAAAAAACTCTGTGGAGTGACAATGTTCCCAAATGGACTTTATTTGAAAGTATCAAAGTTCCAAAGGTACACTAAAATCATCCACTTAAAATAATTCCATCCACATAAAAGTAAATCATCCACATAAGAGCCTTAAAGGACCTGGTCCGCTAGGGATACAGGACCCAACACGGTCCGTGTTTCGACAAAAAGTCTTCTTCAGGGGTCCCTGGGGGTCCTATAAAGGTGAGTACGTGGGAAACAATTGTGTGGTGAGCCGGAAGTGAGACACTGCTTGCGTTTGCAATAGAAAGGGCAAGCAGTGTCTCACTTCCGGCTCACCACACAATTGTTTCCCACGTACTCACCTTTATAGGACCCCTGAAGAAGACTTTTTGTCGAAACGTGGCCCGTGTTGGGTCCTGTATCCCTAGCGGACTAGGTCCTTTAAGGCTCTTATGTGGATGATTTACTTTTATGTGGATGATTTTAGTGTACCTTTATTTGATACTTTCAAATAAAGTCCATTTGGGAACTTCGTCACTCCACAGAGATTTTTTGGTTTTCTCTTATCTAGATATAGCCAGCCAAGTTAAGAATCTAGCTATGAAGGTCATCGCAACTATTGGATACATATTCAACGTGAATATTCTAAAAACCTAAGGATTGAATTAAGAATCCCTGGTGTAGCATAAAAGTACAGTATAGATTTGTGCTGCGTCTGTTAGCAAGTGCGATGCAGCTGCTTAAAAGTAGACCACTTTTCACAGCACTTCGCATTTCAGCAGCTTCAAAGCCCCTGTGAAAATGTATTCAAGGAAAACGGTGCATTGCATTAACGGTGTTTTGCATCCCTTCTGCGTGTTTTTGCTTAAACATTATTTAAGACTCTAAGGGAGGGGTGTCAAAGTCCCTCCTCCAGGGCCGCAATCCAGTCGGGTTTTCAGGATTCCCCCAATAAATATGCATGAGATCTATTAGCATACAATGAAAGCAGCGCATGGCAAATAGATCTCATGCATATTCATTGGGGGGAATCCTGAAAACCTGATTGGATTGCGGTCTTCTTTTACTAAGCCTTGTTAGGGCATTAATGCGCGGAATAGCGCTTGCTGAATTGCGTGTGCGCTAGATGCTAATGCCAGAATTGCTGCGTGCGCTAAAAACGCTAACGCAGCTTAGTCAAAGGAGCACTAAGTCACTCTAAAAGCCCTGCAAAATCTTGATTGTGATTATTTTGATATGTATCATATGTTGCTGCATGAGCGAAATAGCCAACCACAACGCCAGATTGGATTGCTTGGTCAAATGCCAAGAATGTTTTTTTTGGAAAAGTGTGGCTACAGATAATACAAAATACAGTGGTGCCTCGCACAGCGGACGCTGCACACAACGAACTTCATGTCATGATTCATACAACGAACTTCGTTTCACACAACGAAGTCGCCCGAGCTTCCACGATCGCTGCCGATGTATTGCATCCTTCCGCGCAGGCGCTGCAGGCAGTCGTTAGTCACTGCGCTTAACGCGTTTCACATAACGAACTTTTCGCATAACAAAGTTGCTCCTGGAACGAATTAAGTTCGTTGTGTGAGGCACCACTGTACAGCAATAAAAATGATTACTAATTCCAAAAAATATGACCACGTTACACCACTTCTATAAGTAGCACATTGGTTACCAATCACACATAGAATAACTTTTAAAATTCAACAATCACATGCGCCGATATTTCTGGATCGTCTTTTGATACCGTATTCTCTATTTAGGGCACTCAGATCAACACCACAACATTTATTAACTATTCCTTCTCTAAAAATAATAGGAACCAGGAGATCTACCATTTTCTCGGTTATAGCACCCCAGCTTTGGAATGAACCTTCCTTAGAAAAATTCAAGCGTTCCTTAAAAAGTTTTCTTTATAAGGACGCATTTGAAACATAGACAGCATAACTTACCAATCACTAAATCTTTTAGACCTTAATCAATCAGGTCGCAAAATTATTTATTTTCTTTTTTTCTTATGTGTTTCCACCAAATGTGTTCTTCCCTAAATGTTTCTTCTCTTTCTTTAAAGATTGTAGTTCATCCCCCTCGCCTTCTGTACCAGTTATGTATTAGAACGTACAGTGGTGCCTCACACAACGAACTTAATTCGTTCCAGGAGCAAGTTTGTTATGCGAAAAGTTCGTTATGTGAAACGCGTTTTCCCATAACAATACATGTTAAAAAAAATAATTCGTTCTGTAGCATAAAATATGCTAAGATGACATAAAAAAATATAAATTTTTGGTTATTATTTTTATTTAGATACATCTAAAAACATAATTGTTTTTTAAAACAACACACATTTTTTAAATTTAAAGACAGACTAAGTAGAGTCTAATTTTACAGTGAGAGAGGGCAGAGTCTCAGCGGCAAAAACTGGGACTTAACTGTTCATTTTTTTTTTTTTTCTAGCATCGGGGAAGCGGCAAGAGTAGCTCCGCCCCCCCAACGCATCAGCAGTAGGCGCCGGGCCCCTGCGAGCCGACGGTCCGCCACTGCACAGGGAGCCAGGCGGAGAGAGGGCAGTTAAGCGCAGTGCCTGCGCGGAAGGATGCAGCTCGGGCGACTTCATTGTGTGAAACGAAGTTCGTTGTAGGAAGCAAGACATGAAGTTCGTTGTGCGCAGCGTTCGCTGTGCGAGGCACCACTGTATATAATTTGTATTCAATGTTTTGTTTTGTCTTTCTCTTTTTTAAAAATGTTATACGCATTGAAATATACGATATTGCGTAGATAACAAATCTTGATAAAACTTGAAACTTTTGCAATGCTGTGTTGTCGTGTCTCAGAAAGACTGGAAATTCATTAGGAAGTGAGAGAAAAACATCCATACTGTGATGTGGAAAAAACAGTCATTGTTGAAATGGAAAATTCGTTGGCGTCAACGATGTTAGAAAAAAAAGGAAAGTCAGAGGAAAACTGTGGAAATGGGTAATCGTGCTGATTCAAAACAAGTTATGTCACATGCTACAGGATTCGGTTAATTAAGGATGGTGGAGAATTTGGGAGGAGGAGTTGTTAAGATTTGTAAGTTAATTTGAAATCTATGGTATTCAATGGAGAAGGGCAGGGCTGAGGGTAAAATGTAATTAAAAGCACGGTAAAAGTCCCTAACTAAGAGGGCAATTCTGTAAACAGATGCCTACATTTACGTGCCTAGAAGGTGTCAATATAGATTTATTCTATAAGAAAAAAATGCACATTTTTCCTTTATAGTCTCCTTGCATAGTTACCATAGGTCCACCTTGGGGGTTAGCACCCAAGAGAAAGATCTGGGTGTCATTGTAGACAATGCGCTAAAACCTTCTGCCCAATGTGCGGCAGCGGCCAAAAAAAGCAAACAAGATACTTTGTGTGACCATTTATTTTTTTCCCTCAAAATGGGACAGGACCTCCCCCCACCCCGGATCCTCCCCTGGATCCTCGCCCTGCCCCCAGATCCCCCCTGGACCCTCTCCCTCCCCCCGGAACCCATTAAATATAGTGTAATGTATAGATAGCAGATATAAATTTTCAAAACTGACACATTTTGATCACTAAATTGAAAATAAAATCATTTTTCCTACCTTTGTTGTCTGGTGATTTAATGAGTGACCTGGTTGCACTTCCTTCTGACTGTGCATCCTTTCTTTCTTTCATTTCTTTCTCCCTGCCCCCTTTCTTTCTTTCTGTCTCCCCTCCCCCAAGCCACTGCCGCCATGGACTTCTCCAAGCCACCGCCACCACAGCAGCAACAGGCCAGGTGCGTGCAACAACTGCACAAGCCTTCCCCTCCCCCAACGTCAATTTTGACATCAGGGGGGAAGGCTTGTACAGTCGCTGCACGCACCTGATCTGTTGCTGCATCGGCATTGGGGAAGCAGGGAGAAATCCCGGGCTCCGCGATTGCCTGTCCCGTTGTCCCCACGCACAGCTTCGGGACGCTCTTTCTAAAAAAAAAGGGACATTTCGGCATCCAGAAGCTGTGCGTGGGGACAACGGGACAGGCGATCTAAAAACGGGACGGTCCCATTCAAATCGGGACGTACGGTCGCATTAGGAATACTGTCAGGGCAATGGAATTAGGCAGAGGAGATTGGATGGGGCATGGGGTTACTGACTGGGTGGGGGTGGGAGGGAATCAGGTCAGGCATCAGGATGGGACAGGTGGGGGAGTAATTGATTGCATCACCATAGCAGTTGCGTTTGTAGGTTTTTCTTCTGTTTGGGTTTTTTCTTGCAACACATTTTAAATGCCTTGGCAGAAATTGCGGGTACAGTTGTGCTATCTGCCATTGCATGGTGCCTGTGTTGTAAGTATCTACCCTATGCAATAAATGCAGGACCCGTCCCTTGCATTTCCTGCATACAGGCTTTGCATTTCCCGCAGTTTAACTGTTGCTGTTAACTTTGCCACTCGTTCGCCGACTATTTGCAGTCACCAGAAATATGACAGAGAAATTTCTAAACGCAGGCTGGTAAAAACCTGGGACATTTGACTTTGCAAACGTTCACACCAAATGGACTCTGATAACCGTGCAATTAGATGTCGGTGTTCTCTCAAAACTATTTGTAAAGTCCAATTAACCCCGCCTACACTGCAAAAGAGATCTGGCACTTATGTGATCTGAAACAACTACTTACGCTTGCCAATACATATAGGGAATTTAGGAGACAAATGAAAACATACCTGTAGGAAACTGATTCGCACAATCTCTCTCTCAATACCAGCCTTCTAGAACTGCTAAATAAAAAAGGCCACACAGTTAATCTGGGTGGCCAATAACAGTGGGCGATATCAAAGGCCTAAACAGTTAAAGAAAAGGGTGGATTAGGGGTTGGAATGAAGAGCAAAGGGTTAGCAACAAGGAAGATAATTTTGATTGGTGGGTGATAAAAGCAGGGGATTGGAGGAAAAAGGAAAAAGGGTGTAGCTGGGGATGAGGAGAGTAGGAAAGAAATTGGCGGGCTAAATTGGAAACACGGAGGAAAGAGCTAGGGAGGAGAGGAAAGGGTTTTTAGTTTCCCTCCCTCCCACCGCTTTGGGTGTATTAAGAGAGTGAAGGGTGAATGATGGGGATGAAGGTAGGGAATTGGGGGTGGGGGGGTGGGGAGGTCGCAGCTAATATGTTGGTAGGCCTATGACCTGAGCCTTATGATAGGCAGATAAAATTTGAAGTACTATGAATAGTAAATATGTCCTCGTGTGCGACACTGCCACGAGGTGAGGTGACTTGACGACACCGTAAGTCACCGAGAGATTAGGGAAAGTTTGGATAAGAGAGCTAGTGTCGATACCGAATAGCTCTTGGAAGGAAATCATAAATTGTTAAGAGTTAAGTTTGGTATATTTTCAAAAGTTTGAAAATTAATGTTTAAATAATATGAAATAAAGCTGCGGCCAATATTTGCCCAATAGAACATTGTAAGAGTTATTATTGGAAATGGTGATGTAGTTCAGAATGGCTGATGTATGAGTCCCAATGTTATAGATAATAATAATAATAATAAATACTTCTCATTTATAATCTTAATGTATATTTTCTTCAAACCGCTTAGAACCTAACGGATGTAGCGGTATATAAGAAATAAATTACATTACATTACATTACATATTAACTATGTCGATTCTCTTCAATTTGTAACATTGTTCTATAATCATTGTAAACCGCATAGAACTTCACGGTCCTGCGGTATATAAACCATTATTATTATTATTATTATTAATCAATTTCCCTAGCTTACGTCATGTCTGACAGCGTTGTCTGTGTAAAACTCTTAGCAGCATGAAGCTCTTCCAGGACTTCCTTGAAACATATGTGAATAGTTGTAAGTTCAGCCTTTTTTTTTTTCCTTTTGACACGACCCTTTGGAAGATCATTACCGTGAATGGCAGCAGGAACAACTCAGTTCTTTGCTTTCATTTTCTGCACGTGGAAGGCATTTTCCATCCCAATCTCGAAATCTAGATCAGAAGGAACCTAGACAGTTCACGTGGAGGAAATAATCAGCTGATATTTGATAGCGGTCATTATATGATGATGGCATTTATTGCCAAGTGGAAACGAAGAATATGTCACTTGTCAGGTCAAGCAGTGACTCCGTATGGCCAACTTCAACAAGCTTCAGGTCGGTTAGAGCACTTCTAGACAGACCAAATCCACAACCTGACATCTGCTTATGAAAAATCCAGGGCTCAAACAACAGGGATTATTTCTAAGACCAATTTGAAGACAGCTTATACAACCAATAATGTCATAGTTTTGGATGATTTCAGGGCTATAATTGACCAGTAACTACCTTAACCAGTATCCACAGCAAACGGTTTTTGGTCCATTATAGTGATCTGGAAAATGACATCACTTCCTGTAATTGTATCTAGGCTGTAATCCAAAGAAGACAGGACTTAAAAACTGTTGTTAGGGTTATTTTATAAAATATGCTTTTGTAATCATTTTAATTACTGTTTTATATCAATCATGAATAAAACTGAAAAGATGACATCATTAACAAAATTAGATTAGAAGATGAACGATGACATATTTCTATGGAAAAAGACAAGAAAAGTCTAGATTAGACGTCCCAGAAAAATACATAAAGGTCAATATTCATAAGTGGTTTTAAAAAAAGGTGAATTAAATATACAATTTTGAACATTTAAGTTGTTATATGGCCAAAATTGTCCACCTAGAAAAGACATGGGGTTTGGGGGCAAAGCAGTGATATTCAGCCATGTGGAGGTCAGTTTTAAGAAGGGGGGGTCCTATTTGAAGCCTGTGCTATAAAGGATACCGTACACTTTGGCCCGGATTCTATAAACGGTGCTGTGATCGGCAGCTGCCCCCAAAACTGGTGCCGGTCGCATGTCGATCACACGACGGTACCATTTATAGAATCGCGGCTACGTCACAGGTGCCGGAAATGTAGGCCAGGGGTTTCAAGGCCTATTTGTGATGAGAATCGCAACTACAGAGGTGCCTACTGACGCCTCAGGGTACTTCCAGCATTAAACACGCCTATTTTACCCTAAGGCACCTCCATAGTCATGGTTCCGGCGCCATTTCTGGAGGTGCCATGTTTTTTTTTGTTTTGTTTTTTTCCCAAATTATTTATTTTATTAAACATTATCAAGAATAACTTCTTGTACAGAATATGATCAAGACAATCAGCCCTATTACAAAAAAGAAACTACATTACATTACATTAGTGACTTCTATTCCGCCTATACTTTGCAGTTCAAGGCGGATTACAAAAGAGCTAACTGGACATTTCCAGTAATGTTACAAGTGTTTTTTGGTTACAAAAGAGGTAAGATAGCTGGATAATTTCCAGGAGAACTTGCAAATTGGATTGTAAGATGACTGGACATTTCTAGGTAATATTACAAATAGGTTACAAATAAGATTACATTACATTTTAGGGATCTGTATTCTTGGTTGGTATTTTGAGGAGGAAGAGATTACCAGAGTGGAGGCTTTGGGAGGGGAATTTACCAGGGAGGAGAGGGAAGAGGGGGAGGGTTAAGGTATCTGGATAAATTTTTTGAATAGCAGGGTTTTGATTTCTTTTCGAAATGTTTTGAGATCTCCCATTGCCATCAGCAGATTGGAGATGGAGTGGTCAAGTTTCGCTGCTTGCGTCGCAAGTAGGTGGTCAAACGTCTTCTTGCGCTGAGTGCCTTTGAGCGGAGGGTAGGCAAATGGGGTCAGGGTTCTTCTTTGTTTTGTGGTGAGGATCTGATTTAGGCAGTTGTTTAGGTAGGAGGGGGCAGAGCCGTTTAATGCTTTGAATAATAGACAGTAGAATTTGAATTGAATTTGTGCTTGTATTGGTAGCCAGTGAGAGTCTAGGAAGGCAGTGGTGATGTGATCATATTTTCTCAGAGAGTAGATCAGTCTGAGAGCGGTGTTTTGTATTGACTGGAGTTGTTTTAGCATGTTGGCAGGGCAAGGTAGATAGAGGGAGTTGCAGTAGTCCAGTAGACCTAAGACTAGGTATTGGACAATGAGCTTGAATTGCTCTGGGACGAAGAATTTTCTTATTTTCGTAGATTTCTCATAATTAAAAAAGCTTTATGGGTTGTCTTATTGATTTGGGCCTGCATTGTGCAGCATCTGTCTATCGTTACTCCTAGGAGTTTAAGTTCTGGCTGTATTGGGTATTTGGTGTTCTTAATTTCCAGTTCTATGATGGTGGGGGTTTTGGCCTTTTCGAGCAGAAGGATTTTTGTTTTATCTGAGTTTAGTTTCAGTTTGTGGTCTACCATCCATTTTTCCACTGCGTCTAGTGTTTTTTCCAGTTTTACTGTTGAGGTGAGCTCTGGTGGGTCAAAGGGGAGGAGTATGATGATGTCATCTGCGTAGCTGAAGGATGTAACATTTAAATTGTCTAAAGTGGTTCCAAGGGAAGAGATAAAGAGGTTGAAGAGCGTAGGTGATAGTGGTGATCCTTGTGGAACTCCGCAGGGGTTGGACCATGGTTCTGATTTGGTATCGTTGGATTTTACTCTGTAGGTTCTTGATTTGAGGAATCCTTGGAACCAATTGTAAACCTTGCCTGAGATCCCAATGGTATCAAGTATCTGTAGCAGTATGGAGTGGTCGAATAATTCATTTGCTTAATCAAATTTTAGAGTCCCATATTAAGGATCCAAAAAGGTAAAGCTGAGTGAAAATAAAAACTAAGTATGAATATTTTATCAATCAGGCGGATAGCTGAGAGTAATTCACAGGATTAAACTAATTAACTAAATTGTTACTAATTCCCCTTCAAGACGTTTCATGGAAAGAAAGCCCATTAGTGTGAAGGTTCAAAAAATACATAATTACAAGATTTATACTTGCATGGATACCGTAACAAGAATAAGGCACCCATCGCAGTAACCCCTGGTTTGAGAAGCAAGAACTGTTTTCTACGTTTCTGGGTTTCTTTTGTCACATCAGGAAATATTTGAACTCTCTGTCCCATAAATTCTTTATGTCTGTTTTTGAAGTATAACTTTAATATCCAGTTCTTATCGGGTAGCAGGACTAGTAAAGTTGCTGGCCTAGCTACCTCTTTCCTAGAGGTTTCCAGGATCGTGGTTAAGTCCATCTGTTCACCCTCTACTGGACGTGGCTCCTCTACAGTTTTTGTAGGAAGATAATATATTTTTGAAAAGGGAGGAAAAGCATCTTCTGGAACATTAAGTACTTCCAAAAAATATTTCTTTAAAGCTTCTTTGGCAGACAATAAAGGTACCTTTGGAAAATTCAGTATTCTAAGATTATTCATTCTATTATTATTTTCCAAGATTTCCATCTTTCTTCTTAAATTAAGATTATCTCTAATTAAAGTTGTTTGTACCTCCTTTACTTCCAAAATCTCTCAACTTTTTCTACCTTATTTTTAACAACCATTATATCTTGTTTAAATCCATTAATTCCTCCCTTTGTTCAAAAAGTTTATTTTCTAAGTCCTTTATTTGTGGTGACAAAGTCTGTCCCAACGCAGCTACCAATTCCCATATCTAGAGTAACATTAATAGGTTTAGGCATTGAAAATATACTTGCAGCCGTTGATCCAGCTTGGGCTATTCCCAGTATCTTTCCCCCATGTAGGTCTTGTCTTTCTTCTTGGCCCTTCGGTGATTTATCCACAGCAATGTTCTTATCCAGTGCTTCACTCAATTCAGCCTCCTGGGAAATGGAGTCTGCCTCTTCGGACTGGCTGCTTTCCCGTGGTGAGCTAGCACTCTGTGGATGAGGGGGC
This sequence comes from Geotrypetes seraphini, assembly GCF_902459505.1. Taxonomy (NCBI): domain Eukaryota; kingdom Metazoa; phylum Chordata; class Amphibia; order Gymnophiona; family Dermophiidae; genus Geotrypetes; species Geotrypetes seraphini. The sequence continues at coordinate 12,073,513 of NC_047093.1, forward strand.
GGGGTTCTGGCGTCGGGGCTCAGCGTCGATTCCAGCCCAAGGAAACTCGCTGCAGCCTCACTCACAGCCCGCGGTTCCAGCAGGCAATTCCCCGACTGTGTCGGCTCCTGGTTAAGACGTCTCAAGAAGTCGTCCATTGTCACCTGTGGAGGGGTCTCAAAGCATCTCGAGACTCCAGAGACGCTTTTCCCTCTCCTCTTCGGCATCAGCTATTATTGATAAAGAAAAATGGCTGACAAATTCCTGTGAGCGTCTCATTTGCACTCAGCGACTCGCAGCCATCTTAGATCCGCCATCTTTTTTTTTTTTTTTATGACAGTCCAATTGCTTTTAAATGACATGATCAATTAGCACTTTGATTAAAGGCAATTAAACCAATTAAGTTAGGCAGTGGAGGGGCAGTAACCGCCGCCTATCTTTCAGCAGCTGTTGTAGAATCCAATTCTTTCTTTCCTTTTTAGAATACTACTGTAACCGGATATATACCTATCTATGTGGTGAAATCAGTTAGCAAAGCAGGGTTTAAAAAAGGTTTAGCTAATTTCCAAAAAGAGAAGTCCATAGACCATTATTGAGAGGGTTTGGTGAAATCCACTGCTTATTCCTAGGATAAGCAGCATAAAATCTGATTTACTCCTTGGGATCTGCTTGGTGGACCTTTGGTTTGTCCCAGTATGGCAATTCTTATGTGAGCCAAGTATAGAATAGTCAAGCCATTGTGACATCACTGCTGAGATTGGCTCTTAGGCATTGGTGGAATGAGGCATTATGACATCACAATCTCAGCTCTGGAATGTTGCTACTCTTTGGGTTTTTGCCAGGTACTTGGGACCTGAGTTAGCCATTGTTGGAAATAGGATGCTGGACATTGCTGCTTATTTACACCAACCGTTTGGCGCCCCAAAGTAGGATGACACTAATATTCCATTATGCACTAGACCAGTGGTCTCAGACTCGCGGTCCGCCAGGTCCTATTTTGAGGCCCTCGGTATGTTTATCATAGTCATAAAAGTAAAATAAAACAGTTTCTCGATCATACGTCTCTTTAGCTATAAATGACAATGTTATTATTAAGACTTAGCCAAAACTATAAAGTGTTTTACCTCATGCAAAATTGTCATTTCTTTAATAAGACATTAACTATTTTTTTTCTGAGGCCCTCCAAGTACCCACAAATCCAAAATGTGGCCCTGCAAAGGGTTTGAGTTGGACACCACTGCACTAGACGTATCTAAGTTCCTTTTTTACACTAGAACTGGCGCATTGTGGTGCCTACTTGCTGGTGCCAAGTTATGCAACGGCCCCCTACACTTTTCCTGGTGTATCCAAGGGAAACTACCCAATTAACTCAGTAGTTAGCTGAACAAATAGCATTGGAAATCGTTCTTTTTGTGCTTCTTACAGGTTCTAAACTGTTACCCAGGTATGTGTAGGAGGGCACGGGCGTGGGGGTTTGTTTGTTTTTTTTCTGTAGGATTTTGGCCCATTTTCTAGCTAGATAAAAACGTTCCATAAGTTATTGTTGCCAGGATTAGTGAGAGCAAATCCACCCCATTTCGTTAGCACTGGAAACCGTCCAGCTGTGGTTCTAACTGTTCCAGTGCTGGGTACTGTACAGCGTATTACCCGACACCTCATTAGAGAAACCAGATGCACGCTGGTAGTTTCTCAAAGCCACAAGGAAGGAACAGACGGGCTTTATACACAGTCCAATTTCAGGGCCAAACTATAGTTTTCAGCAGACTTTGTAGTGTTCGTACATGTTTTCTGTGTTCGTATGCATCGTGTCTGCATAGACACGACATATGGTTTTCATGGGAAGACAATACATGATTAGGTTTTCTTTCCAAAAGGCGAGTTAAATAATGGTTAGGACATGTAGAACCTGAGGCCTGTGCTCTATTCTGCCTCATGAGAGAAAATTGCACCTATTTCCAAAACAAACCCCAGAAATTAACTCTTCCACCACTGAATCCTCCAAGAAACTCACTTTCATACTCTCCTTCGATATTTGCCTGTTTTTGTGAAGAAACATAGAAACATAGAAATAGACGGCAGATAAGGGCCCACGGCCCATCTAGTCTGCCCACCTTAATGTCCCTCTCCTACCTTTGCCCTGTGAATAGATCCTATGTGCCGATCCCATTTGGCCTTAAAATCAGGCACGCTGCTGGCCTCAATCACCTGTAGTTGAAGACTATTCCAGCGATCAACCACTCTTTCAGTGAAAAAGAATTTCCTGGTGTCACCTCGTAGTTTCCTGCCCCTGATTTTCAACGGATGCCCTCTTGTTGTCGTGGGACCCTTGAAAAAGAAGATATCTTCCTCCGCCTCGATGCGGCCCGTAAGATACTTGAACGTCTCGATCATGTCCCCCCTCTCTCTGCGCTCCTCGAGCGAGTATAGCTGTAATTTGTCAAGCCGTTTTTCGTATGGTAGATCCTTGAGTCCCGAGACCATCCGGGTGGCCATTCCTTGCACCGACTCCAGTCTCAGCACATCCTTGCGATAATGCGGCCTCCAGAATTGCACACAGTATTCCAGGTAGGGCCTCACCATAGATCTATACAAAGGCATAATGACTTCCGCCTTACGACTGACGAAACCCCTTCGTATGCAGCCCATGATTTGTCTTGCCTTGGACGAAGCCTGCTCCACTTGATTGGCAGACTTCATGTCCTCACTGACGATTACCCCCAAGTCTCGTTCTGCTACCGTTTTTGCTAGGATCTCGCCATTAAGGGTATAAGACTTGCATGGATTCTGGCTGCCCAGGTGCATAACTTTGCATTTTTTGGCATTGAAGTTGAGTTGCCATGTCCTAGACCATCGCTCCAGTAGGAGTAGGTCGTGCATCATGTTGTCGGGCACTGAATCTTCGTCTGTTGTGCATTTGCCCACTACATTACTCAGTTTGGCGTCATCGGCGAATAATGTTATTTTACCTCGAAGCCCTTCTGCCAAGTCTCTTATAAAGATGTTGAATAGGATTGGGCCCAAGACTGAGCCCTGTGGTACTCCACTAATCACCTCCGTCATTTCGGAGGGGGTGCCGTTCACCACCACCCTTTGGAGCCTACCTCCAAGCCAGCTCCCAACCCATTTCGTCAATGTGTCACCTAATCCTATAGAACTCATCTTGCTCAGTAACCTGCGGTGTGGTACGCTATCGAATGCTTTGCTAAAGTCCAGGTACACGATGTCCAGGGACTCCCCAATATCCAGCTTCCCCGTTACCCAGTCAAAGAAGCTGATCAGGTTGGATTGGCAGGATCTCCCCTTAGTAAATCCATGTTGTCGGGGATCCCGTAGATTCTCCTCATCCAGGATCTTATCTAATTGGTGTTTGATTAGAGTTTCCATTAGTTTGCTCACTATCGATGTTAGACTCACTGGTCTGTAGTTTGCTGTCTCCATCTTTGAGCCTTTCTTGTGGAGTGGAATGACGTTAGCCGTCCTCCAGTCCAACGGGACGCTGCCTGTACTAAGGGAGAGGTTGAAGAGCGCGGACATTGGCTCCGCCAAGACATCACTCAGCTCCCTAAGCACCCTGGGGTGCAGGTTGTCCGGCCCCATTGCCTTGCTAACCTTGAGCCTTGACAGCTCACCGTAGACACTGCTGGGCGTAAACTCAAAGTTACTAAACGGGTCAACTGAGCCAACCCTTGTCTGTAGCTGAGGGCCGAGCCCTGGCGCTTCTCGGGTGAAGACTGAGCAGAAGTATTCATTTAATAGTTGGGCTTTTTTCCGAATCCTTTTCCACATAGTCTCCGTCTGGTTTCCTAAGACGTACAATCCCGCCTGAGTTTTTTCTTCTATCACTGATATATCTGAAGAAGGATTTATCTCCCTTCTGGATGTTCTTTGCTAGAGACTCCTCCATGAGGAATTTAGCCTCCCTGACTGCTGTTTTGACGGCTTTTGATTTGGCCAGGTAGTCTGCTCTAGAGTCCTGCTTCCCTGATTGTTTGTAAGAGATGAATGCTTTTTTCTTCTCCTTGATCAGGTCTGAGATCTCCGCAGTAAACCACTGTGGCTTATTGTTCCTTCGCCGTTTACTTACTGATTTTACATAGCGGTTTGTTGCTTCTTGTATGGTTGCTTTCAAAGTCGACCACATGTCTTCCACGTTATCGGTTTCTTCTTGGCTTTGTAGCGCCTGGTGAACGAAGTCTCCCATTTCTTTGAAATTTGTGTCCTTGAATTTGAGGACTTTGGTTAGTGTAGTAGATTTAGTGAAACCTTTCCTGATATTGAACCATACCATGTTGTGGTCACTGGAGGCCAATGTGTCGCCCACCGAGACCTCTGTGACACTTTCTCCATTGGTAAGTATCAGGTCCAGTATTGCCTGATCCCTTGTCGGTTCCAACACCAGTTGCCTGAGGCTTGCTCCTTTCATAGAGTTTAATAGAACATTAAGACGTATTTTAAATTACACCTTCTAAGTGAAAATATAAACAGATTTGCAAAGACTTACACTCCTTAGAACCGGAGCACACAATTGTTAACATGCTTTGTTTGGAAATCTATTATATCCGCACAAAGGTGATATTTTGGTTCTGCATACTATACCAGATACTTCACTCGAGCTCAGCGCACACAATCACTCATAAGAAAATTGGGTCATTAGGGCATAGACAGGGATTGGGTAAGCAGAGTGGGCAGACTTGATGGGCTGTAGCCCTTTTCTGCCGTCATCTTCTATGTTTCTATCTATCTCTTCTCCGAACTCCAGTTCACATCTGCAAGAATCTTCAACACTTCCAAGATGATTCTTCCCCTCTCTAAAAGGTGAGAGCGTGGCACAGTGGTTAAAGCTACAGCCTCAGCACCCTGGGGTTGTGAGTTCAAACCCACACTGCTCCTTGTGACCCTGGGCAAGTCACTGAATCCCCCCATTGCCCCAGGTACATTAGACAGATTGTGAGAGGGGAAATGCTAGAGTACCTGAATAAATTAATGTAAACCGTTCTGAGCTCCCCTGGAAGAACGGTATGGAAAACGGAGTAAATTAAATAGAGATACAAAGACATATTCAACACTTGTTCACCTAAGTCGCAATAAAAAAAACTGGAACAGCCTCCCCGCATCTCCCAACTCCACTCCAACCTAAAGTACTCTCCAACTGAAGCTGAACACACCCTTCGGACAAACTGATAAGTACTTTGCATGGTTATTCTTTGCATGGTCATTCTAATACCTACTCGAGTCAAAACTTTCCTAATCTCCGTAGTCTCCCTCACTGCAGGATGGCTTCCATGCACAACTACCTCACCTTATTCCTCATGTTCTACTGGACCTATTACAAATGCTGGTTTACCGAGGCTCTTTTCGCCTCCCAGATTCCAATCCTCATAAGACCTCGCCTCACCAACCCAGACCCCATTAGGCCAATCCAATGCTTCATTCTTAACTGTTCTGATCATGGCCCGTTCCAAATCCCGGTCGTTCCCCCCTCAAGCAAAACAAAGAAACCTCCCAGAAAAAAAACGCCGGTTATTAAAGAAAATCTCCCTTTCCTCCCTCATCGACGCCCCTCTGCACAAAAAGGTGCAAGGTTTCTATTTAAACATCTGATCTATCAGGAACAAAACCCAGCTGGTTAAAGATTGGCTAGAAGAGACTAACCCCGACTTTGTCCTCCTAATTGAAACGTGGTTGATCTCCGACACCGATATCATAATTCACGAGTGTCTTCCACCTGGGTTTAAAATTATATCTCTACCCAGATCCTGGGGTAGAGGAGGAGGACTAGCCATCATAGTAAGAGACCCATTCAAGTCCACCATCTTAGCCTCGAAATCCTCCACAGACCTCGAAATTCTCTCTTGTAAACTCCAATCCGACTAACTAGAAGATGGCTTAATTCTTACCCTATTCTACATCCCTCCCAAGAAATGGCCCACTGCTAAAGACAACTTTTCAGAATTCCTCCTCACCAACTCAATTACAGGTCCCTACAACCTACTGATCGGGAATCTGAACATCCACCTAGAACAGGTTGAACAGAATGACACAAAAGACCTACTATCCCTCATCTCCTCTCTTGACTTTTTCACTCCGACTCCTGTAAAAACCCACCACAAAGGTCACCATCTAGATCTAGTAACCTTTTCCTCCAAAGAACAATTCCATCCCAAGATTCTTTGGGAACAAGCTACCTGGACAGATTCCCTATGGTCAGACCACAGATTATGCAATTTCCACCTCAACTGGCAAACAAGACGCCACCTACCCAACCCAAAGACGGCAAAAAGACCTAAGAGGCTTAATTAACCCAGTGGAATTCTGGTCTCACTATGACATCTCTTCCAACCTGGACCCCGACTCCTTTAAGGTTGACGCCTGGACAAACACAAGCATATAGATCCTAAACACAATGGCCCCCTATAAAACAAATAAAATGAGAAACAAAATTCTGGACAGCTGGTTTGATGCTGAACTTGGATTATAAAATGGGAACTTCGAAAATTGGAAAGACTTTGGCTGAAATCCAATGACAGCAAAGACAGAGCCAACTGGAGAATAAAACTAAAAGATTACAAACATCTAATAATCACCAAACACACTAACTTCTACACCCAGAACCCACCTGTTTAGCTATCCTACTCTAAAGGCCTGCCGTTACAAAAGATATCTAAATAAAACTCTTGCCTTCCAAGCAGGTCAGCTCAACAACTGGCTGGCCCACATCATCTCACGCGCTTCATCCTACCTAAACTTCAGGAAACTACTAAAAACTAATCTATTCACCCGATTTACAACCCAAGACCTCTATGCCCTACCCATGGCCCCTCTTATCTCACCATGTCCTGCTCCCCATTAAACTGCATTTTCATCTGCTGATTTTACCCTCTGTTCTTTTTTTTACCTATATGCCTACATCCACTGTATCCCTTTGTTATATTTACATTCTTGGATCGAACCTTTACTCAGATTGTCCTGACCTTCTTCTCTGTACCTTTTTTGCTCTGATTGTACCTATTTTCTCTGATTGCACCATTTTCGCTGATTGTACCATTTTCGCTGATTGTTCCTATTTTCTCTGTTTGTACCATTTTCGCTGATTGTACCATTTTCGCTGATTGTTCCTATTTTTCTCTGTTTGTACCATTTTCGCTGATTGTTCCTATTTTCTCTGTTTGTACCATTTTCGCTGATTGTTCCTATTTTTCTCTGTTTGTACCATTTTCGCTGATTGTTCCTATTTTTCTCTGTTTGTACCATTTTCGCTGATTGTTCCTATTTTCTCTGTTTGTACCATTTTCGCTGATTGTTCCTATTTTTCTCTGTTTGTACCATTTTCGCTGATTGTTCCTATTTTCTCTGTTTGTACCATTTTCGCTGATTGTACCATTTTCGCTGATTGTTCCTATTTTTCTCTGTTTGTACCATTTTCGCTGATTGTTCCTATTTTCTCTGTTTGTACCATTTTCGCTGATTGTTCCTATTTTTCTCTGTTTGTACGATTTTCGCTGATTGTTCCTATTTTTCTCTGTTTGTACCATTTTCACTGATTGTTCCTATTTTCTCTGTTTGTACCATTTTCTCTGGTACCTATTTTCTCTGATTGTACCATTGTACCATTTTCGCTGATTGTCCAGTCCTTCTTCGTTGTAAACCGCCTCGAACTACTATGGCTTTGGTGGGATATAAAAAATAAAATTATTATTATTATTTACAAAGGTGCATTAGGGCTTTAACCCGTGGAATAGCGCACACTAGACTTTAATGCCAGCATTGAGCTGGCGTTAGTTCTAGCCGCCTAGCGTGGGTGTAGCGCGTGCTAAAATCCTGCGTGTGCTTCAAAACGCTAGCGCACCTTAGTAAAAGGAGCCCTAGATCTAAACCTAACTACACGAGTTTTAGAAGGAAATTGAAAACATTTCTCTCCTAAAGATGCCTATCGGCAGGAAAATCCTCACAGACTTCCCAGACCTAACCAAGCTCTTCCTGCCATAAACGTACCGACATCGACTGTTTTGTATCATCTCCATGTAGTTTCTGCTGGTTGCCGCAATGTCTGCTTTGTAAGCGCCCCTCGTCTTTATCAACTCTTCTTTTGTACGCTTTCTTCGTCATTGTAATCCACTGCTGTGATTCTTCTGCACGCTCCCTATGTTTGTAGGGGCTCTTGTGCAATTGTAAATCGCCTTGAACCTTTTATTGGCATAAGCGATCCAAAAATCCTAGATCCGATTAGATTCTGTTTTGCAGGTACACGGGAACAAGGGGATAGCATTTTTCTCCACGTAACCTTACGCTGTGAGAGGGAGAATGTGGCACAGTGGTTAACGCTACAGCCTCAGCACCCTGAGGTCGTGGGTTCAAACCCACGCTGCTCCTGGTGACCCTGGGCAAGTCACTTAATCCCCCCATTGTCCCAGGTACCTTAGAAAGGTTGTGAGCCCACTGGGACAGACAAGGAAAAATGCTTGAGAACCTGAATAAATTCAGGTAAACTATTCTGAGTTTCCCTGGGAAAACAATATAGAAAATTGAATAAATAAATATAGATGCTCCCCCTAAAATTCAGCAGGACTTAGCTAGCCGGGCTAATTTTTGGGCTTCCTGGCTAGCTCGGTGACCAGCTATGTCACATGACATAACTGGTCACCACTGATTTTCATTGACTGACCGGCTAAGGCAGGTCTATCTTTGGCTGTTTTGCCTTAGCCGGCTAGTCGAGGAAAATCAGCTTAGCTGCTACGCACGAGCCGCTGAACTTTGCCCTAGATATTTGATGACGGGGACGGATACAGCCCCTGCGCTGAATTTCTAGGATTTCCGCCGCCTGCGGGAGGTAGCTCGGCTGCCTCCCACGGGCTGACTATTGGGCCCGCTCACGTCTCAGGGAAACATGATCCAGTTAGTAGCACTGAACATCCCGCACATCGACTCCGATCCACGTAGGAGCTTCTCCAACCTGAATAAGTGCCTTTGAATGTTGACATCGAGGTCTTCAGATAGATAGATAGAGCGTGAGCCCTCTGGGGACAGCGAAATACATAATGTGCCTGAATGTGACTCCTTGAGCTTCTGCTAAAAAGGTTGTGAGCAATATCTATAATAATAAAATGCTAAGCGCGCATGCGCACTCTTATCCCATGTTCCCTGAGTCCTGATCTGTCGGGATGTGGCCACAAGAGTGCGCATGCACGCTTACAAGGATCTGTAGTCCTTCCCGGCAAAAAGTGGAGCGAGCGAGGAAGGGGGAGCAGCGAATGGAGGGTTAAAATCTGCCCCTTCTACCGACCGGACAAGTCTCCCCGCTGCATCTCTTCCCAGGGCTCAAAGGACGCCTCTGAGGGTGGTCGGGGCCCGGGCTGCTCAGTCCATGCGTCCGGCTGGCTCTCCCACCAAAGCCCCCCACGGTGGCTGCTCCTCCCGCATCCGGCCCCGCATCCAAAGCCTCCCCGAAGGCTGGCTCCCATGAAAATGCTACCCTTCCGTTCAAAGCCGCGGTGGCAGCCCCCCCAAGAGCCGCGTCGGAAACCCTTCCGACGTCACAACGTCAGAGACAAGGCTTCCGACGCCGGTGCGCCTCCGGAGAGAAGCCGCCGCCGTGGCCCCGAACAGCAACACAACATTTTCATGGGAGCCAGCCCTCGGAGAAGCCCAAGAGGGGACAACACCAGCAAGGGAGCCAACCAGACCGCGAGTGCGGGGCCGCTGTAAGAGGGGATCTGGTGAGGAGCCGCCGCTGCCTGCGGCTTTGAAATTTGGCAAGGGAGCTGGCCAGAATGGGGTGGGGGACTTCTAAAATGTAAGGCTGCATGGTTTACAGATAAAGGAGAAGGGTTCCTAATGGACAGAGGGGAACGTACACGGGAGAAGGGCTACTTCTGGACAGGGGAAGCAGGGAATGGGGGGATGCTGGACAGGGGGAGATAAAAGGAGAAGGGCTACTGCTATATAGGGGGAGCAGGGAATAGGAGGGGTGCTGCTGGACAGGGAGGAGGTAAAAGTAAGGGAGAAGGGCTGCTAGCACCCCGTTAATGTAACGGGCTAAACAACTAGTCTATAAATAACATAGAGAAAGTCATTTTGGTAGAGGGTCAAAGATCCTGTCCATCCACTGTTGTGCCATTCGCTTTAATAGCCCTGACCATGGGTTTCCTTTGCACCATGTGATTTATCTTTAGAAAGCTGCTGATTATTACCAGCTTTGGCAGCTGAACGAAAGATTGAAGCTCTTTCAAGTGAAAACACTCGTCCAATTTTGTTGTCAGTCTGGATGATGGTAATGTCCTCAGAACTACTAACAAATTTTACAGGTGCAGTTCAAAATTAAGAAAGCCAGTAATGTTTTCTGAGCATATGACATCATTTTCTGTTCACTGTGCTTACTTACGGTCTATCGATCATGGCAAGTGCACTGGAACAGTTTACGGGATAATGGGCGCAGCCATGAGCTGAAACTATCCACAATATTCGCATCTCATTATAGCATGTACTGTAACTGTATTATGTATGTTAACCTATAACCTGTTCTGAGTTCATTGGGGGTCAACGGGATGGAAAACGAATGAATGAATGAAATAAATAAATAAAATATGAAAAGCAAGCACGTATTTAATGAAGACATCCCAAAATATAGCCTATTAGGAACCAAGAGCAGTGGAATTTGTAATGATGTGTTAGGACCAAGATTATTTGCCGAAACTGTGACAGTCCTGGGGATTCTGTCCAACGCGGTTTGTTCTTTTTAAAGAGCTCATTTATTTAATGCCCAATATATGCTAACTGCGTCAGCGCTGCTTTCTCTGCTGGGTGATCCGATTGAAGTCTGCATAATCCTGAGTGGAGTAGAACGAGTACAAGTGGATCGATTTTTCACTCCGTCAACAATGACAAAGACTAAGGGACACAGTATTTGCACAAACTCTTTGCATAGAGGGCATGCTCTATTGAAAGATCGAGCACCCTTAATGACGTTATCCCTGAAATCACCGCCTACTCATCGATAAGCTGTCCTCACTTGGCTTTCAGGGCTCTGTTATCGCATGGTTTTCTTCTTATCTTTCCCAAAGCACCTTTAGCATATGTCGGTCGATGCACCTCAGGGCTGTAGCCTGGAACCTCTTCTTTTTTCCATCTACACTTTTTCCCTTGGTGCTCTAATTTCCTCCCGTGGCTTTCAATATCACCTTTATGCCAACGACTCACATATCTCTCTCTCTACACCTGAAATCTCGACAGACATTCAGCCTGCTTGTCTGACATCACTATCTGGATGGCTCATCGCCATATAAACTTAAACATGGCCAAGACTGAGCTCCTCATCTTTCCACCTAATCCTGTCTCTCCTCTTTCCCCCTTCTCTATTTCTGTGAACAACACCTTCATCCTCCCTGTCTCGTCGGCCATCAACCTTGGGGTAATCTTTGACTCATCTCTCTCCTTCTCTTCACACCTCCAACAGACGGCCAAAACCTGTTGTTTCTTTCTCGACAATATCACTGAAATCAGACCCTTCCTTTCTTAGCACACTGCCAAGACCCTCATCCATACCCTCATCACATCTCGCCTAGACTATTGCAACCTGCTTCTCACTGGCGTTCCACTAATCCATCTCTCTCCCCTTCAATCATGCCTCATATTTTACCAATGTCTCTATGGCCACATTATCCCTCTCCTCAAGTCACTTCATTGGCTCCTTATTTGTTTCTATGTACTGTACAGTTCAAATTCCTCCACAATTGCATTCGCTCCACAGCTCCTCAGTATCTTTCCTCTCTCTCCCCCTCCTCCCCCCCCAGGCACTCTGCTCATCGGATAAGTCTTTCTTATCTGTACCATAATCCTTTACAGCCAATTCCAGACTCTAACCCTTATACTTTGCTGCGCTATATGTCTGGAAGAAACTTCCTGACTCGATACTTCAGGCTCCGTCTCTGGCAGTCTTCAAATCCAGACTCAAAGCCCACTTTGGAGCTGCTACTTGTCCAGTTTGATGCACCTTCTTGTCCAGTTTGTCTGTCTTGACTAGATTGTAAGCTCTTCTGAGCAGGGACTGTCTCTTCTGTGTTTGGATGTCTAGTAGCGCTATAGAAATGATTAGTAGTAGCATGGAATGTTGCTGCTCTTTGGGGTTCCAAGTAATAGCAACATTCCAGAACCTTCCAGAATCCTGACTCGATACCCCAGGCTCCATCTCTGGCAGTATTTCGATCCAGACTCAAAGCCCACTTCTTTGAAGCTGCTTCAATTCCAAACTCCAGCCCACCAACATCTGTCTTATCATTCCTCTGTCATTCCCCATCCAGTGGCGTAGTAAGGGGGGGATAGGGGGCGGACTGCCCTGGACGCCATCTTGCTGGGGGCACCGGCACCCATCCTCCTCTCTGCCCCTCCCCCGCTTCTTCCCACACCTCCCCTGCCATGTGCGCACCTTCAATTCCTTTCCCCCCCACACTGTACCTCTAGCTCTTTGACGGCACGGGCAGCAACTCCAAGCTGCTGCTCATACCAGTGTCGGCTCTCTCTCTGACATCACTGCCTAGGAAGTCAAATGGAGAGCTGACGCGGCGGCAAGTTGGCGATGATGCTTGTGCCGGGAAAGTTAAAGAGGGATGGAGAAGGGAAGGGGCACATGCATGTGCGGCAGGGGGGCGAGGAAGAAGCAGGAGGTGGCCCACCTACCTGGGCGCCTCTCACCCTCGCTATGCCACTGCCCCAACCTGAGCACAATGAATTGATGTACTGCCTTGTCCAGTTTGTCTGTCTTGACTTGTAAGCTCCTTAGAGCAGGGACTGTCTCTTCTGTGTTTTGATATACAGCACTGCGTGTGTCTAGTAGCACTATACAAATGATTACTAGTAGTAAAGGCTGTCTGAACGCTCAGTGACATCACAATGCCTCTGGGTCATACCCAGAATTCTTGATGACATCATAATGCAGCTGTATATGGTTCCCCACATGAACGCAGTGTATTAATGTACCTTCTTGCTCAATTTGTCTTTCTTGACTAGATTGTAAGCTCCTGCGTGTGTCTAGTAGCACTATAGAAATGATTACTAGTAGTAAAGGCTGTCTGAATACTCAGTGACATCACAATGAATTCTTGATGACATCATAATGCAGCTGTATATGGTTCCCCCACATGAGCGCAGTGTATTGATGCACCTTCTTGTCCAGTTTGTCTTTCTTGACTAGATTGTAAGCTCTTTGGAGCAGGGACTGCCTCTTCTGTGTTTTGATGAACAGCGCTGTGTATGTCTCGTAGCGCTATAGAAATGAATATGAAGACTATTCACACCAAACCGCAACAAACAATGCTGCAACTGACATGGGAAATGAAACAAAAAGTGTAGTTACTTACCTTTAACGTAGGTTCTCCGTGGACAGCAGGATAGTCAGCCTCACTTCTCTTCATGAAGTCTCTCAGTGCCCTCTTCCTTAGCTTGCGTGCACGTGGAGACATGTGCGCACGATGCAAGCAACACGGAAACCTCGAGCGCCGAATCCAGTCAGTGGGCGCACAATTCATGAGGATCCAGTGTTTTCATCCTTCTCCTGCATCCCAGTCGTTTCTTTAGAAGATTCAGGCATCTTCAAGGTGATGAGTAGAAAAGTTGTAATGGAGAGCTGTAGAAAATCCGACCGATGGGAACGGGCGGAAACTAAAGACTGGGGATTAGGGGGAAGCAGGGGGAAATGGTTAGGGCTTGGGCATGCCCAGTGGGGGCCGGGCACTGCACGTGCTCAGAGAGAGAGAGAGAGAGAGAGAAAAAAAAAATCTCTCTGAGCTATTGGAGAGCTTATCCGCAAATTGGGAGCTGTTGGGACAACACCCATATGTGGCTGACTCATCCTGCTTGTCCTAAGAGAATGAACATTTAGGGGCTACCCAGTGCTATAACAGATAGGTTTGTACGAAAAATGGTAACTTGCCCCCTCTTTTACAAAGGTGCGCTAAGGTTTTTAGTGCACGCTAAATATTAACGCGCGCTAGATGCTAACGTGCGCATGTTATCCTATGGACGTGTTAGCGGTTAGCACACGCGTTGATTCTGCGCGCGCTAAATCCGCGCTACAACGCTTAGCGCACCTTCGTAAAAGAGGGCCGTAGGGTTTAAAAAAAAACCAACAACTTTCAGCTTATCTCATTTATCTGTTGCAACCTTATTGGTCTTAACTGGACAGACAGCGGTTGCATTTTCTGCATAAGGTTGTCCCTGTTTTGTCTTCAATAGTCTCTTACAAAGGATTTTCGCAAAACATTTCTTCTCTTTTGAGCAGATCCATTTTCCAATGGTTTGTGAGATTTTTCTTAGTGGTCAAATAGCAGCTGCCCCCCCCCTCCCCCCTTGACGTTCTGCTCGTTTTCTCTGTCTTGGCTCCTGCACTTTGTATCAGGCATGTCACTGACTCTGAAATGAAATTAGAGATCTTCCCAACATTTCCTATTTCTTTTTGGCCCCCTTTTATCAAAACGGTTTAGGCCGCAGCAGTAAAAACTCCAACGCTCACAGAATTCCTATGAGCGTCGGCGCTTTTGCCGCAGCGGCTGGCAATAAAAAAAACCCCTAATGCGTTTTGATAAAAGAGGGCCTCTGGTTTTTAAAGAAATTAAAGGATTTTTGGTTCATTTTCCATTCCATTTCCATCCTGACCTGATCTAGCCTGCTGAAAAAAAAATACTGCGCCATGAAAATTTATAAAGGCGGGTCCCACCTTTGTAACTAAGGGGCAGGGTTTAATTTAATATAATTTCCATATTTATATCCTGCTTAACCATAGAGATCCAAGCAGGTCACAGTAACAAAAGGTGTACAACTGATTATTCCATCAACAGTTAACATACACTTTACAATATTACCACAACATCCACCCTATTCAGTTAAAGAGATTTCTAGAGTAACCATGTTTTTATTGCCTCCTATATTAGATAAGTTTCTTATTTCACTGGGTAATGTATTCCAGAACTCGGCAGCTCTGCCCAAGAGCATTCTCTTTCTAGAAGAAATACTTTTAAAACCAATAGGAGGAAATAATTTTTTCACTCAGGAAGATCAGATACCTTTTTCATCAACACCATTTTTCCATCTTGGTTCAGTCGATTATTTTATCTCACCTTGACTATTGTAATGCCCTTTACCTCACTATTACAAAAACCTGTCTTTCTAGATTACAATTGGTCCAGAATACAGCTGCTAGATTGATTTTCGGGAAATGCAAGTTTGATCATGTGACCCCACTGCTTTATAATCTCCACTAGCTCCCTGCATATTTTAGAATCCAGTTTAAATGTGCCTGCGTCACTTTTAAAATCCTCTGTGGTATTTTTACTCCCCTGGTTCCTTTATCTTGGAACTCTTTTAGATTCTCTTTTGCAAGGGGTGATCAACAATTCAAGCTGTCCTGTCCATCTAGTAAAGATATTAAAAGATTCAAGACTCTTGGTCAATCTCTGTCTTTTAAGTTTACTCGACTTTGGAACGACCTTCCACTTCGCTTAAGAAGTTCTGGTTCCCTTCCCTTTTTTCGTAAGTCTCCATTCTGTTTACTAAACATTTTGGAAACTAATCTTTCTTGATAATTCTCTGTATGCCCTTCAGGGCCGGATTTAGATGAAAAGAGGCCCTAGGCTATTCCACTTATGAGGCCCTTTCACCTCCCATTTTTAAGTTTGTAAATTACATGAGAGATAATAAAATACATCATTACTGTGATATATATCAATATGTTAAATGAAACATGTTGTTATTGGTACTAACCTTTATAAAAAATGTGACACGGATAATAAATAAAAAAAAGTCGAGAACACTTATTTGGACATTTATTCTCAGCACCATATATAGTACTTGTAACAATAACTAATCAAACATAACACACAACATTGCCCCTTCCTATGTCCATAGTGCCCCCAGTGCGTCCTTCCTCACCTCACCCCCCCTCCGATGCTCGCCTGCCTCCCATCCCCCTTCCATTGAACACCCCCTCATGCCATCCTGCCTGCCTTCCACTGAAACCCCCCCCCCAATGCCAGTCTGGGCCGCCCTGTCCTGACGGATCCACGTTTTGCCTCTCTCCCCGCAGGGCTGGGCTTTGCCCAGCTGTTTCCGGACTGACGTCTTTCCCTCCCCGATCCTCCTCCCAGGGCAAGAAAAAGAAAGGGAGAAGCCGAATCGGCGCCCCGTTGCGGCCGGAGCCGGTTCCGATCCCGAAGCGTAGAATTTCTCCTTATTTTCGGTTCAGTGTTTTAGTGTTCACTGTTTTTAGAATAGTGTAATTTTAATTTTGCTAACAATTTGAATGTAGGCCCCTCTTGATCTTGAGGCTCTAGGCTGAAGCCTAGTTAGCCTATAGGAAAATCCGGCCCTGATGCCCTTATTGCCCTAACCCAGTGGTGTCCAATGTCGGTCCTCGAGGGCCGCAATCCAGTGGGTTTTCAGGATTTCCCCAATGAATATGCATGAGATCTATGTGCATGCACTGCTTTCAATGCATATTCATTGGGGAAATCCTGAAAACCTGACTGGATTGCGGCCCTCGAGGACCGACATTGGACACCCCTGCCCTAACCTAATCATTGTAAACCGAGTCGAGCTTTCCTGGATTGAAGTCTCGGTATACAAAACTAAGCATTAGATTAGATTAAGCTCTGGAACGCATTGCTGAGGTTGTGGTAAGAACGGATAGCGTAGCTAGTTTTAAGAAAAGTTTGGACAAGTTCCTGGAGGAAAAGTTCATAGTCTATTATTGAGAAGGACATGGGGGAAGCCACTGCTTGCCCTGGATGGGTAGCATGGAATGCTGCTACTCTTTGGGGTTCTAGAATCTTGTTACTCTCTGGGATTCCAAAATTTTGCTATTCTTTGAGATTCTGTATGGAATGTTGCTACTCCTTGGGTTTTGTCCATTGTGAGAACGGGCTACTGGGCTTGATGGACCATTAATCTAACCCAGTAAGGTTATTCTTATGTTCTTACAATCTTTGCATGATGGCATTTCCAGCCACAGTTCTCGGACTGGTAAATACCTGTATTTGCTCTTGACTCTTTGGTGCTGTCCTACTTGATGCTATTTTAAGAAAGCTTCCTGAGAAAGCTTTTAAAGAGAGCTGGAGAACATTTCTCAACCTCTGTTACTAATTTCTACTATGTAGTCTTAATAGATCTTGGTCTGACTTCAATATTCCCTCAAAGGTAGGTGTCCCTCTGGCTGGACTTCCTGAATAAGGTAGAAAGGAGCAAGGGTGGGGGTGGGGGTTGTCGAGGTCACGGTGGAGTTGTAGGGGGGGAAGGTTGGATGACGGCAGGAGAGAGTAGGCATCTCTTCCACTGTAGAGTGTGTGTTTGTGTAGAGTTGGGTGCATGGGGGGAGTTGTCAGAGGGATTGGGTGATGGTGGGAGAGAGTAGGCATCTCTCCCACTGTGGGGGGGACTGTAGAGTTGGAGGCATGGGGGGAGTTGTCAGGGGGGTTGGGCGATGGTGGGAGAAAGTGGGCATCTCTCCAACTGCAGGGGGCGATAACAGTGTCAGGTGGTTATGCGATGCAGCAGAAGAGAGTGGGTATCTCTCCTGCCGATTTTCAATTTGGGGTTTTGTTTGTTTTTTATTTTAATTTGCATGGGGGGGCTGTCAAGTCTTACTTTCCTGTCAGTGCCTGAGCCAATCAGAAAATAAGGCTACGACAGCTCAGACCTGTCGGCAAATTTTGGCACAACGGGATGGTGCAGCAATAGTGCAGATCCATTTGTGCGGGGCAGACAGATTCCCTGGAAAGTCTTGGCACTTGCCTCATCCATGTGATTGAAAGCATGAGGTTACTGCATTGCGTTTCATGGTAGAACATGAACGGTGGACTCCTCTGTATCTTAAAGGCGATGCCGTTTGATGTGAGATCGGCTTTTCATGGTGCAAGTAAAAACCTTGAAGATATCCATTTCGGAGCCCAATAGTTACTTTTAATGGAGATTGCTAGTGAACGGCAGCTGTCGAAATGGGAATGGGAACGCATCAAAATGTTCCTGGAGTCACCGTGTCTGCTGCTTTTCTCTGCTTTGAGATGTCAAGAAGGACATGGAGGTACTTGAGAGGGTCCAGAGAAGAGCAACTAAGCTAATAAAGGGCATGGAGGACCTCTCATATACTGACAGACTGAAAAAGCTAGGGCTTTTCTCCCTGGAAAAGCGGAGACTTAGAGGAGACATGATAGAAACCTTCAAGATCATGAAGGGCATAGAAAAAATAGACAGGGACAGATTTTTCAAATTAAGGGGATCAATAAGTACAAGGGGGCACTCAGAGAACTTGAAAGGGGAGAAGTTTAGAACAAACGCCAGGAAGTTCTTTTTCACACAGAGGGTGGTGGATACATGGAACGCGCTACCGGAGGATGTGATAAACAGGAGCACGCTACAGGGGTTCAAAGAAGCTTTGGATAGGTACTTGGAAGACAAAGGGATTGAGGGGTACAGATAAGAGTAAAGGTAGATTATAGGGATGGGATTAGAGGTAAGTTACAAAATTAATCAGGGACCACTGTTCAGGCACTAGGCCTGATGGGCCACCGCGGGAGCGGACCGCTGAGCAAGATGGACCTCTGGTCTGACTCAGCGGGGGCAACTTCTTATGTTCTTATGACTTGTCTACCATAACCTGAGGGAGGGGAAAAAGCTGTCATTAGGTCTCGGTGACCAGTTTCCAAAAAGAAAAACATGGGATTCATAAATACGAGATGAAGTAGGAATGAATCCAGACTGACACATGAGCTGTGACATCGAGAAGCAAGTGAGATGGCAAGTCTGGATACAAACACATTGACATTGATATCATAGTCGTGGTTCCTACCAGGGGTCAACCGCGGTTAGGCAAAGTTCTCGGAAACCATTCCTAGCGTAGAGAGATCTGGTTAGTATTTGATTGTAATCTACAATTTTTAAATCATCTATTCCTTTAGGAAAATGTTTCCTGTTTGAAGAACAGTTGGCACTAAGCATTCCCTTTATTACATCACTTCCTCTGTCAGGCCCAACTAGCTATCGAAATGCATTACCGTATTGATAATCTCCATTGCAATGCTTTCCTTAAAAGTCTGGGCAGAATTCCAGTCATATGGATCAATTTAGCCGTATAAGAACAGTGCCAAACTTTTTTTTTTTTAATATTTCTAAACTTTATTTGAATGACATTTATGACTGAGGAGTGGAAGTGCTCTGTTCAAAGAAGTAGAAATGAGAATTATAGCTTATCCACAGGGCCAGCTTAAGCAGAGAGGCAACCGAAATGGCCACACACAGGGGCCCCATGCTTAACTGAGTTAGTTTGGCAACTGTTTCCATCTCCACCTCCCTCTCTGTCTCTTTTCTTGCTCCCTCCCACTTTCCCTTGGCAATTTCGCTCCTCAGAATTGGCGATCTATACTCCTCCCAGGCACCATAAGTCAGCTCTTCCATCTCGTCCCTCTCCCCCTCGCCTTTTGGTTTTGCACTTCTAAGAGGGATAACCCCATTTCATTGACTTTTTTTTTTTGCTATACTTCCTTACAGGGCCAGCTTTAAATTTTTTTTTAAAAAAACAACAACCATAAATCCCTGGAAAAACTTGCAACAAATATTGCAAAAATGAGAACTGATTTAAAAAAAGTGTGGGATAAAAATAGAGGATCTCTAATTAGAAAACAAAGGATGTAGAGTAAAGAATTAAATACAGTTTTGGACAGATTTGCACGGTCTGTGCCCCATATATGGCGTTTCGGTTTAGGGTGGGCTGGGGTGGGCATCAATGGGAACTCCACTAATATGGAACAGGAGGATGTTACTGGCCAGACTTTACGGTAGATGTCCTGCAAACAACGGCTGGAGTGGGCTTGGATGACAACTTCAGCATTTGGAACCTAGGACAAGACCTACAGTCTACGGCCCAGAAATATCAAAGAAGAGACAAGTTAATCTAATCATGTATTTTTTAATGGGTATAACTTATGGGCAGACTGGATGGACCGTTCAGGTCTTTATCTGCCATCATTTACTATGTTACTATGATTTGCATATATGCCAATAAGATAAATGGAAGTTGTTATCATTAAGTTGCTTCTTAGAGCTTTCCAGACTTCCACTGTGAATATTTGTGCTAATCAATCCCACACATTTTCATTGTGGAAACCTTGAAAAAACCAACTCGGTTGTGGCCTTCACTGGCCAAGGTTGCCCACCTCTGAATGCAAAATAATCAACACTGAATTCTGTTCCTAGTTAGTACTAATACTCTGATGCTGCCCAATATTTCAACTTGGCTTGGAGAATCACAATCAGCTGGATACGTAAGGAGCCAAATAAGCTGGTGGAAGGAGTAAAGATTGAGCTCTGTTATGTCTTAGCTCAAGACTGGCAGTAAGCTAAACATTTCTAATATTTTCAAAATTAACAAGCTATGATTTTTCATAATTTGTAAACAGGCTGGAAAAGTCTATTAGACGTGCTGATCAGTCATAAAAGCATGTCTTACATAATCCAAACTGACTCAGGAGAGCTGGGCTACTGAAACAACCACTTCTGTCACTCTCGTAATAGTTCTCCTGTGTGTTACGTCTTAGGTTTTTCTCATCTGTAGATAATCCAGAGTTCGGAGGAGTCAGTGCTCATATTTGAGTCCATTTCGTTAGCACACATCTTCTAAGTAAGCAAACCTCCACCAAAGGACTCCATGTTTCCATAGTGATGCCCACCTTTATTTCTCCCTTGATGTTATGGAACATTAAGAACATGAGAATAGTCTTACTGGGCCAGACCAATGGTTCATCAAGTCCCTAGTCCCTAGTACCTGGCCAAAACCCAAGGAGTAGCAACATTCCATACAGAATCTCAAAGAATAGCAAGATTCCGGAATCCCAGAGAGTAACAAGATTCTAGAATCCCAAAGAGTAGCAACATTCCATACAGAATCTCAAAGAATAGCAAGATTCCGGAATCCCAGAGAGTAACAAGATTCTAGAATCCCAAAGAGTAGCAAGATTCCATACAGAATCTCAAAGAATAGCAAGATTCCGGAATCCCAGAGTAACAAGATTCTAGAATCCCATAGAGTAGCAACATTTCATACAGAATCTCAAAGAATAGCAAGATTCCAGAATCCCAGAGAGTAACAAGATTCTAGAATCCCAAAGAGTAGCAACATTCCATACAGAATCTCAAAGAATAGCAAGATTCCGGAATCCCAGAGAGTAGCAACATTCCATACAGAATCTCAAAGAATAGCAAGATTCCGGAATCCCAGAGAGTAACAAGATTCTAGAATCCCAAAGAGTAGCAACATTCCATACAGAATATCAAAGAATAGCAAAATTCCAGAATCCCAGAAAGTAACAAGATTCTAGAATCCCAAAGAGTAGCAAGATTCCATACAGAATCTCAAAGAATAGCAAGGTTCCGGAATCCCAGAGAGTAACAAGATTCTAGAATCCCAAAGAGTAGCCCCATTCCATGCTACCGATCCAGGGCAAGCAGTGGACAGAAGAGATGGTAGCCAGATTAATAAATCAAAGATGGGTCTTCATGAGGGCAATGTCTCCAAATGGGTTACTTTGGCATATACCATGACAGTAACGACTCACTCCTAAGCCTGGGCGTATGGAGTATGAGCTCAGACTTTCAGATTTACTGTTAACACTTGCAGTAGTGCAGGCATCATGCCAAAGAAAGTTTCCTTCTAGAGCCGATTGGATGCAACATGTACATAAGAACATAAGAACATAAGAACTGCCATCTCCGGATCAGACCTTCGGTCCATCAAGTCCGGCGATCCGCACACGCGGAGGCCCCGCCAGGTGTACACCTGGCGTAATTTATAGTCCACCATATCTTTATATGCCTCTCTTAAGGAGATATGCATCTAGTTTGCTCTTGAAGCCTAGGACGGTCGATTCCGCAATAATCTCCTCTGGGAGGGCATTCCAGGTGTCAACCACTCTCTGAGTGAAGCAGAACTTCCTGACATTAGTCCTGAACCTGTCCCCCCTTAGCTTCATTCCATGTCCTCTAGTCCGTGTCAAATTGGACAGTGTAAATAATCTTCTCTGCTCTATTTTGTCGATTCCTTTCAGTATTTTGAAGGTCTCGATCATATCCCCACGCATTCTCCTTTTCTCAAGGGAGAACAATCCTAGTGTTATAAGTCTATCCTCATATTCCAGTCTCTCCATACCCTTCACCAGTTTTGTTGCTCGTCTCTGCACCCTCTCCAGTAGTTTTATATCCTTCTTTAGGTAGGGAGACCAATGTTGGACGCAGTATTCCAAGTGTGGTCTGACCATTGCCCTATAAAGCGGCATTATAACTTTCTCCGATCTACTCGAGATTCCTTTCTTTATCATGCCCAACATTCTATTTGCCTTCTTTGCCGCTGCCGCGCATTGTGCCGACGGCTTCAGGGTCCTATCTATCAGTACACCCAGGTCCCTTTCTTGTTCACTCTTCCCCAGAGTTGCACCTGACATTGTATACTCGTATTCCTTATTTTTATTGCCTAAATGCATTACCTTGCATTTCTCCACATTGAACTTCATCTGCCATTTCTCCGCCCATGTTTCTAACCGACACAAGTCGCTCTGGAGTTTCTCTCTATCCTCCTGCGATCTGATTGCCCGGCATAGTTTTGTATCGTCTGCAAACTTGATGATCTCACTGGATATTCCTTCCTCCAGGTCATTGATATAAATATTAAAAAGGATCGGCCCAAGTACCGAGCCCTGGGGTACACCACTAGTCACTTTCTCCCAGTCGGAGAACTTCCCATTTATGCCCACTCTCTGCTTTCGGTTTTCCAGCCATTTGCCTATCCATCTTTGTATATCTCCCTCTATGCCATGGCTTTGTAGTTTCCTGAGAAGTCTTTCGTGTGGAACTTTGTCGAACGCTTTCTGGAAGTCCAAGTATATTATGTCCACAGGCTTCCCACTATCAATTTGCTCGTTTACGGTCTCAAAAAATTGGAGTAAATTCGTCAAACATGATTTCCCTTTCCTGAATCCATGTTGACTGGGTTTCATCAAGTCGTGTGCGTCCAAGTGCCGGACTATGCTATCCTTGATCAGTGCTTCAACCATCTTGCCGGGAACCGACGTAAGACTCACAGGCCTATAGTTGCCCGGTTCCCCTCTCGATCCTTTTTTGAAAATTGGCGTGACGTTCGCTATCCTCCAGTCGTCCGGTATCTGTCCAGTTCTGATTGTCAGGTTTGCAAGTTTGTGCAATAACTCTCCGATTTCAACCTTCAATTCCTTTAAGACTCTCGGGTGAATTCCATCCGGTCCAGGGGATTTGTCACTTTTAAGTTTGTCGATCTGATAGTATATCTGGTCTAAGTCCACTTCAACTGTGGTGAGGCTGTCCTCTATTTCTCCTGGAAACACTTTCTCCGCTTCAGGTATTGTTGAGGTGTCTTCCTTCGTAAAGACAGACGCAAAGAAGGAATTTAGTTTGTCTGCGATTTGTTTATCTTCCTTGATGTACCCTTTTCTTCCTTGGTCGTCCAGGGGTCCCACTGCCTCTTTTGCAGGTTTTTTCCCTTTCACGTATAGGCGGCTTATCAAAATGTGTGCTTGAAAACTGCTTTTAAGCCAACAGAGTCTTCAATTTTTTTTTCTTACGTACGCAGATTTCATGGTGAGATCTGAGGCAAAGCTATAGAAAAATGTTCAGAGGAAATGTTCTCTCTTTCCCATTCCTCATTATAAAAGGTAATGGAATACAGACGCACTTTATTTTCCTGAAGGCTCATTACTGCTTCACTCATCATGAAAAAATTCATTTTGGCAAAAATATGATACATGTTTTCTGTCTGTCCTTCAAACTGTGTCTGGGCTTATGTTTTAATGTTAGATAAATGACAGATAATGACTCAGTTGATTACCAACCAGCCTTACTAAAGCCCCTTCAGTTGAGGGTTATTTCAAAAGAATTTAAGGTACACTGAACTGAGGAAAGACTTGTCAGGAGGAATTGAGAACAAAGGCGTCCTACAATCCCATAACTGCTTTTCTTCAGCTTAGTAAGCTGTGGTTTCCTTTCCCTGTTCTTCAGTCCCTCTGTTAAGGTACCTGTGCAAAAGAAGGCCAGTGATCGAGAGAGCTTATATTTATTGTGTACCTATGTTTCGTTTGTTGACCACAACTCTGGGCTTGTTGACTAGAGGTAATTGTTAGGCCATTCATCCAGGACTGACTAGCAGGATGTATGTTTGTTCAGTTACCTAGAGAAAAGCCTTCTCTTTTAGAAAGGTCTTGACAGCTCGTCCATCATCTACATGCCATTTTTGATACGTAGGCTAGTGACTATGGTATGGCTCTTGTCTCTGTGCTCACTTTGTCTCTATACTTCACCCATGATTCCAGAACTATTTACATTTGTACTCTGGACTATCCCTTCTTTTTTTCCCTTTTGATATGCCTCTATCATAGAAACATCATGGCAGATAAAGGCCAAATGGCTCATCCAGTCTGCCCATCCACTATCTCCTCCTCTTCCTATAGGCTAAGGCGTTTTACTCCTGCATTGTGAAGTCATAGAGCTTTATGGTTATAGAAACATAGAAACATGATGGCAGATCCAAAGAGTGGATATCTCCCTATTGGCTAAGGCTCTTAACATTTGCATCTCCTCTTGCTATAGGCTAAGGCTCTTTACACCTGCATTGTGAGGTCAGAGAGCTTTATGGTTATAGAAACATGATGGCAGATAAAGGCCAAATGGTCCATCCACAGCGTCCATTATGTCCTCTTCTCCCTATTGGCTAAGGCTCTTAACATTTGCATCTCCTCTTGCTATAGGCTAAGGCTCTTTACACCTGCATTGTGAGGTCATAGAGCTTTATGGTTATAGAAACATAGAAAGATCTAATCTAATCTAATCTTTGGTTTATATACCGGGTCATCTCCCAGTGGAGCTCGACTCGGTTCACATGTGATTAAGACTAGAGTACATAGCAGAAAACATAAGAGAAGGAAGAACGAATTAAAAATGAAAGTACATAAGAAAAGCATAAGAAAAAGAACTATAATATTATCATTTCATTGAGACTGTAGTTAAACCATTTAAAAATTACGAGAGCAAAGTTTTCAGGAATTTACGAAATGATTGCAGTTGGCCTAAAAGCCTAATGGAGTCGGGAAGTTCATTCCAGATCTCTACAAACTTGAAAACAAAAGATCGACTGAGCTTCTCAGCAGATTTAATTCCTTTAAAAGAAGGGAAGGCTAACTTATATCTTTGTGTGTTTCTCAAATGGCAAAGTCTAAGGGTATTCCAATATAAGGGGACAAAAGGATCAAATATTCCATAGAGAAGCTTGAAGATTATGCATGCGCATTTAAACTGGATCCTAAAGCGAACTGGGAGCTTTATCAACAAAGGGGAAACATGATCATACTTTTGTTTCCCAAAAATGAGCTTAGCTGCAGATGATGGCAGATAAAGGCCAAATGGCCCATCCAGTCTACCCATCCTCAATAATCATTGTATTAGGAAGCCAACGTGCTGCTTTGTCATCAAGCTCATGATAGCTCAGTTTTCAGTCAAATGTTTTCTAGACGAATGGAACCATCTTGTGTGGCTTAGATAAAATGATTATTGAATCGATTATAGGAAGATGCAAGTCTTGCTGTGGTTGATTTTCTTTTCTTTTATGAGCATGAAATGCTGACTGGCCAAGCAAAGCAGTCAATTGGTTGACCATTCCATTCAACGCAATATTTCCCCAGTAGTCGGCACATTCCACAGCACAAAATTCTACCGATGGCTTTGAAACAGTTCACATCTAGAAATGAATTGGGCAAGACTGGATGGACCCTACAGTCTCCAACAGCTGTCACATTCAGGGTTGCATTTACCAAGATTTCATTAACCATTCTGGGCTTTTCGATCCCATTTTCCTCACATGTAAAAAAATAATGGTTCCATCGTTATTGAGAACCTCAGCCACAATCTAGCCGGTGACAGTAAGCCTTAAGAAAAAAAAAAATGACCGCCATTGGCTGAATATCAGCCAGAATGAACATATATTCACAAGAAACATATCTGATATTTGCTGAACCTCTGTATTTCTACCGGTACTTAGAATAACTTTATTTTCTATACCACCATAATTTTGCGAGAATGGAGTATAGGGATGAGAAGTCTAAAAACTGTGAATATTTGTGAGTTCATCCTACTGTTTTAGAACAAATGGTAGAATCTTAATTTAAAGAAAACCAAGTTCCTCATTTTTCATTGGAATTTGGCCTCTAATACTACTTATTATTTCTATTGTGATACTAGACATACGCAGTGCTGTACACTAGACACATAAGATTAAGGGCTCCTTTTACAAAGATGCGCTAGTGTTTTTAGCGCACGCACCGGATTAGCGCAAGCTATAGCGCGTTCTAGCTGAAAAACTACCACCTGATCAAGAGGAGGCGGTAAGCGGCTAGCGCGCGCAGCATTATAGCGCACGTGGAATTTTAGCGTGCCCTATTCCACGCGTTAAGGCCCTAACGCACCTTTGGAAAAGGAGCCCTAAGTTCTCAACAGAGTGTACAATCTAATTAAAATAGACAAACAGAGGAAAGTGTAATTTTTCCCTGTTTTAAGGAAAAATTACAGTTTCCCCTCTAAGTGTGTGTGGGGGGGGATTCCCCCTACCCTACGCCAACGGCAGCACCAACATTTCTAAGTAAACTGGGGGGTTCCCACCCACCCACACACACCCTCGGAGCGCTTTAAATTTAACTTTTAATCTGGCGTGCTGACATCCTGCGTGCATTTGTCTGAGCTCCTTTGTCCGTACGCTTTAGTCTAGAGTTGGCAGTGGAGGAGGAGGAGGAGACTTATCTGATGAATGAAATGTAGGGAGAGATAAGAGAGGAGAGATACTGAGGGGCTGCAGTTTAAATGCACTTGTAAGTCAATAAGAGGCGTTTGCGGAAAAGTGCTACTTGATACACTCAGTGCTGTACATTAAACACACACGAGACGGTCCCTGCTTTAAAGAGCTTACAATCTAATTATCACAGGACAAAGGGTGAATCAATATATGCTGCTTATGGAGGGGAATGGAAAGAGGTGAAAGAGGTAGAGAGGGTAGGGGGGCTACAGAGGGAACGAGAAGCAGATCTAGTGTATTAGAAGCTGGAAATGATTAGGACCTAAATGCAGCTTCAAAAAAGTGGGCCTTGAGCCTGGGTTTGAATACCGCCAGAGATGGAGCCTGGCGGACTGAGTTAGGCAGGTTGTTCCAGGCATACTGCGCGGCAAAGGAGACGGGGCGGAGTTGGCAGTAGAGGAGAAGGGTACAGACAACAGAAACTTAGCTGAAGAACAGAGTTCCTGGGGTGGGGTATAAAGAGAGATAAGAGAGGAGAGAGATGAACTTGAGGAGAGGAGCAACATGGGCATAACGACACTGGCAGAATATGAGGTGTGCAGCAGGTGAACAGATTGAAGGGGGGGGGAGGAGATGGGTTTTAGTGGGAGACCCACGATCTGCACGAGGGCATGGATAATGGTCTTGGCAGCATGCTCAGAAAGAAAACTCTGGATTTTAACGATATTGTATAAAAGAAGCGACAAGTTTTGGTGATTTGTTGGATATGTGAAGAGAAGGACAGAGAAAAGTCAAAGATGACTCTCGAGGTGGCGAGCCGATGAGACAGGGAGGATAAAAGCATTATCCACTGAAACAGAGAATGTAAGGAGAGAAGAAGGTTTAGGAGGAAGGAAAAGGAGTTCAGTCTTAGCCATGTTTAACTTTAGACGGCGGCGAGACATCCGTGTAGCGATGTCAGACAGGCAGAACGAGACTTGGACCTAAATTGCCGTAGAAATTTGGGGCATAGAGAAGTAGATTTGTGAGTCATCATCATAGAGATGGTACCGGAAGCCATGGGAGGAGATTACAGCATCAAGTGAAGAAGTGTAGATGGAGAAAAGAAGTCCCAGGACAGAGCCTTGAAGTAGACTGATCAATAGCAGAACGGGAGCAGAGGAGGATCCTCCAAGGCATATGCTAAAAGTGCAATGGGAAGGTATGAAGAAAACCATGAGGTAAGAGAGCACTGAGATCCAAGCGAGGACAGCGTATCAATGAGTAGGCGTCAAATACTGCAGATAGATCAAGGCGGATAAGGACCAAGTAGTGGCATTTGGATTTGGCCAGGAGCAGGTCATTGAAGACTCTAGCAAGGGCAGTTTCTGTAGAATGGAGAGGGCAAAAGCCCGATTGAAGGGGAGTTAAGAATAGCTTAGATGAAAGAAAGTCAAGACAATGGCGGAGAACAGTATGTTCAAGTAGCTTGGATAAGAAGCGGAGGAGGGAGGCTGGGCGATAATTGGAGGGGAGGCCTTCAATATGCTCAAGGAATAGGATTATTGATAATTGGAAAAACCTGATTAAGGGTAAGATTCAATACTTGGGAGTCCCTCTACATTGCTCTTTGTCCATTAACTCCCAAATAAAACAAGCCGTAGAATGTGCATTCTTTAATAATGAGCAGATTAAACTTTGCCTTCATCCTGCTGATTTTTGAACTCTGATGCCACAACTTGAATTAATTCTTGCGGATTATTGTAGTACCGTGCATTTGGGCTTCTCAGGGCTTTGCAGCTCAACCAGAATGTGCCCACCGCTCCGTTCACCAGTACAAGATTTCACCAGTATTATTTTCTTTGCGTTAGCTTCCGGGGGAATTGGCTGATCTTCAGAACCCCGCAGAGGTTGGTTCCTCTTTGTTTGAACTCTCCATTGCAGTTGTGGTCACTGCACCTCCCAAAAAACTACAGCAGAACTGGAAGGGTGCCGATCCAGAAGAGAGGCAAGAAGACGGTCCCAGTGATCAAGCAATCGCCTGGTCTGGAGAGCCCAACAGAATTAAGGAATCAGAAGGGCATCAGTAGAAGTTTATTCTTTTAATTATGTTTATTTTAGCTCTTTGCATTTTTATCTACACAGTCTGCTCTTTACTCTCACGCATTTTTGAAATGTTTGTATTATCTCCTTGTATTTTGCCAGAATACTTTTTATGGAATTGTATGTATTGTTTTATGTGCTATGAGCCGCTTAGAACCTCCCTGGTATGGCAGCATATAAATAAATAATAATTATTATTATTCTTCATCAAAAACTGAAAGCTGACATGGCTGTGTTGTAGCATCTACGTATATCAGAGGTATATATATCAGATATATTAGTAAGTGTATTTGCTAAGAGCTATTGTTACAACACTTTGATTGAGTGGAGGAGTGGCCTAGTGGTTCTAGCTACAGTCTCAGCACCCTGAGGTTGTGGGTTTGAGCCCCCATGCTGCTCCTTGTGACCCATTAGACCAGTGATTCCCAACCCTGTCCTGGAGGAACACCAGGCCAATTGGGTTTTCAGGCTAGCCCTAATGAATATGCATGAAGCAAATTTGCATGCCTATCACTTCCATCATATGCAAATCTCTCTCATACATATTCATTAGGGCTAGCCTGAAAACCCGATTGGCCTGGTGTTCCTCCAGGACAGGGTTGGGAATCACTGGCTTAGACTACCTTCACTGATAGGTAGTGAATAAATCAATATTTGGAGATTCTGTTTTATAGAAAAATAACAGGTTCTTTTTGACTCCTGACCGATACAAGCACTGGTTCCTTCTGATTCATTGGATTTGCTAGCATTTTCCTGGGTTCTCTAGCCCAAGTAATAGCTTTATTATGTAGGTGCAGGCCATGCTTTCATTTCAGCATATTTACAGGGAAGGAGTAAAACGCGGACCTGACGGACCTCGCGGATCTAAACCCGCACGGCCTTAAAAATCTGAGATCCGTGTCTGTGCCACTTGTAGTTTCTGTCTCTGACAGACCTCGATGAGGTCTTGAGGCCTCCAAGAAAGGCAGAGCAGAGGGGTACATCGAGCAATTCAGAAGAAGGAAAGCAGCCGAGGCTCTGCTTCATGCCTACGATCCTCAGACTGAACCCCGGCAGCACCCAGCAATGTTTGGAGACTTCTGTTCCATAACGCACGTCCGAAACCTATGTCCCCGCTCTCTTGGCTTCTGCTCTGCCGCTCCAGCACTAGTCTCTGGCTCTGACAGACCTCGATGAGATTTTAGCGCTGACGGATCCTAATACTTTTCCCTCCCTATGCTTAGACGGATCCGTCAGCGCTAAAATCTCATCGAGGTCTGTCAGAGACAGAAACTACAAGTGGCACGGACACGGACCTCAGATTTTTAAGGCCGTGCGGGTTTAGATCCGCGAGGTCCGTCAGGTCTGTGAGGTCCGCGTTTTACCCCTTCCCTTGTTTACACCCCAAAGAGCTGTATCAGCAACTGACCTCATCCAACCACAACCTAAAGAATAGTAACATTTAAAAAAAAAAAATTTGGCCCATCTCCTGGATACATATCTGCGTCGGTGATTGAGAATGTGTGCTTATGAAATATATTCCTGAGAAGTAAACAGAACAGGAACCAGGTCTTTATATAAACAATGCCTATAGTTATCAACCCTCGCTGTAAAAGGTAAATATACCTGTGGAATTTAAATAGCTCTGCTAAGCCTGCAGGTTTTGGTTGGTTTTTTTTTTTTTTTTCCAAGCGCGGAAGTGAAGCTATTTTTTTTTTCATTATTTGATGTTTGTTAAGTCCACAGAGTAATTTGCAGCGACAAAGCCCAGCAGAGGAAACGTGCTGACAGCGCATGAAAAGAGCAGGGAGCCGCCTTAATCTCCCTTCCATTTTCTCAATACTTTGGAGTCGAGAGCAAATAGCCATGGCCACTTGGCACGCATGCTGACTGATGGGCATGCTCTAGGTGGCCAGATCTCCCTCGGCCAATCGGTGCCGAGGGATCGGAGCCACACCTCTGAATTCTAAGCAACCTTGGCCAAGAGGACTTGATAATGATTCGAATCAACTGGGTAGAAAATATTGTCGAGGAAATGTTTGAGGCTTGTATCCGGTGTAAGGCATTACAGTGTAAACAGTTCAGTCCTTTCAAACCACCATTCTTCCTTGTAAAATACCAGCTCTTTTCACTGCTTAGAGTAGATGCATTCAGATTTAAGCCTTTATTCACCGCTGCTTTCATTTTTAAATCTTTCATAAGCCCCAGATACTGTGAATAATTTGAGGGTTATTTTGCCATGCTTAAAAGCACATGTTAGAAAATTTAAAAAATGCCTTTTTGTGGGCAGTGCTGGATTATTTTTTTTGGGTGGGGTCCAGAGGAAGGACAAATGCCTGTGGCCTCAGTACCAGAAGAGGCTCCTTGACAAATCAGAGCGATTTCACCTTGGCAGAGCTTCAAATCACCCGGTACTGGCTGGGCCAACACCTTAGTTTATAACCTTAGGTTTCAGTGTATCTAACACCAACCTTATTTCTGGGGTGGGGGTGGAGGGACATGTTCTTGGGGGAAGGAAGGGGGTCAGGCATGAAACTCTTATCAGTGGCGTGCGTGTCCACAGATCCTGGTTCAGCATTTAAAGGAGGAGACGTGGATCGTGGCACGGAATCAGGTGACCTCTCTTCCAGAAATGAATCTGAGGACACCATCCCTCAAATTCTATATATGGTGCTCAAAATTGGTGCATGCATCCAATATGCACATGAGATTCAGTTGAATAACAAGTAAATTACTGCCCCCAAATCTTTGTCGTTTTGAAAGACTAAAGCAATTCACGTCTATCATATCTCCCCTCACCCATCTCTTCTCCAAGCTGAAGAGCTTAAGAGGGGCATTTTCAATAGGACATTTAAGTCTGAGTTTGGACGTTTTGGAAAAGACGTCAAAAAATTCAGTTGAGAAAATGTTCTTTTTTTTTTTAAATAAGTCTTTATTAATTTTCAAATGTTAACAGTACCATACAATCAGGGCCAGATTTAGATGAAAAGAGGCCCTAGGCTATTCCACTTATGAGGCCCTTTCACCTCCCATTTTTAAGTTTGTAAATTACATGAGAGATAATAAAATGCATCATTACTGTGATATATATCAATATGTTAAATGAAACATGTTGTTATTGGTACTAACCTTTATAAAAAATGTGACACGGATAATAAATAAAAAAAAGTCGAGAACACTTATTTGGACATTTATTCTCAGCACCATATATAGTACTTGTAACAATAACTAATCAAACATAACACACAACATTGCCCCTTCCTATGTCCATAGTGCCCCCAGTGCATCCTTCCTCACCTCACCCCCCCTCCGATGCCCGCCTGCCTCCCATCCCCCTTCCATTGAACACCCCCTCATGCCATCCTGCCTGCCTGCCTGCCTTCCACTGAAACCCCCCCCCCGATGCCAGTCTGGGCCACCCTGTCCTGACGGATCCACGTTTTGCCTCTCTCCCCGCAGGGCTGGGCTTTGCCCAGCTGTTTCCGGACTGACGTCTTTCCCTCCCCGATCCTCCTCCTCCCAGGGCGAGAAAAAGAAAGGGAGAAGCCGAGTCGGCGCCCTGTTGCGGCCGGAGCTAGTTCCGATCCCGAAGGGTAGAATTTCTCCTTATTTTCGGTTCAGTGTTTTAGTGTTCACTGTTTTTAGAATAGTGTAATTTTAATTTTGCTAACCATTTGAATGTAGGCCCCTCTTGATCTTGAGGCCCTAGGCTGAAGCCTAGTTAGCCTATAGGAAAATCCGGCCCTGCATACAATGAATTTAAACATAAACACTACACAGAACATACTTTAAATACACAAATAATTCAAAAAAACAATCATTTTCTCCCCCCTCCTCCCCATAATTAATAGAAGAACTACATATTTAATTTCAATAATATATATATAATAATAATTATTATTCATTTTCAAAACTGCAAGATGTCAATATATATTTTGTTATTGTTTGAAAATGACTCATCTAGATGTTATGGTCCTTAGTGCATATATCTTCATTGGCCAGTCTCAAATATAAAGACGTTTATATGAAAAATGCATACAAAGCAAGTTTTTGCATTCTTAGCAAACTGTTCAGACAGCCGAGCATAGCTGAGGGGCTCCTCTAAGAAGTACTGTAGTTGATTTCAAATGAAAAGTCCCTGAAGACACTGAGATCCTTTTTCTGGTCAATGACTCCTAATGTGGTTACCAGATGTCGGGAAAAATCCGAAC
Organism: Geotrypetes seraphini; assembly: GCF_902459505.1. Classification (NCBI taxonomy): domain Eukaryota; kingdom Metazoa; phylum Chordata; class Amphibia; order Gymnophiona; family Dermophiidae; genus Geotrypetes; species Geotrypetes seraphini. The sequence continues at coordinate 12,106,597 of NC_047093.1, forward strand.
ATGTCCTCTTTTTAGAGGACTATCATGGCCCATGAAGCCCAGTAGCCCGTTCTTATGGTGGCCAATCCAGGTCCCTAGTATCTGGCCCAAAACTCAAAGAGTAGCAACATTCCATGCTACCGATCCAGGGCAAGCAGTGGCTTCTCCCATGTCTTTCTCAATAACAAATTATAGACTTTTCCTCCAGGAAATTGTCCAAACCTTTCTTAAAACCAGTTACACTATCTGCTCTTACCACAACCTCTGGCAATGCGTTGCAGAGCTTACTGAAAATTTTTTTCCTCCTATTGTTGTTAAAAGTATTTCCCTGTAACTTCATCGAGTGTCCCCTAGTCTTTGTCATTTTTGACGGCGCGAAAAATCGAGCCACTTGTACCCGTTCTACTCCACTCAGGATTTTATAAACTTCAGTCATATCTCCCCTCAACCGTCTCTTTTCCAAGCTGAAGAGCCCTAACCTTTTTAGTCTTTCCTCATACAAGAGGAGTTCCATCCCCTTTACCATCTTGGTCGCTCTTCTTTGAACCTTTTCTAGTGCTGCTATATCTTTCTTAAGATAAGGAGACCAGAATTGAACGCTATACTCCAGGTGAGGTCGCATCATGGACAGTGCTCCCTCTAAGCGGGCGGGTGGTGTGAGCAAAATTTTTTCCCCGTGCGCTAAAAATATCGGGCGCCAGCGCCAACTCGCCCGATTCTCCTCTCGCCGCGGCCTGCCATCTCCGTACGCCGTGCGCTGTGACGTGACATTGTGCGCTGCGAGGCAATATTTTGTGCGCCAGCGCACGCCAGCGCAGCTTAGAGGGAACACTGATCATGGAGCAATACAGAGGCATTATGACATTCTTAGACTTGTTAACCATCTCATTTTTTAATAATTCCTAGCATCCCGTTTGCTTTTTTTGGCCGCAGCCACACATTGGGTGGAAGGTTTCATCGTATTGTCTACAGCAGGGTTAGGGAACTCCAGTCCTCGAGAGCTGTATTCCGGTCAGGTTTTCAGGATTTCCCCCATTAATATGCATGAGATCTATTTGCATGCACTGCCTTCAATGCATATTCATTGGGGAAATCCTGAAAACCCGACTGGAGTATGGCTCTCGAGGACTGGAGTTCCCTACCCCTGGTCTACAGTGACACCCAGATTCTTTTCTCGAGCGCTTACCTCAAAGGTGGATCCTAGCATATGGCAACTGTGATTTGGGTTCTTCTTCCCAACGTGCATCACTTTGCATTTGTCCACATTAAATTTCATCTGCCACTTGGACGCCCAGTCTTCCAATTTCCAGGTTCCTGGATGGACTTTCCAAAACCTGGCAGTTTGTCTGGATTTTGGAAAACCCCCGACGAGCTCCGGCCGCATCTGGAGGGCCTCTGAGCATGCGCTGATGACTTCACACACATCTGCGCATGCTCGAGGCCCTCCAGATGCGGCCCAAGCTAGTCAGAAAAGAAAATGAGGCTTTGAGGGGGCGGGGCTTCCTTTTCATTCCTTCTCTCAAAGATTTCTACTACACCCGAAAAACTAATTTTGCAGTAACCGCTCCTACACTATGGAACTCTCTTCCACAATACCTTCGGGACGAACAAAATCTAATTAATTTCAAGACTGGCTTAAAGACTTTCTTATTCCAAGACGCTTATGACCGTCCCTAGATCCCTTTCTTTCTTTTTTACTTCGTTTTTTTAATACGAGTAAGTAATCGCTCCAACAATGCTACCATACCCTATTTGTTCAACCCTTCCCCCACCCTTTCCTATCTTAACTAATATATGTAACTTCTCCCTTCCTTCCCCTCCTATCCTCACTTTCCAGTCAGTCTAGTTAATGTCATTTTCGTTCACTTCATTGTATTTAATTATTATTTACTTTTACTATATTTTGTAAACCGGCCAGATATTCATTTGATGGTCGGGATATCAAAAAATTAATAAACTTGGAAACTTGGAATGGGGAGGGACTTGAGCCAGAACTTGGTGGGGCTGGAGGTGGTACAAGGCAGGGATTGGGGCGGAATAGGGTGGATTTGTAAGGCCCCAAATATGGTAACACTAACCTTGCATCATGTGGGACTCTGGAACCCTGCACATACTTTAGGCTGAACTGAGTGAGTGCAATTTTCAGCCAGACCTATTTCCCTGGGTAAATAACTTTGGAAATTGACCTCATATTTTTTTTTTTCCATGTGTGGGAGACTAGCTTGGTTTGGCTGGCTATCCTGGCTTGCCCAGAGAAGTCTGCACATACTGCATATAGCCAAGACATAATTGCATATAAAGAGAATTTTATTTGTTAATTTTTGCCTCACATATAATAAAATGAATTTGGCTTACCTCAGCCAAACTCCTGCAGGAATCAGTCTGTTTTCCCAAGGCCTGCTTCTGCCTATCTCTAAGGAAAACTTGAGAACTCCTCTTTCTCCCTCTGGGACCTCCCTAGAATAAACCCAGCCTCTCCCCTGTGAGTTCTGCCCCTGTGACTCAATACTGAGCCCCATAGCCCAGTGCATGCTGGGACCTGTAGTTCCACATTTGATTAGCACCTCCTGCTGCCCGGGAATATAATATTTGCATGGGGGAGGGAAAACCCCTTAATATGTTAAACCATGTAACTGATATAAGAACATATAGAAGAACATATAAGAATTGTCCCTGTCGGGTCAGATCGGAGGTTCATCGTGCCCGGCAGTCCGCTCATGCGTCGGCTCCTCAGGTCCAGGACCTGATAGTGCTCATACCCTAAAACTGTCATACGCTTTTCACTTATGTCCTGTAGAGTAAGCTTCTATCTATACCTTGTAATCCCCTTTGCTTCCAGGAAGTCATCCAGTCCCATTTTGAAACCCAGTATTGTACTCTGTCCTATTACCTCATTTGGAAGCGTGTTCCAGGTGTCCACCACCCTCTGAGTGAAGAAAAACTTCCTTGCATTCGTTTTATATCTGTCCCCCCTCAGTTTTTCTGAATGACCTCTTGTTTTTGTTGTTCCCGCAAGTATGTCTTAATTGGGCTACAAGAAGATATGTGTGATGCCACATCTTACATATAACTTGGTCTAATCCTGATTTCAACATTTTTTGCCATTAAAATAATTACATTGTGCAAGACAGCACATAAGGATCAGCTGGTTCAAGAAGCCTACTGAAACAAAGCACATGACATGACAGAAAATTCCAAGGGGGGGGGGGTGGCAATGTTGCCTAAAACGCGTAGGGGTCCTTTTACTAAGCTACGGTAAGCACTAACTCATGCGTACCAAAGGCGCAAAAGGCATTACCACAGGACGCGCTCAGAAGTCCCGCAGTAGTTTTGGGGTTGGTATGCGCTTCCCACACGGTAAAAGTAGACTTTGTGTAGCGTAGGAGGTAATGTTTGGGGCTGGAGAGTTAACGAGGGAAGTGGTGCATGCATGCAGTAGTGAGGGGCGGAGAAGGAGTGCGGTTCATAGAGGACGGGCGCTGGCGGCCCCATGAAGATGGCACCCGTGGCGAACCCCTCCCCCCCCCCTTTCTACCCCACTTGTCAGGGGTTCTCAAATCCAGTCCTCGAGGTCCACAAAACAGCCTGGTTTTCAGGATTTCCAACAATGAATAGGCTTGAGATCATTTGCAGTGAATGCAAATAGATTTCATGCATATCATTATAGAAATCTTGACAACCAGGCTGGGTTATGGGCCTCGAGGACTGGATTTGAAGACCTCTGATTTAGCATACTTAGTAGAAAGGCCTCATGCTATAGAAAGCATTACAAAAGGTCTGCTTAACAATCAAATGATCTTTTCTTCTATGTTCTGTGCATGACTTTCTGCCCCTGAGTCACCGTCTTTCTTCCTGTTGTGAAGGTGAAAATCATTGGAAGGAATTACAGTGATTTATTGTTCTGATAACCTGCTACGCACCACTTTGATCTTGCAGGTGCACATGGTTGATTGCCAGTTTATTGCAGCATCCCATTCTCTCTTATTTCGTAGAGCATTTATAGGGCACCCCCGTCCAACTGCTTAATCAATTTACAAGTCTTTGATATAGTAATATCCACAGTGCAATGCTGGGTTTATTGAGTTTTAATTGCGTCCCATTCCGGAAAGTCATTTCACAAGCAGGATCTAGTTTTGGCTTGAGGTTAACAAATAATATTCCAAACAAACAAACAAAAAAAAAATCCTACATACTGTCACAGTTCAGTAAAGCCATCCTTGAATTTAAGGGCGCACGAGTTTCTGGAAGATAGTGGTGAGGAAATTAGTGTGAAATAAGATCTGTTTATGGAAAAAGTCATGAGATCGGGGGCAATTCCCTGTTGGAGACTAGAAACTGGCTTTAAAAGAACAGGAGATAGAGTAGGTCTAATTGCCAGTTTCCATTTGGAAAAGGGTCAATAGTGGAGTGCCCCAAGGGTCTATAAGGGGACCTGTGCTGTTTAATATATTCAGTGAATGAAGTAATCACATTTACAGATTCTACAAAATTATTCAGTCATTACAATAACAGGATTGTGATTGTGAAGAACTGCAGAAGTTGATGTCTCAAACTGGCCAAACAGGTTGAAAAGGTGACTGCGAAAGCTAGAAGGATGCTAGGTTGCATAGGTGCGTGGTCTTCATCATAAGGCATATGGACAGATTTAAAGATCTCAATCTGTATAGTTTGGAGGATAAGCGGGAAAGGGGAGCTATGATAGAGACATTTAAATACCTATGGAATGTAAATGTGCATAAGTCGAGTCTCTTTCATTAGAAAGGAAGCTCTAGAATGAGAAGGCATAGGACGAAGTTAAAAGGCGATAGGCTCAGGAGTAATCTATGGAAATACTATTTTACAGAAAAGGTGGTAGATGCATGGAACAGTCTCCCGGAAGAGGTGGTGGAGACAGAGTCTGATTTCAAGATAGGCATGTGGGATCTCTTAGAGAGAGGAAGAGATAATGGTTTCTGTGGATGGGCAGACTGGATGGGCCATTTGGCCTTTATCTGCCATCATGTTTCTATAACCATAAAGCTCTATGACCTCACAATGCAGGTGTAAAGAGCCTTAGCCTATAGGAAGAGGAGATGCAAATGTTAAGAGCCTTAGCCAATAGGGAGCTGAGGAGATAGTGGATGCTGCAGATGGACCATTTGGCCTTTATCTGCCATCATGTTTCTATGTTTCTATAACCATAAAGCTCTATGACTTCACAATGCAGGTGTAAAGAGCCTTAGCCTATAGGAAGAGGAGATGCAAATGTTAAGAGCCTTAGCCAATAGGGAGAGGAGGAGATAGTGGATGGGCCATTTGGCCTTTATCTGCCATCATGTTTCTATAACCGTAAAGCTCTATGACCTCACAATGCAGGTGTAAAGAGCCTTAGCCAATAGGGAGAGGAGGAGGTAGTGGATGCTGTGGATGGGCCATTTGGCCTTTATCTGCCATCATGTTTCTATAACCATAAAGCTCTATGACCTCACAATGCAGGTGTAAAGAGCCTTAGCCTATAGGAAGAGGAGATGCAAATGTTAAGAGCCTTAGCCAATAGGGAGAGGAGGAGGTAGTGGATGCTGTGGATGGGCCATTTGGCCTTTATCTGCCATCATGTTTCTATGTTTCTATAACCATAAAGCTCTATGACTTCACAATGCAGGTGTAAAGAGCCTTAGCCTATAGGAAGAGGAGATGCAAATGTTAAGAGCCTTAGCCAATAGGGAGAGGAGGAGGTAGTGGATGCTGTGGATGGGCCATTTGGCCTTTATCTGCCATCATGTTTCTATAACCGTAAAGCTCTATGACCTCACAATGCAGGTGTAAAGAGCCTTAGCCTATAGGAAGAGGAGATGCAAATGTTAAGAGCCTTAGCCAATAGGGAGAGGAGGAAATAGTGAATGCTGCGGATGGGCCATTTGGCCTTTGTCTGCCATCATGTTTCTATGTTTCAATAACCATAAAGATCTATGACATCACAATGCAGGTGTAAAGAGCCTTAGCCAATAGCGAGAGGAGATGCAAATGTTAAGAGCCTTAGCCAATAGGGAGAAGAGGAGATAGTGGATGGGCCATTTGGCCTTTATCTGCCATCAGGTTTCTATGACCTCACAATGCAGGTGTAAAGAGCCTTAGCCTATAGGAAGAGGCGATACAAATGTTAAGAGCCTTAGCCAATAGGGAGAGGAGGAGATAGTGGATGCTGCGGTTGGGCCATTTGGCCTTTATCTGCCATCATGTTTCTCTGTTTTTCAAAGTGAAAGTGACTGCCGACATTTTTCCCTATGTACTATTTGGATTGTGTGTCTGTTTGATATGTCAGCTTTTATAAGCCCCATTAGTTTCTGTTTAATTGAGGTGATTTCCAATAGATTGTGATCCCTTGATAGAGCCTGCTCTGGCAAAACTTGGCCACGTTCTTCCTATGTTTACCTCTCCATTTGGGCTCTTGTTGGTCCTGTAGCATTTGCTTCCTTTTTTCGGTGACCTCGATAAAGACGCCAGTAGCGTAATAAGGGGTGGAGCGTCTTAGGTGCCATATTGGTGGGGGCGCCGGCACCTCTCTGCTCCTCACGCCACGCTCATTCCATCCCTTTCCACCTCCCACCCCCCCTCCCCCCCGATAGCTTTTTAAATCTTTGCCAGCACAAACAATTTCTCCGGCCTGCTGCTCGCATTGGCATGGCTCCTCTCTCAAATCACTTTTGGGTTGCGATCTAAGTGACCGTGCAGATAATGGACTTTAATCCTGTTGAAAGAGCATATCCTCTACTACCGTATTTTCACTCATATACCGTGCACCCGTGTAAAACGCGCCCACGGGTATAGCGTGCGGGGAACAGACATTTATGTAATAAAATTTTAATATAGCGTGCACATGTGTACACCGCGCATGCTAAAACCTCCTCCCGCCTACTCCGAACCGGCATCCTCCCCCCCCGCTTGCGTCATCCCCCCCTCCCCCGCTATCCTACATCACCCCCAGCACCGCAAAGACAACTCTTACCCGATTGGGCACCGGCACTGACACCAGCACCAATGCACAGGATGTGCCAGTGCCCGAAGATCCTCCCTCGTTGGGTTGGGCTGGGCTGGGCCGGGCGGTGCGAGAGAGATCCTCCTTCTTCCTGTGCCTAGTCCTGTGTGGACTAGGCTTTGAGCATTTGCGCATGCTCAAAGCCTTCTGGTCTCGCTCTCTATGGCACAGGAAGAAGGAGGATCTCTCTCGCACCGCCCGGCCCAGCCCAGCCCAACCCAACGAGGGAGGATCTTCGGGCACTGGCACTGGCACATCCTGTGCATTGGTGCTGGTGCCAGTGCCGGTGCCCAATCGGGTAAGAGTTGTCTTTGCGGTGCTGGGGGGGATGTAGGATCGCGGGGGAGGGGGTGACGCGAGCGGGGGGGGGAGGATGCCAGTTCGCAGGGGGAATGCCGGATCAGAATGAAAAAAAAAATTTGTACAACGTGCTCACACATATAACGCGCATGGTTATGCACGGTTTGTAAAATCGTGTATAACGCGCGCGTTATATGCGTGAAAATACGGTAATTATGTGTAGTTGGCTGCCTTCTTGTTGCCGAGAAAGTTTTTCACAACAAGAACGAGCGAAGACCAGGCACATGATTCGATTTCATTCATTGATTCAACCACGTCTGGGTCATTTATACGTTGTCTGATCTGTGGACCATCGAAAATTCCTGCCTAGTAAGTCCAGGTAACATATGCGCTCTGTATTCAATGCATGAACCGTCTTAATTCAAAGCCTTTACAAATTGTTTCATCAGGCCTAGCTTTATTTTATTTATTGATTGATTTCTTCTTTTTGGGCGTCGCACATTCCTATACAAGCTCTAGGCGACATTACAGAGGAAGGGGTTAGAAGAGGGTAGGGAGGACCATGGAGGGCAAGAAGGAGTGGAGAGGAGAGAAGCGTGTGGGAATATTTCATAGAAATTCCTAACTTTACAGATAGGAGCACCATCTATGTAAATGATATCGAAATGAATTAAAGGAATATGTAAAAAAGAATAGAAGGGAGGAGCCGTTAAATAATAGAATCCAATATAATAAAACCCTTAGCGCGCATAAGCACATAAGCACGTAAGCACATAAGCAATGCCTCTGCTGGGTCAGGCCTGAGGTCCATCATGCCCAGCAGTCCGCTCATGTGGCGGCCCAACAGGTCCAGGACCTGTGCAGTAATCCTCTACCTATACCTATACAAGCTCTAGGCGACATTACAGAGGAAGGGATTAGAAGAGGGTAGGGAGGACCATGGAGGGCAGGAAGGAGTGGAGAGGAGAGAAGCGTGTGGGAATATTTCATAGAAATTCCTAACTTTACAGATAGGAGCACCATCTATGTAAATGATATCGAAATGAATTAAAGGAATATGTAAAAAAGAATAGAATGGAGGAGCCATTAAATAATAGAATCCAATATAATAAAACCCTTAGCGTGCATGCGCAGTTGAAACTACTTGTGGCCGTGCTTTGTGATCCATGATCTGTGTCGCCGCATGCGCAGTAGAGTAGAACTCTGCCTGTGGTGGTTTCCCCATCGCCCTCCCTCGGCGACGCTGCAAGCATCATGCCGCCAACCGCATGGGTCCCTGCCCCACCCCTGAAAAGGCCCACCGAAGCACCTGCGCACGCGAGAGAGTAGCCGGAAGCGGTCAAAGGCCACGGCGCTATCCTGTCGGCTCCCAGACACAACCCACTTCTCCCACGGCCTGGAACACCTACCTGACAACCCCGGACACTGAGCTCCACAGACACACAGTGTGGGCAAACCAGCTCCCCGCGGCCCGGCAGAGGCCCTGCACCAGAGTGCGTCGGCACTCGATGCACAAGTCAACTCCCTCGGAACCCGAATCCCACCAGTGCCAGATGAAAATAGGGAAGGTAAAAGGGGAAATGGGAGCCTGAATATGGGTAGGTAAAAGGAAGGGAGAAGGGCTACTGCTGGACAGGGGGAGCAGGGAAAGGGTGCTACTGGACAGGGGGGAGGTAAAAGGAAGGGAGAAGGGCTACTGCTGGACAGGGGGAGCAGGGAAAGGGCACTACTGGACAGGGGGGAGGTAAAAGGAAGGGAGAAGGACTGCTGCCCGGACAGGGGGAGCAGGTCTAGGGTACTACTGGACAGGGGGAGCAGGGAAAGGGTGCTACTGGACAGGTGGGAGGTAAAATGAAGGGAGAAGGGCTACTGCTGGACAGGGGGAAGGTAAAAGGAAGGAAGAAGGGCTACTGCTGGACAAGGGGGAGCAGGGAAGAGGTGCTGCTGGACAGGGGGAAGGTAAAAGGAAGGGAGAAGGGCTACTGCTGGACAGGGGGGAGCAGGGAAGAGGTGCTTCTGGCAGTGGGAAGGTCAAAGGAAAGGATAAGGGCTATTGCTGGACAGGAGAAGCAGGGAAGAAAGAAAGAAAGACCTAAGTCTACACATCTATTCTACCACCCGTTAATGTAACGGGCTAAAAAACTAGTTTAGTTAATAAAATAAAAACAATAGAGGTAAAAACAATGGAATAAAATTTAAAATAATTCATAAACTGGGAAAAAAATAAAATGAAGTAAGTCAGGCAGAAGTCCAATTTCCTGAAGCAGCTCTGTTGGCTCAGCATATTTTAAATAATCCCAACGGCCAAAGTCCAGACGGGACAGATATCAGCTTGGGCTTTCCAGCTGCTACAGCTTCATATGTGGTGGGGGCTTTGGGATTCCATTTTGTCCTCCAACCCAATCTTCATGTTTGGCGTTACTATTAATAAATTCAACCATATCTAAGACACTAGAGCTGATACGGTCTATCCAATGCCATTTTCTGAGCCAGCACCCCAAATAACCCCAAGAACAGATCAAAAAACCCAAGGCACCGAGACATTTTTGCTGTTGTTGGTCGATGTAGCAGAGAATGACACAGGGACAAATTTGTCTCCGTCCCTGCAGGAACTCAATTTCCCCTTCCCGTCCCCATGAGTTTTGTTGCCGTCACTATCCCAGCCCCTTTCCTGTGAGCTCTGCCTTATCCATACAAGCCTCAAACAGTTATGATTTTAAAGTGGTTGTGGCTTGTGTAGATGAGGATACAGCTTGCAGAAACGGGGCAGGGACAGGAAAAGAACTGACAGGGACGGAAAAATGAATTCCCGTTGGAAAGGGGAAAAATTTGTTCTTTTGTCATTTTCTACATGGGAGAACAGTATAGAAAACGAAATAAATAAATAGTGTGAAAAGTTTCAGCCTCTGATAACCAGAGCTGATATTGTGACATCATAATGCCTCATTCCACCAATAAGAGTCAACCTCATCAGTGATGTCACAATGGCTGGATTGTCCTTTACTTGGTTCACTTTTACTACATTTTGATTTCTAGAGTTGTGCAGTGTAGAGAATGGCATGGGGACATATTTATCTCTGTCCCTGCAGCAAATCATTTTCCTGTCCCGTCCCCGCGAGTTCTTTTCCTGCCCCTGCCCCATTCCTATAATCTCCACCTTAACCGTACAAGCCTTAAAGTGTTTGAGGCTTGTGCAGCTGAGGACGGAGCTTAGGCATTGGTGGAATAAGGCATTATGACATCACAATCTAAGCTTTAGAATGTTGCTACTTAGGATTTTAAAGTGTTTGTGATTTGGGCAGATGAGGACGGAGCTCAGGCATTGGTGGAATGAGGCATTATGACATCACAATCTGAGCTCTAGAATGTGGCTACTTATGATTTTAAAGTGTTTGAGGCTTGAGCGAATGAGGATGGAGCTTAGGCATTGGTGGAATGAGGCATTATGACATCACAATCTGAGCTCTATAATGTTGCTACTTAGGATTTTAAAGTGTTTGAGGCTTGTGCAGATGAGGACGGAGCTTAGGCATTGGGGAATGAGGCATTATGACATCACAATCTGAGCTCTAGATTGTTGCTACTTAGGATTTTAAAGTGTTTGAGGCTTGTGCAGATGAGGACGGAGCTTAGGTATTGGTGGAATGAGGCATTATGACATCACAATCTGAGCTCTAGAATGTTGCCACTTAGGATTTTTAGTGTTTGAGGCTTGTGCAGATGAGGACGGAGCTTAGACATTGGTGGAATGAGGCATTATGACATCACAATCTGAGCTCTAGATTGTTGCTACTTAGGATTTTAAAGTGTTTGAGGCTTGTGCAGATGAGGACGGAGCTTAGGTATTGGTGGAATGAGGCATTATGACATCACAATCTGAGCTCTAGAATGTTGCTACTTAGGATTTTCAAGTGTTTGAGGCTTGTGCAGATGAGGACGGTGCTTGCAGGAACTGGGCAAGGACAGGAAAAGAACTTGCGGGGACGAGACGGGAAAATGAGTTTCTGTGGGGACGGGAAAAAATTTGTCCCCGTGTCATTCTCTACTGTGCAGTCCATCATTTCGATGCCTCTTCTAGGATAACACATCTGCTGCTTAAGTCCTGTGGCTGCCTGAGACCAGCAGAAAGTCACCGTTAAGCCAGTTTCTAAGAGAAAGATGTTTAAAAGCATAACTTGTTCTTTAAATCCTTGAATAACTTGCGTCGCTTGTTTCCCTCACGCTCTGAGTCACCTTTGCTCAGTAAATCCAATGAGTTCAGCTCAAGGATCTCTACCTGCCAGTAGTTTTATGGGTCTTGAGCTGTGCTATTCTGCATCTTTATCTGGACTGTCTCACTGTGTGGATCTGCTGACATCTGTGGTAGCCTCATTACTCCAGCAAACATATTATTGGAAACATCTGTAACATGTACAGTACTTACCAGCATACTCTACCTCTTGCATTGAAGCCAGATGAAAGGTAGCTGGGTTCCTTGGATTTCTGGGCAGATGGTAGTTTATTGCAGCACTGGAGATAAGTGTGTGTGTGTGTGTGTGGGGGGGGGGGGGGAAGGGGGTTAGAACATGACACAGGAGGACTGTAAGGTGTATACAAGATCTTTATCATAATCAGGCAGCTGCTTATTTTCACAGAGGGCAATTTTCAAAACCATTAACCTTGATGAATTGGTCATCTGAGAAACATCTTTCCTTCGTTTGGCTCCACTGCATGTATACTTTTAACTGAATCAAGGGGAGGCATTTTTGCGCACGTGATTAAGGCAGGATCATTTATTGATTTAAAACATTTTAAATCCGCCTTTATTTCAGGATTTGCACAACATAAAGATCCTCAGCATCACAAAAATCGTAAGATTATACCATCTCAAGCTATAAATGACACGTCGACCGTTCATGTACTACATTACTTCAATCAAGCAGCATAAATCTAATAACCTGCAGAAAAGAGGCTATTCAGAAAGTAAAATATTAACTCAAGAAGCAAAATATTAGCTTAAAAAATCTTGAACAAACAAATGAGTCTTGAGCGACTTTCTAAATTGCAATGGATTTCTACAATGCATTCCATGTAAATGGTCCAGCGATAGAGAAACATGACTTTTTGGTCCATCCATATAGTAAAATATTCCCCTTTGATGTGTCTAGCGACCAACAATTCTGTGACCTCAGCGTCCTTGACAGAGTATATAACATTAGACATTGTGCCAAATAATTCGGCAGGATGTCATGAACACCTTTTTGGATCAGAAAATAGCATGCAGTTTGCACTTTCAAATCTACTGCATTTGCTTTCTGTTCCATAGAAATTTTACCTGCTGGAAAAGTAGGTGCTTTGAACCCACGGCCAGGGCTGGATTTTCCTATAGGCTAACTAGGCTTCAGCCTAGGGCTTCAAGATCAAGAGGGGCCTACATTCAAATTGTTAGCAAAATTAAAATTACACTATTCTAAAAACAGTGAACACTAAAACACTGAACCGAAAATAAGGAGAAATTCTACGCTTTGGGATCGGAATCGGCTCTGGCCGCAACGGGGCGCCGACTCGGCTTTTCCCTTTCTTTTTCTCGCCCTGGGAGGAGGATCGGGGAGGGAAAGACGTCAGACTGGAAACAGCTGGGCAAAGCCCAGCCCCGCGGGGAGAGAGGCAAAACGTGGATCCGTCAGGACAGGGCGGCCCAGACTGGCATCGGAGGGGGGGTGGGGGGGTTTAATGGAAGGCAGGCAGGCAGGATGGCATGGGGGGGTGTTCAATGGAAGGGGGATGGGAGGCAGGCGGGCATCGGAAGGGGGGTGAGTTGAGGAAGGACGCACTGGGGGCACTATGGACATAGGAAGGGGCAATGTTGTGTGTTATGTTTGATTAGTTATTGTTACAAGTACTATATATGGTGCTGAGAATAAATGTCCAAATAAGTGTTCTCGACGTTTTTTTTATTTGTTATCCGTGTCATATTTTTTATAAAGGTTAGTACCAATAACAACATGTTTCATTTAACATATTGATATATATCACAGTAATGATGTATTTTATTATCTCTCATGTAATTTACAAACTTAAAAATGGGAGGTGAAAGGGCCTCATAAGTGGAATAGCCTAGGGCCTCTTTTCATCTAAATCCGGCCCTGCCCACAGCAGTCTTTGAAGCGAAGGTGTGCATGCATGTTTCTTTCAAAATAAAATACAAGGTCCATGCTTAGGAATTACCCTCTGACTTTGCACCTATGCAAATAGTTTGAACGTTTCCCCTTAATATTCTGACTGCTGACAGCACACGCTTTCACTTAGAAGTGGAGAAAATGTGCTTTTGGGTACATTACTGGCTGAATACAGCTTTCTGGGAGACTACAGCAGTCACAAAATATGAGGTAGGCGTCAATACTACTGCATATTCCATAAAGGTTTTCTTAAAATTCATAACTACGTGGTCTCAGTCACAGAGACCTCTGGCACAATTTCCCTACAAATTGTGGGATGATGCAAAATATTAACAGCTAAAGCACCAATATTCCTAGAAAGGCGCCTAATCCTATATTTAAAAACCCTAGAGCGCGCATGCGCACTTGAAAAATCGTGATCCCTTCGGCCGTGTTTTCTGATCCATGGCCGCGTTCCATTTTAGAACGCGGCCAGGGATCACTCTGGCCACTCCCCTCCTCACTCACCAACCCGAAGCAAGCACCTCACCTCTCGCCCTCGCTCACCGCTGCTGCTGCCGCTGATCCTTCTCTTCGGGGCAGCCTGCGATCGTGGCTGGCTTTGGCGGGCCTTGCGGGCCGCTTTCCGGCCTCGGTGGCACGTTCACTCTGACGCATGGGATCACGTCGGGAGGGAGCGTGCTTCCAGATTGGGGAGCAGCCTGTGAAGTTCACTGGGGCCGGACACCCCGATCGCGGCCTGGAGCAGGCCAGAAGATGCAGGGATGCAGGGAGGATAAGCAGGGGAATCAATACAGGGGGCCAGAGGGAGAGGGAAAGGGGACTGCTTTGGGGGGAGCGGTGTGCTGAGGGGAGACAGAAGGGGCCATGGAGAGACAGGGAGAGGGAAAGGGGACTGCTTTGGGGGGGGAGGTGTGCTGGGGACAGACAGTTTTGCTCTGGGGGAACACAGAATGGACCATGGAGAGACAGGGAGAGGGAAAGGGGGCTGCTTTGGGGGGAGGGGTGTGCTGGGGGCAGACAGCTTTGCTCGGGGGGGGGGGGGGAGGCAGAAGGACACAGACAGCGGCCAAGGAGAGAGAGATAAAGAAACACAGACAAACAGACACACATATATTCTAGCACCCGTTAATATAACGGGCTTAACGACTAGTAACATAAATTCCCATAAGAACTTTAAGATCAGAGGACAAAAATCTTCTTTCTATTCCGTCTTTGAGAATCATTTATACAAGACGGGATACTATCTTTTCGGTCACAGCTCCGCAAATATGGAACTCTTTACCAGGTTATATTAGGGATGAAAAGATTCTTAACAAATTCAAGGGAGCATTACACTTCCCCCCTCCCAATTCGCGGTTTTAGGACTTGCAATTTCAATTATTCGCAATTTCCTTAAACTGGAATCACCCCTACCTCCCTCCCGCTTCCCGGACCTCACCTGGTGGTCTAGCGGTCTTTCCAGGCAGGAGCGATCTTTCTACGCTCCTGCCCCGTGCAGATCACTCATTAGAAAGGGCTGCCGTGAGTTCCCGTCGTAGTAGGAAGATCGCTCCTGCCCCGAAAGACCGCTAGACCACCAGGTAAGGTCCGGGATGCCGGGGGGAAGGTGGGGGTGGGTCAGGGTCAGCCCCAAAGTTATTCGCCAATTTTTAATATTCGTGAGCCGGCTCTGCCTCTAACCCCGCGAATATTGAGGGAGAGTATAAAGTGTGGCTCTAGAAAGATGCATTCGAAGCTTGAATTCTCAACAAGGCGCTCTTAATCTTATTTTTAATGGACGAAGTTACCCCTTCCCTCTTTGTTTTAATATTTCTTCTCTCTCTTTTCTTTAATTCATTTGTAGTTCCACCCTTTCCCCCTTTTCGCACTTGTATGTTTGGTAAACGTCTTATTGTAATACATGCAGTCCGTCTTCCCTATTTTCATACTGTACATCGCTTTCAAATATGAAGCTGCGATTTAATCAAACTTTTAATTAAACTTGAAACTTGCTGCCAGATTCACCATTTTTAAGTACCGTTGGCAAATACAGTGGTGCCTCACACAACGAGCTTAATTGGTTCCAGGAGCAAGTTTGTTATGCGAAAAGTTTGTTATGTGAAACGCGTTTTCCCATAACAATACATGTTAAAAAAAATAATTCGTTCTGTAGCATAAAATATGCTAAGATGACATAAAAAAAGATAAATTTTTTGTTATTATTTTTATTTAGATACATCTAAAAACATAATTGTTTTTTAAAACAACACACATTTTTTAAATTTAAAGACAGACTAAGTAGAGTCTAATTTTACAGTGAGAGAGGGCAGAGTCTCAGCGGCAAAAACTGGGACTTAACTGTTCATTTTTTTTTTTTTTCTAGCATCGGGGAAGCGGCGAGAGTAGCTCCGCCCCACCCCCAACGCATCAGCAGTAGGCGCCGGGCCCCTGCGAGCCGACGGTCCGCCACTGCACAGGGAGCCAGGCGGAGAGAGGGCAGTTAAGCGCAGTGCCTGCGCGGAAGGATGCAGCTCGGGCGACTTCGTTGTGTGAAACGAAGTTCGTTGTAGGAAGCAAGACATGAAGTTCGTTGTGCGCAGCGTTCGCTGTGCGAGGCGTTCGTTATGCGAGGCACCACTGTACTGTATTTACTTGTTGGATCCCTTTATCTTCATATTTACAGATTTCTAACAGTTGACTATGCCCAAATTTAAAGTGTGTCTTTCTCTGAAATTTTATTTACTGACTTGTGTACTTTTACTAACATGCCTCTGTATGCACTAATGTTCTAATTTTTCTGTTATTGTTCGTTTTTTGAAAAAATAATAAACTTTCATGGAAAAAAAAAAAAAACAAGAAAGCTAGAGCATTTTCACGATGGGATTTTTTTAATTTTTTAAACATGCATTTTGCAAACCCGAGGGAAACGCATGGAAGATTCAATGCAAAGTTTGCCCGCATTTCTTCAGGCTCTTAAAAACACACCCATCTCTAGTTTTTTCCGAGCATGGGCAGTTTAAGCCTTAAACCAACAATATTGCTCCTGAGTTAAAAGATAATCCTGTACTTTTACACTAGCACGGGTCACACGTGATCAAACATATAATCCCCCATTTTGTTTTGGTTACAAGAGGCACCAAATATCAACAGCTAACTTTATTTGGACTTTATAGAATCAGGGCCTTAGTGCTTAGAAAAGTCTGTCAAGCAATAGTGCATTTAACGGCATGTAAATGGTGCGTACCTCTAGAAAGCCAGATTATAGCATGACCTTCTTAACCACTGTTCCCTCTAATCTCTGTGGGAGTCCTCCACAAAAAAGGCAGTATAGCAAGATATGCAGCTGATTTTAAAAAGGGTTTGGACAAGTTCCTGGAGTAAAAGTCCATAAACTGCTATTGAGACAGACATAGGAGAGGCCACTGCTTGCCCTTGATCAGAAAAATGCTGAAGACCTCCCAAAACCCCAAGAGTATAAATAGGTAAGGGCATGATCAGAGGCATGGAATGCTGCTACTAATTGTTTTTTTGCCAGGTACTTGTGACTTGGATTGGCCTCCATGAAGATGGGATACTGGGCTGATGGACCACTGGTCTGACCCAGTAAGGCTATTCTTATGTTCTTATGTGAGCCAAGTATAGGACAATCAAGCCATTGTAACATCACTGATGAGGTTGGCTCTTAGGCATTGGTGGAATGAGGCATTATGACATCACAAGCTCAGCTCTGGAATGTTGCTACTTTATGGGGTTTTGCCAGGTACTTGGGACCTGGATTGGCCTCCGTGATGACAGGATGCTGGGCTGGATGGACCATTGGTCTGATCCAGTCAGGCTATTCTTCTGCTCATAATCTATTAAACATATTTTTGTATCATAATCTATTAAACATATTTTTGTATCAGCTTATTGTCATCATCACTCTCAAATACGCCTACTGCTAGAGACTTGGAATACTTCAGACTCCTAGTTTTCAGAGATTTATTCTCTAGCTCCACACGCCTCCACACACTATGGGTGGTTCTGTCAGTTTATCACAGTGCCAGACAGCGAAGTTGTTTAACTAGGCACAAGCTAGACTGAGCCATAGCATCCCACCTCTTGTAAAAGTCTCCCACAAACTGCCAATCTATCGCTCCCTGCAATTGCTGGCATGGGTCTTGGTATGGAAAAAAAAAAAGCTCAGAGATAACACCGTGGTTCCGTTCGTGACCAATTCAAGCCACTGTAAAGAAATTCCCCTGCTCACCGATGCTGGTATTTTGCAATAAATAGAGCGGTTAACCTGGAAGGAAAGTCATTTATCTTTCTCTGGAGCGCTCGTTGCTGATTCTGCAATTCATATGGCCATTCAGAGCTCCTGCAATTAGGAATACGTCCAATTTTTCTTGACATGACAAAAGTTGAGTCAGATCTCAGGGTTCTGTCAAAGTAATGCCCTGGTTGACAGCGGAGTTAAGAAAGTTTCCTTAAGGTCTTAAGCAAGGCTGTCCGTGATGAATGCTCCCCGTTCAAGCTGCCACCTGAACCTTATAAAAGCCCTCCATAAGCCTTTGTATAAAAGAACACATTTTATTTTTAAAAAAAAGTTATTAGAGTTCCTCTTTGTCATCCATTTCCTCTTGCTGGCTCAAATATTTCTTCTAATTGTTTCTTAATGAAAAAAAAAAAAAAGTGCACAAGGGAATTAATGTGAGGAAATAAAGTGGCCTTTGAATGTTGGGTTCTGAAGCCAAGCCCCTCCCCACCCCCCCCCCCACCCCGAGATTTTAATTAGAAAATGAATCAGGGCATTTCGTATTGAATTTTAAGTTCTGATACTCATACACCGGGGTGTTTATGACTGCCTGCCGTACTATTAAAAAAAAAAAAAAAAAAAAAAAAAAAGCTTGACGTTCGTTCCACCGCGGAAGCTGAGATCTGAGAATCACAGGTGGTTGGACAGTCACATACCCTCTCTTTTACTAAGGTGCGCTAATTGAATTAGTGCGTGCTAAATGCTAACGCGTCCATAGATTAACACGAAACATAGAAACATAGAAAAATAACGGCAGAAAAGGGCCACAGCCCATCAAGTCTGCCCACTCTAATGACCCACCCCCCCTGACTTTACCCCCCTAGAGATCCCACATGCGTATCCCATTTACTTTTAAAATCTGGCACGCTACTGGCCTCAATCACCTGCAGTGGAAGTTCATTCCAACGATCGACCACCCTTTCGGTGAAGAAATACTTCCTGGTGTCGCCATGAAATTTCCCGCCCCTGATTTTCAGCAGATGCCCTCTTGTGGCCGTGGATCCTTTAAGAAAAAAGATATCATCTTCCACCTCGATACGGCCCGTGATATATTTAAACGTCTCAATCATGTCTCCTCTCTCTCTACGTTCTTCGAGTGAGTATAGCTGCAATTTATTCAGCCTTTCCTCATACGGGAGATCCTTGAGCCCCGTGACCATCCTGGTGGCCATTCGTTGAACCGACTCAATTCTTCGCACATCTTTTTGGTAATGTGGTCTCCAGAATTGTACATAACATTCCAGATGAGGTCTCAACATGGATCTGTACAACGGCATTATGACTTAGGGCTTTCGGCTGACAAAACCTCTGCGGATACAACCCATCATTTGTCTAGTCTTGGATGAAGCCTTCTCCACTTGATTGCCAGTTTTCATGTCTTCACTAATGATCACTCCTTAGTGAAGACATGAAAACTGCACGCTAATCGGTTGGCGCACCTTAGTTAAAGAGGGCCACAAAGAGAGAATAATACTCATTATGTACGAACAAAGAGTTCCTGTTCCTCTGTAGCTGGACCATCGATGTGGAACACTTTGTCTTAATCTTCTGCAATTCAGGGATTTGAACCCACAACCTCCGGGCGCTGAGCCTGCAGCTCTAACCACTGTGCCACGCACTCCCCTTAGGCCCAGATTCCCCCAAATTCTATACGGTACGCATCGTTAGTTAACGCTTTTGATCCGCCCATGCCCAAGCTTCCCTCTGAGTTGCATACGCTAAAAGATTTGCAAGGTGGGTGTGGCAAATCGGAATTGCAGCCCCGTTAACTCTTGCTGGTTATTGACTCATCACTCGATGGACATGTGCGTACAAGTTAAGCATGCGCACAGATTTGAACGTGCAATTTTGAGTTCCATATTCACATGGGAGGGGCATGGGGGCAGGACTTCCAATGAATGCACATATTTGCTCCCTTGCCTCATTTAGGCGACTACAGTTATGCCAGATGACTGCAGGTACCTCAATTTTAAGTGCGCCAAAGCTGAGTTACGCTTGTATTCTGTAATGGAATCTGGGTGCCCAGATGTTGTTATGTAATAGGAACCACAAGGGAAGGGAGAAACTCCATGGAAATGGACAAATAAAAAAGAAGGGTAAAGACAATGCTTGATATTTCGGGCCAGATTCCTTAAGTAGCCAATTAAATATTGGTGGCGTCTAAAAAAAATGGCCGCCGGCTGCTTGTCAATCACCCTTAGGTGCTGTTAACAGTATCATGCCCTCCATCCAGCCAGCTTGGATTGTTCTCCTTCATGTTTTTGATGCTTTCAGCTCTTCAATCCTAATGGGTTCCTGATGAAGGGACACCTTGTCGCCGAAACCGGGCTTGGTTGAACCCTGCCTAAAGAATAACGTTTTGAATCAGTCATTCTTTGGACTTTCCGCTATTGGGAGGATTTTGTCCACTCTTCAATCCAAGCTAAGTTTGAGTTTATTTTCTTCTGGAGTTGGCTGGGGAGTTCTCAGAGTGGTATTTTGGCTTTAATTGACTTATTTGTGTGACTTATTAATTCATGCACTATTTTTCACTAATTTTGGTTAGGCACACGTGAGACATCCAATGATGGTGTGCAGGTAGGGGCTTTCTGCCTCTGCCCTAGTGTGTTAAGCGCTGGAGGTTCTCCTCCCTTCGCTAATCCTTCACACTGAGGATATCCCCTTTCACAGTTATAATATTTGATTTATATATATATTCATTGAGGGTTTGTTACCCTGTTCACACATCTTTTTGCCAGAATACCACTCTCCGAACTCGTTGACTTTACTGCCTTTAGTTTGTCTCTTTTGTAAGTTCATCTGGCAGTTCTCTTTTTGAGGTTCTATTTTGTTCTAAGAAAAAACATAGACACTTGCAATGCAGGCTAGCATTTTACTAACCAACGTTGCAAAGATCTAAGTTCTATAGTGAATCGCGCCTAAGACCTGCTCCACTCCTAAGCACGCCCATTCAGACATAAGACACCATTAGATATGTCCCGGGGCCTTTTTGTTAAATGAGCATTTAAACGGTTTGAAATCACATGTTCAATTACCGCACCAATTAGAGCCAATTAAAACAAGTTAGTCAGATGCACGGTGCCCACCACCGCCTAACTTGCAGCGCCAGTTATAAAATATGTCCCTTTATGTTTATTTGGATATATTATAACTTCTTTGTATGTTCAGTAACAAAATTATATTTTATTTTTGCGTCATATAGATACTCTTGACTCCTGAGGCAATCACTTCGTTGCCGAAACACGGCATGTGTTGAGTCATTTTGAGTCATGTTTGTAAATTTTATTGAACAGTCACCTCAAGTCATTTGTTCATACAATAGGCTCTAATTGCACGGCAGCGGACATCTAAAAGGAGGCACCGTCAGTGGCGTACGGGCAGTAAGCCCTGTGTGCCATCTTGGGGGGGGGATCGCCGGCCCCGCCCTCCGCTCCTTTCCAACCCCCCTTCACTCGTACCTCTTTAATTTTCCCAGCACGAGCAGGATCATGAACCTGCTGCCTGCGTGAGTGTTGGCTCTCTCTGACATCACTTCTGGGTTCCGTGCCTAAGAAGTGATGTCAGAGGGAGAGCTGACACGACACGGGCAGCAAGTTCGTGACGCTGCTCATGCTGGGAAAATGAAAGAGGTGCAGGGGAAGGGAAGGGGGCGCACATGCAGAGAATAGTTAAGCTCTGGAATGTGTTGCCAGAGGATGTGGTAAGAGCGGATAGCATAGCTGGTTTTAAGAAAGGTTTGTACAAGTTCCTGGAGGAAAAGTCCATAGGCTGTTATTGAGAAAGACACGGGGGAAGCCACTGCTCGCCCTGGATCGGTAGCATGGAATGTTGCTACTCTTTGGATTCTAGAATCTTGTTACTCTCTGGGATTCTAAAATCTTGCTATTCTTTGAGATTCTATGTGGAATGTTGCTACTCTTTGGGATTCTAGAATCTTGTTACTCTCTGGGATTTTGAAATCTTGCTATTCTTTGAGATTCTGTGTGGAATTTTGCTGCTCTTTGGGATTCTAGAATCTTGTTAGTCTCTTGGATTCCGGAATCTTGCTATTCTTTCAGATTCTGTATAGAATTTTGCTGCTCTTTGGGATTCTAGAATCTTGTTACTCTCTGGGATTCCGGAATCTTGCTATTGTTTGAGATTCTGAATGGAATGTTGCTACTTTGGGGTTCTAGAATCTTGTTACTCTCTGGGATTCTGAAATCTTGATATTCTTTGAGATTCTGTATGGAATTTTGCTGCTCTTTGGGACTCTAGAATCTTGTTACTCTCTGGGATTCCGGAATCTTACTATTGTTTGAGATTCTGTATGGAATTTTGCTGCTCTTTGGGATTCTAGAATCTTGTTACTCTGGAATTCCAGTATGTTGCTACTCTCTGGGATTCTAGAATCTTGTTACTCTCTGGGATTCCGGAATCTTGCTATTCTTTGAGATTCTGTATGGAATGTTGCTACTCCTTGGGTTTTGGCCAGGCACTATGGACTTGGATTGACCACCGTGAGAACGAGCTACTGGGCTTGATGGACCATTGGTCTAACCCAGGAAGTCTATTCTCGTGTTCTTATGTTCTTATCACTACAGCTACAACCAAGGCAGCATATCACAGGGTATTTAATGCTTCTCTAATCCTCTGTATTCATTTTGCAGTACTACGGTCTCCGATCACTCAAATCCTTGCCAAGGACAACAGATTTGATTTATCCCACCACACTGTATCGCCAAGGGATTGCTCTAGTCTCCCCTTCAAGCCTGGTAGCCCGATAGTTTCTTACCCTTCCAGTATATAAAAACCGATAATTATTCCCAACAGAGAGCAGTCAAGAACAAAACCTTCCTGTATGGATTTTTTTCTCTCCTAGTAGGGGTTTCCCTCAAAAAGCAATAATAACATCTTACTTACTAAAAGACAGAGTGTTAGACTGGAAGGACCCTGAAATGTGACAGACTGGAAAAATATATATTTTTTTGCAAGTTCATTTCTTTCTTATATGTATTTATTTATGCAGGGATATGTTTTGGTACCTTTCTAGGCTGACAATAATTGGCGTAAGATAAACAGAAGCACACAATAATGACACTATGACCATGAAAAAGAGCTCTTTGAATGATGGGAGCAATTAATCATATATGTTCTAATTTCTCTTGCTGATATAACCCTCGTTACCACTGGAGTGTTCATTGAAATGAGCAGTGATAGCTTAAAGAGGTTTCTGTTAACTGGGCCAAGGTCCAGTGACCAAGTGAGAATTTAAACTGTGTAAGAGAGACTCCAATAGCTTTTAGAAGCGTCTGGCCTCTGTAATAAAGGGATGCCATGGTATAGCTGGAAGTTATGAATTATAAATATAATACTACAAATGACTCATATATAACATAAGCTTCAAAAAAACAATTTTTTTTTTTACCAATACACGAAAAGTTTCTGCTAGAAAAAGTGGTAAATCTCTCCCCTTGACCCCAAGATAGGATGACTATTGCACTAAATTTTTCACAATTAAATAAATAAAGGGATTTCAGTACGGGCTCAATTATCCCTATGAGTGATCAAAAAAGCCCCGGGCAGGAATTCATAGATCAATAGCAGCAGATCAACGGTCTAAATAAACCCTGCCCAGTACATCATATTACCCTCATTTGAAACATTCAGTCCAAAATATAAATAATTATAAATATAAAGTGCAAGCATGCATTCAATCAAGGAATAAAAGGAGAGGAAGAAGTGTTTGAAAACCGCACAAAAATATCCCCAAATCATTAAAAATCAATACGATAATTGCATAAATAGTAAGCTAATAGTTTTTGAAGTTTATAAGTTCATAAATTCATCAATTCAAAAGAATCAAAATAGTTCATATTATAATGCAAGGTCATGCATGCATGTAGGGAAAAAGAACCCGATGTTCAGCTACAAAATGGGGGAATCATTGCTAGGGGTAAGTAACCTTGAAAGAGACCTGGGTGTGTTGGTGGATACAACAATGAAAGCATCGGCACAATGTGCGACAGTCTCAAAGAAAGCAAACAGAATGTTGGGTATCATCAAGAAGGGTATCACGACCAGGACGAAGGAAGTCATCGTGCCGCTGTATCGTGCAATGGTGCACCCGAATCTGGAGTACTGCGTCCAGTACTGGTCGCCATACCTCAAAAAGGACATGGCGATTCTTGAGGGAGTCCAGAGAAGAGCAACTAAATTGGTAAGAGGTATGGAAAACTTTTCGTACGCTGACAGGTTGGAAAAGCTGGGGCTCTTCTCCCTGGAAAAGCGGAGACTTAGAGGAGACATGATAGAAACCTTCAAAATCCTGAAAGGCATAGAGAAAGTAGACAGGGACAGATTCTTCAGACTGTGGGGAACCGCAAGTACAAGGGGGCACTCGGAGAAATTGAAACGGGACAGGTTTAGAACAAATGCTAGGAAGTTCTTCTTTACTCAGAGGGTGGTGGACACATGGAACGCGCTCCTGGAGGTTGTGATAGGGCAGAGCACGTTACGGGGGTTCAAGGAAGGTTTAGATAAATTCCTGAAGGATAAGGGGATTGAGGGGTAGAAGTAGAAGATACAGATAGAAGTAGAGATAGGTTATAGGAAAAGTCAGGGACCACCTAACAGGTCATGGACCTGATGGGCCGCCGCGCATGCGGACTGCTGGGCATGATGGATCTCTGGTCTGACCCAGCGGAGGCAACTTCTTATGTTCTTATAACACCGTTGTGTCTCCGTACTTCAATAAATAAAGAATTAAATAGTAAAAATCATGAAAAAGCACTCCGGGATTACTTTAGTTGATCAATCAAAAAATACACTTCGCTGAATCTTCGATTTTATAGATTCATGAGTTCAAATTCATTTCACCACCGTGTCTCCTCTCGACAAGGCTCTGATTCGTTGTCTTCTTCAGGAGGGAGAATTGGCAGAAAGTCGGTGAATTATCAAGTTCTAGAGCTGAGAGCACGAGTGTAGTAAACCCCGCTCTATTGCCACAATCACGCTGGAACTTTATTCTTCTATACCGCCATAATCAAACAATTTCTAGGCGGTTTACACAGAAGAAGGCTGGACTATCAGCGAAATGCAATTAATTAAAAACTCAACAATTTCTTAACTATGTTCAGTATAAAATGTTTGTTAACCCTAGTATCCACGCTTAGGAAATGAATTTATCAAACAGCGCTGTTTTAATTACTTTTCGAAATGCACCATAAGGCAACATAACTCCACCAGTACAATTACCCCACCAGGACTGCTGCTTACTTGCTTGAAATGCAAGGGTCTTATCCAAAAAAGTCTTGTATCTGCAACCATTCATTTTTGGATAGGCAAATAGATTAATAATAATCATTTATTTTTATGTATCGCCATACCCAAAAGTTCTAGGCGGTTCACAACAATCTACCACAGTACATACAATGCAATATATACAATGCAAATGCATACATCAGATTAAAATCTTCTGAAGAATCAGTAAAATAAAGTGCTAGCTATATAAAGAAATACAGTACAAACAATTTAAAATAGGATAAAAAAAATTTGATTAAGAGCATAAACAACATTAAGATTCTAGCCTATTAAATAGTTGTGTTTTTTATCTGTTTTCTAAAGTCAAGGTAAGAGGAAGCTTCCAAAATAATTTTTGCAAGCCATATATTCATTTTGGTTGCCTGAAAGGAAACGGTTCTCTCAAGGAACCTTTTGTAATGACAGAGTTTTATTGAAGGTGTACTTTTCGGGAGCTCGTATTAGAATAACTCAAGGTAAAATGAGGGATGAGATAGCCTGGAAGCATGCCATAAACTGCTTTAAAGCAGATACATGAAACTCCTAGTTATCCTTATTGGGCTGTATAATGCAAAATGAGTTAAAAGATAAGTTGGGGCAATTCCCCAAATCAACTTAAAACAGATACAAGAACATTTGAATAGTACTCGTGCCTCTACTGGGAGCCAATGTAATAGTCGGCAGTAGGGACTAATATGATCGTTTTTCCTCAGTCTGAATATCAGTTGGACTGTCGTCAGTGGCGTACCAATAGGGGGAGGGGGGGGGGGGCGCTCCGCCCCGGGTGCACGCCCCAAGGGGGTGCACAGCCGGCCACCCTCCCTATTCTGCTGTTGCTCCATCTCACCACCACATCCCGGCACCGGCTCCCCCGGAGAGTCACTCCTTAACCCAGCCGGCCGGCAACTGCGTGGTAGGTGGAGACAAAAGGTGAGGAGGGCAGGTGGGCGGGGAAAAAGCGCAGAGCCCACAAGACTTCACCTCCGGCGTCAATTCTAACGTCGGAAGGTAAGTTCTGGGCCAGCCAATCGCTGTCTTGCTGGCCGGCAACTTCCTCCCCATTAGAACTGACCCCGGAAGTGAAGACTTTTGTGGGCCCGAGGCTTGTACGTGCCAGGCCTGGCTCGGGGAAGGAGCAGGGAGAAATTGGCTGCTGGCCTGGGGGTGAGAGTAGGGAAAGAATCGTGGAAGTGGAGAAATCGGCACGATGGCTTTGTGGGGTCTAGGGGGAGAGAGAAAGAAAGGCAGAAAGAAAGAGGGGGCCAGGGGAGAGAGAAAGAAAGAGGGGGCCAGGGGGAGAGAGAAAAAAGAGGGGGGGGGGGGCCAGGAGGAGAAAGAAGAAGGACCAGAAGAAGGACCGGAGACTCATGAAATCACCAGACAAAAAGGTAGGAAAAATGATTTTATTTTCAATTTAGTGATCAAAATGTGTCCGTTTTGAGAATTTATATATGCTGTCTATATTTTGCACTATGGCCCCCTATTACTAAACCGCAATAGCGGTTTTTAGCGCAGGGAGCTATAATTGTCCAGAGCAGCGCTGGACATTCAGCGCAGCTCCCTGCACTAAAAACTGCTATTGTGGTTTAGTAAAAAGGGAAGGGGTATATTTGTCTATTTTTGTATGGTTGTTACTGATTTGACAGTGCATAGAGTCACCTGCCTTGACCTTTTTGAAAACCCCCCAGAATAGGAATGATAATTAACATTTTCTCAGCGTACAGATCATTTTGACTTGGTCATTTTAAAAGTAGCTCACAAGCCCAAAAAGTGTGGGCATCCCTGAGCTAGAGCGTTGAAGCTGCGTGTGGCTGCCGTAAAGGTCATCTCTGACACAACCGGAAGTTGCATCAGAGACAACCTTTACGGCAGCCATATGCAACTACAATGCTTCGGCTGCTGTAAGAAGGCAGTTTAGACATCGCCGGCCACAGGCAGGGAGGTTTGTCGGACCGGGCCTGTTGTCC
The DNA here is from genome assembly GCF_902459505.1 of Geotrypetes seraphini. Taxonomy (NCBI): domain Eukaryota; kingdom Metazoa; phylum Chordata; class Amphibia; order Gymnophiona; family Dermophiidae; genus Geotrypetes; species Geotrypetes seraphini. The sequence continues at coordinate 12,133,576 of NC_047093.1, forward strand.
TGGGGGGGGGGGGGGGGCGGCATTGCAGATCTTGTTGCCAAAATTGGAAAAGTGAGGAAGGAAGAAAGATGGGCCTGTGGTGGATGGAGAGATTGAGAGAAGGGGGCAGATGATGGAAGTGGGTAGAAAGGGGAGAGAGAAGAGGTCAGATGATGGAAGTGGGGAGAAGGGAGAGCAAATGCTGAAAGGAAGTGGAGAAACTGGATGGAAGGAGGGATAAAGAAAAAGAACATATGCTGGATGGGGGAAGAAGATAGAGTTAGTGAGATAGTGGAGGGGTGAAGGAAAAGGGTGGCATGCTGTGGGTAGACATAGTGAAAAGAGGGAAACTGAGGACTGCATAGTAAGAAAGAATTTAATTTAAACGGAGGCAGAAAATAAAGAAGGAAGACCAGAGAAGGAAAGGGAAGAGAGAGGAGAGAGATATGCCAGAAAACGGGGAAGGAGACAGAGATATCAGATCTGAGTGGAGGAAATGAGATGAGAGAGATGCTAAAAACCACAGGGGGGAGGGAAAGAGAGATGAAAGGAGAAAGATGCCAGACCATGAGGGAACAGAGGGAAGATGATGGATGCCAGACCAAAGGGGGGAGGGAGTCTAGAGGATAGATGGAAGGGGGAGGCATACAGTTTCTAGAAGAGGCATAGAAGGAGAGAAGATGCCATATAGGGAGGGGCAAAGAGATGGCAGACAGTGGATGGAAGGAAGACAGTAACAAGAAGATGAGGAAAGCAGAAACCAGAGAAGACAAAGGTAGAACAAAAATTTTCTATTTATTTATTGCTTTAGGAGACATGTGTCACTGTTTCTATGGTGTTGCATTTTATGCAGAGTCCAGCTTCTTGCTGGTTGAATTTAACCTTTGTCTATGTATTTCTATTTTATCCCCCCTTTTACAAAACTGTGGAGCATTTTTTAGCGCCAGCCGTGGTGGTAGCAGCTCTGATGCTCAGAATTCTATGAGCGTCAGAGTAGAGAATGACACGGTGACGGTTTACCCGCGGCCACCGCATTTAAGCCGCGGGTCACCGCCGAAAACGGGGAAGAAAACTAGCAGTCGCTGCGGTGACGGGGACAAGGCCATTCACCGACCGCGGAAACGGTGAACAGGTTTGTCCCCGCGGGCCAATGTACCCCCTTCTAGGAACCGCTATTTCACCGTGCTCCTCATTTGTCATTTCAACCCTTCCCGACAATCGCAGCAGAAGGGTACCCAACCCCTCCTGCCGGTCCTCCCAATGGCCTCCCCTAAGATCGCCGGCAGGAGGGTACCCAACCCCTCCTGCTGGACCCCCCCCCAACGAACCCTCCCACCCCGGAACCCCCTTAGTCTTACTTTTCAAGTTGGACCGGACAGCTCCTCGCTCGTCTGGCCAGCAGGCCTGCCTCCGTCCAAATGAGGCGGGCCCGCCCCTCCCCTCCCCTCCCCTCCCCTCCCCTGCCTCCCAATGGCCTCCCCTAAGATCGCCGTCAGGAGGGTACCCAACCCCTCCTGCTGGACCCCCCCCCAACGAACCCTCCCACCCCGGATCCCCCTTAGTCTTACTTTTCAAGTTGGACCGGACAGCTCCTCGCTCGTCTGGCCAGCAGGCCGGCCTCCGTCCAAATGAGGCGGGCCCGCCCCTCCCCTCCCCTGCCTAACCCACAGGATCCTAGGGCCTGATTGGCCCAAGCACCTAAGGCCCCTCCTATAGCGGGAGTGGCTTTAGGTGCCTAGACCAATCAGGCCCTAGGATCCTGTGGGTTGGGCAGGGTAGGGGCGGGCCCGCCTCATTTGGACGGAGGCAGGCCTGCTGGCCAGACGAGCGAGGAGCTGTCCGGTCCAACTTGAAAAGTAAGACTAAGGGGGTTCCGGGGTGGGAGGGTTCGTTGGGGGGGGTCCAGCAGGAGGGGTTGGGTACCCTCCTGCCGGCGATCTTAGGGGAGGCCATTGGGAGGCAGGGGAGGGGAGGGGAGGGGCGGGCCCGCCTCATTTGGACGGAGGCAGGCCTGCTGGCCAGACGAGCGAGGAGCTGTCCGGTCCAACTTGAAAAGTAAGACTAAGGGGGTTCCGGGGTGGGAGGGTTCGTTGGGGGGGGGTCCAGCAGGAGGGGTTGGGTACCCTCCTGCCGGCGATCTTAGGGGAGGCCATTGGGAGGACCGGCAGGAGGGGTTGGGTACCCTTCTGCTGCGATTGTCGGGAGGGCCGTTGGGGGGGTCTACAGGAGGGGTTGGGTGCCCTCCTGCCGTGATCGCTGGGGGGAGGGGAGACTTGCAGCCGTAGCCGCGGTCACTATGCTAATCACGGCAGCATTTAAAGTACATGTCGTGTTTGTTTTTGCATTGCTAGCCCCAGGGGTGGTGGAAGATTAGTGATTGAAAAACTGTATGAAAAATAACTATTTTAAATTTAGTGATCAAAATGTGTCAGTTTTGAGAATTTTTATTAATTAATTTTTTCTCTGCGTGTTTTGTTTTTGTATAGTTATTAACTAATATTTAACTAAGTTTTAAAGTTTTAAAGAATGTTTCCTTTATACGTAAATAAAGAAAAGTGAATGGGATTGCAGTGGCGGTGACGGGGCGGTGAATGGGGTGGCAGTGGCGGTGACGGGGCGGTGAAGAGGATGGTGAGACGGGGACGGGGCGGTGACGGGGATGGTGAGACGGGGACGGGGCGGTGACGGGGATGGTGAGACGGGGACGGGGCGGTGACGGGGACCAATTTTTTCACCGTGTCATTCTCTACGTCAGAGCTGTTACCACCGTGGCTAAAATCCACACTACAGTTTTGTAAAAGGGGGAGGGGTTAGTTTGTGATGACATATTCCATACTAGGCGAAAGTGTTTTCTGTGTTCTGTGTGTTCGAAAGACATGGTTTTCTGTTAGGATTGACGGTGTAGGATTGATCTGTGCTGGTCTGGCTTGTTTAGTTTTACAATGGGTGTATTGATGTACTGCTCACTGCAATATGTAAGATGCTGCCTTTTCCTAGGTACTCATGTGTGACATGTGGCTTGTTACTAAAAATCATGTTTTTCGTACAGATGGGGGGAGGGGGGATGCCAAATAATGATGGGCCCCGGGTGTCACATATGCTAGGTACGCCACTGACTGTCGTATTCACAGAGTGACGGTCTGCTTTTGAGGTGAGATCGTGAGCACAACGCTGTCACTCTGTGAGAATCAAAGTGAGGTCGATAAGCCCTGAAGAAACAGCTTTATACAATCACAGTTGTTTTAGCGGCATAAAATCTCAGTCCTTAACAATTTTAAACCCCACTAACGGACCGTCACTCTGTGGAAGTTTTTGCCAACGATGGTTTGAGCTTGGGCTCTGCCGATAAAGCCTGAGGCTTTTCTTCCATTTGAGTCGACTCTCAGCGTCACAGAAGTGGAGTCATTCGTAGTATTATATTTATCATGTCCCACTTCACCTATTTGTACAACTTTATAAATTATAAATACATTTTCTGCATCTACCTTTCAGTTCGTTACGGATTGCAACAAGATTAACCAACACGATGATGCTGGGAAGAAACAATTCATGAATTAAAAATGTATCTTAGGGGTCCTTTTAAGGACCCCTTAATCTCCTAAAAAGCAACTAAACAGGTGAGTTTTCAATTTCATTTGAAATAGGCTAACATTCAATTCGAATCTAATCAAAGACGGGAGAGAATTCCACATTTTTACCTCCTGAAATGACAATGGTCATGCAAAAGCACTCTTCTTTTTTATACAGGCCACAGAAGGGTAACCAAGCTTTCACTGGTTCTTAAAATTAAAATCAAATTTCCTATTCTTCTATGAAAGGTCAGACATCCAAGTGGTATAAATACATCCAATCTCACACCACTACACCTCCCCGTGATACCATAGCCAAATGGGATGCCTCATTACATACATCATTCACCGAACAATCATGGCTACTCATGTGGCCTAAATTATTGAAGTCACTTCGATCAGCCTCACACATACAAACAGCTATATTCTTGTACCACAGGGCCTTTTGGACCCAGCTAAATCAGCCAAAATTAACCGGTCATATGACGGTTGTTGCTGGACCTGTAAATCCTCTGATGGCTCCTTACTTCATATGCTCTACACTTGTATACATGTCTCATTTTTCTGGTCGAATGTGTGGTCTACAATTGCCCGTATCTTGCATATTACCGATGCGTTTTCCTTTGACTTATTGTTTAATGGCTCTTCGATGCTCTCTTCCCCCTTATCCATTACTCATGAACGTTTGTTAATTGTACTTTTATTTACTGCTCTCTCCACTATCCTTCACAATTGGAAAGATACCACTAAACTACATGTCAATCAATGGTGGAACTCAATATGTCTCCTTGTGAAATATGAATGTCATTTTGCTGAACGCAATAATTCCATGTCCTCTTATGCAAAAACTTGGTTCCCCTTGCTTGAATATTGTAAATCAGACTCTTGACTTCTGTACTCATTAGTATAATCTATATTTTGCCTCACCCTTTGTCATCTAATTTCAGGCACCTTTCCGGTTGTACCATGTTTCATTTCATATTGTATATGTCAATTTCTTTATTTTATGCTTGGATCATTTAGACTGATTACCGTATTTTCACGCATATAACGCGCATACGTGTATAACACGCATACGCGTATAGCGTGCGGGAACAAAGCATTGCTGTAAAAAAAAATCTATATAGCACGCACACGCGTATACCGCGCATGCTGCTATAACCTCCTCCCGCCACCCCTGCTTACTCCCTCTTCTGGCCTGCGAACTGGCATCCTCCCCCCCCCGTTCCCGTCACCCCCCTCCCCCGCGATCCTACATCCCCCCCAGCACCACTTACCCGATTGGGCACCGGCACCAGCACCAATGCACAGGACGTGCCAGTGCCCAAAGATCCTCCCTCGCCTGGGCTGGGCTGGTCTGGGCTTTGAGCATTTGCGCATGCTCAAAGCTTTCTGGTCTCGCTCTCTCCAAGATTCTGAATCTGAGAATCTTGGAGAGAGCGAGACCAGAAGGCTTTGTGCATGCGCAAATGCGCAAATGCTCAAAGCCCAGTCCAGCCCAGCACAGGGAAGAGGGAGGATCTTCAGGCACTGGCACTGGCACGTCCTGTGCATTAGTGCTGGTGCCAATGCCCAATCGGGTAAGCGATGTCTTTGCGGTGCGGGGGGGATGTAGGATCGCGGGGGAGGGAGGGTGACGCGAGCTGGGGGGAGGATGCCGGTTCACAGGGGGGATGCCGGATCGCAATGAGAAAAAAAAATTATATAACGCGCATGGTTATACTCGGTTTGTAAAATCGTGTATAACGCGCATGTTATATGCGTGAAAATACGGTACTCTGGTACATTGTTAGAACTTATCACCTAATGTGTTTTATTTCCTTTTCTTGAACTAATGTCTTCTCAACTTCTATTTTATTTCTGATGCATTCAATCATCTGTGACTATTATCTCACTTCACGTTTGTTAATGACATTGTTATAATGTGTTCCTTGTTGGAGCACACATGTTGTTGGCTTTGTATTTCATCTTTTATAAAATCAATAAAACTCTTTGAACTAAAAAAAAAAAAAAAAAAATTAAAATCAAATCACTCTTTCTGCCCCCTAAATCAAAGCAGCCCTACTGATAAAGGCAAAACCGGACAGAAATTGCAACAATTTGCAAACCCAAGATATATTTTTCCATGCACCACTTTTGAAAATAAATATGTATATATTTTTAAGTGAACAGCCTACATAGTTACTCAGAAATTTTTCCAAGCTAACATTTTCCCTTCCCTTGCTTAATTATGGTCTAATTAAGATTCCTGGGATGAAGTTGTGAACAGCAGCTGAAAACAAATCTAAGTACCAGGCCTTCAGTAGCTTTTCAGCACACCGCACTTTTAAAATATTTACGTTTGAAATTCCTGACAGCAAATAATTCCAAGCCAAATGTAAAAATAATACTTTAATCCCCAGTCAATCCTCCTGATTCAGAAATACATTTCATTTTGTTTAGAATTCGGTAGGGGTTTGTGCATTTAACCTGTCTTGTGATATGACGAGGAATAAGCTTAAAAATAGAAGCAAAATTCATTTTCTTGCTGAGCCCACCAGTTCCTTCCATTATAAATGTTTTCCAACCCAGCTCGAGGACTTCATTTACGAAAGGTACATAGAGTAAGTGCTGTAGGATATCGTACACGTCGTCCTATTGGGTCAGATCACGGATCCATCTGTTTCCAACAATGGCCAGTCCAAGTTTAGGACTTGGCAGAGTCCCCAAAACAGTAACATTTCATGAAACTTAACTTTGACGATAAGTTGTGGCTTCCTCACATCTACCTTAAAAACTATTTATGGACTTATCCTCCAGGAATTTGGCCAAATCTTTTTTTTTTTTTTTATCCAGCTACATTTACTGCTCTTAACCACATTCCTCTGGAAACAAGTTCCGGAGCTTTACTATGTGTTAGGTGAAACAATGTTTCCTCCTATTTGTTGTAAAAAAATATGATTATTGGGGACATTTTCAAACCACTAAGATATCCCAAAAATGGCATAATTTGGCACTTGGATGTTTTTCTTGCCAAAATGTCCAAGTGCCGATTTTCCAACTTTCCAATTTTTCATTTGTCAAAATCGTCTTTCTGGATTGGGGGGGGGGAGGGGGGCATGTTTTTGACTTTGTTGTGATTACCCATGAAGCCCTGAACCATTTTGACACAATTGTTCCAAGCCGCATTCTCCTTCCTGGTTAGCTTCTTAGGAAGTTGCTTGCATTCCAGGATCTTCTTCGACAAAGACACCAGCTTTGACTTTTGCCTCAGACAGACTGGGGAAGATGTCTTGAAGGTACTTGAAGACTGCCAACTCCTTATCTAGAACTCTGGCAAATTGTTTCATTAAGCCAAATTTGATGTGCAGTAGTGGCATCAGAACCTTCCAGGGGTCCACTAGTGATGTTGTTTCTCCCCGCAGAGAACTCAGTTTGCTGTGGCCAATTCTACTTTGATAGTATACCTTTATGTCCCTGCTGTCCCAAAGGCAGAGATAGCAGGGAAACTTGGAGACCCATTAGGAATGCCACCACTATGAATTCTCCAATGACCTCCCAGTCGTACTCATCATACTTCAAGGCGCCTTGGAAGGTCTTGATGTTGTTGTAATCCTCTTTCAGGTGCACTGAGTGAGCCAGTGGAAGAGATGGGTACTTGTTCCCGTCATGGAGCAGAACGGTTTTGATGCTTCTGGATGAGCTGACAGTGAAGCGATGCCACTCTTTCGGGTTACAGGCAATTTCGATTGCCTCAGACTGGTCACGTCGTGGCAGAAGCAAAGCCTATCTTAATGGGTGAAGAAGGTGGAAAAACTTGATGACGCTTCCACACTTTCATCCAACACATTCCACTGCTTGAGCCTAGGCGTGAAAAGGGTCCTTAAGTTTACTCAGTTTGGAATCAATCTGAAATGTTCTGCAAAAAAAGTAAATTTCACAATATCGATGTCCTGGTCACAAAAGCAAAGTTGGAGGGGAATGATAGTCATTTTCTATACTTTTGTGGCATTAGCAATTAAGAAGTCTTTGCTCTCTTTAAAATAATGCATCCAAATGTAGTAAAAAAATCTGATGAGATGTGTGTTATTCTCACTCTAGCGTGTTTTTTTTTTTTTTTTACTACATTTGGATGCATTTTGTTAAAGAGAGCAAAGACCCCTGAGGCAGGCAAGAGCCGAAACACTGTCAGTGTCAGGTCATACGTCCTGTCCATATATTGTGTAATAAAGTACAAATTTTATTCCAGTTCTGGAGGCAGTTTCACCTTTGTGGGTGTTGTTGGTTTTGGTTGTACTTTTGGACTCGCTTTCTCTGTTCTCTGTATTAGCAGTTAAGAAAGAACACATTACACAGGAACAAAAAAAAAAAAAAAGGTTACATAGTGATATTGAAGCATGCAAAACACTAATTTCTAACCAGTACAATAAGGAAAGAAATGACCCTTAAAACACATAACTGACTGTAATTATCCCTGGATCAACTCAGCCTCACAAGAGATTTAAAGGAGAAAGGGGATTCTTGATTGATATCCAGGGGGAGGGGGGGGGTGTTGAACTGTAAATCTTGAAATCCTGTCAGTGGCTTTAGTTTACTCAAAACCGCAAAAAAAAAAAAAAAAGGTTCCTAGCCAGTGCCGCTAAAGAAAGCTATCAAGGCTGACAACATGTCACAGCCCGCTTGCTTCTGATTCTCGCATACATCCCTCCAGTTCATAATTTTGCACTGTCCATCTGAGGCCAGCCTTCAGCAAGAAGGGAAGTTTAATCACAGTAGTGAGTAAAAGGGTACACTTTGGGTTAAATAAGAACAAAAGAATGGTCCATCGAGCCCAGTAGCTTGTTCTCACGGTGGCCAATCCAGGTCTCTAGTACCTGGCCAAAACCCAACGAGCAGCAACATTTCATACAGAATCTGAAAGAATAGCAAGATTCCGGAATCCCAGAGAGTAACAAGATTCTGGAATCCCAAAGAGTAGCAACATTCCATGTAGAATCTCAAAGAATAGCAAGATTCCAGAATCCCAGAGAGTAACAAGATTCTAGAATCCCAAAGAGTAGCAACATTCCTTTCAGCATCTCAAAGAATTGCAAGATTCCGGAATCCCAGAGAGTAACAAGATTCTAGAATCCCAAAGAGTAGCAACATTCCTTTCAGCATCTCAAAGAATTGCAAGATTCCGGAATCCCAGAGAGTAACAAGATTCTGGAATCCCAAAGAGTAGCAACATTCCATACAGAATTTCAAAGAATAGCAAGATTCTGGAATCCCAGAGAGAAACAAGATTCTAGAATCCCAAAGAGTAGCAACATTCCTTTCAGCATCTCAAAGAATTGCAAGATTCCGGAATCCCAGAGAGTAACAAGATTCTGGAATCCCAAAGAGTAGCAACATTCCATACAGAATTTCAAAGAATAGCAAGATTCTGGAATCCCAGAGAGTAACAAGATTCTGGAATCCCAAAGAGTAGCAACATTCCATACAGAATTTCAAAGAATAGCAAGATTCTGGAATTCCAGAGAGTAACAAGATTCTGGAATCCCAAAGAGTAGCAACATTCCTTTCAGCATCTCAAAGAATAGCAAGATTCCAGAATCCCAGAGAGAAACAAGATTCTAGAATCCCAAAGAGTAGCAACATTCCTTTCAGCATCTCAAAGAATTGCAAGATTCCGGAATCCCAGAGAGTAACAAGATTCTGGAATCCCAAAGAGTAGCAACATTCCATACAGAATTTCAAAGAATAGCAAGATTCTGGAATTCCAGAGAGTAACAAGATTCTGGAATCCCAAAGAGTAGCAACATTCCTTTCAGCATCTCAAAGAATAGCAAGATTCCGGAATCCCAGAGAGTAACAAGATTTTAGAATCCCAAAGAGTAGCAACATTCCATACAGAATAGCAAGATTCCAGAATCCCAGAGTAACAAGATTATAGAATCCCAAAGTGTAGCAACATTCCATTCTACCGATCTAGCAGTGGCTTCCCTGATGTCTTTCTCAATAACAGACTCTGGACTTTTCCTCCAGGAACTTGTCCAAACCTATCTTACAACCAGCTGCGCTATCCGCTCTTACCATATCCTCTGGCAACGCGTTGCAGAGCTTAACTATTCTGTGAGTGGAAAAAAATATATCCTCCTAATGCTTTTAATGTTTCCCTGTAACTTCATCGAGTGTCCCCTAATCTTTGTAATTTTTGACGGAGTGAAATATCGTTCTACTCTACTCAGGATTTTGTAGACTTCAATCCTGTCTCCCCTCAGCCATTTCTTTTCCAAGCTGAAGAGCCCTAACCGTTTTAGCCTTTCCTCATACGAGAGGAGTTCTATTCCCTTTATCAAAATAAGGCCATGTGGGAGGAACGCAGAGTTTCCAGGTTTATTTAAGTCTCAATATCTCTGCTATCACAAAAATGTCTAGATGGCTTATAATTAAAAAAAAAAAGGTGGGTGGGGAGAAGGAGTTGTGTTTGGATAATACGTGAATGTGAAGGAAATGGGGAGAAGTACAATATTGAATAGAATGCTTTGGTGCTGGAGAAGGATTTTTTTTTTCATGCCATGGATCGCCAGAAGAACTAACAGATTGCAGTTGTAGGTGTAGAGCATAATCTTATCTACAATGCAAGGTTACACGCTAATGTTTATATTAATATAAAGGCCAATATCCTTTTTCCAGCAGTAGCCAACCTCAGACCTAGGATAATACATGAATGTAAACCTCTCTGGACTAAACATTCTTCTACGCTCATCCGTGAAATCATTGTCAATGACTTGCCACGTACCAGAAAGCTAAATAACAGAGGTGAATTCAGGCCAGATTAACAGAGCATCCTAAGAGGAATAACAAAAGGGATACGGGGGGGGGGGGGGGAAGGATCTTTGACTAAAGAGCGTTAAGCCCCTTAACATGCAACAAACACATGCCAACAGGCTACCGCAAACATAGAAACATAGAAAGTGACGGCAGAAAAGGGCCAAGGCCCATCAAGCCTGCCCACTCTATTGACCCACCCCCCTACCTACCCTTTTAGAGATCGCACTCTGATGACCCATCCCCTCTTAGGGTGTCAGGTCAAAAGCGCGCCGGGACAAAGGCGAGCCCAGACAATTGAGCGCAGCGCGCGCCACCGCGCCGCTCTAAATTACTGTTTTTAGTGCTCCGACGGGGGGACGTGGGGGGGGGAACCCCCCCACTTTACTTAATAGACATCGCGCCGCGTTGTGGGGGGTGTGGGGGGTTGTAAAACCCCACATTTTACTGAAAACTTCACTTTTTCCCTGTTTTTAGGGAAAAAGTTCAGTTTACAGTAAAATGTGGAGGGTTACAACCCCCCAAACCCCCCATAACGCCGGCGCAATGTCTATTAAGTAAACTGGGGGTGGTTCCCTAACAAAACCCCCCATCGGAGCCCCTAAAAACTGTAATTTAGAGCGGTGTGACGGCGCGCGCTGCGCTCAATTGTCGGCACGCACTTTTGTCTTTCGCGCCGTTGTCTATGAACCCCCTCTTAGAGATCCAACATGAGCATCCCATCTGTTCTTAAAATCTGGCACGCTGCTGGCCTCGATCACCTGTACCGGAAGCTCATTCCAAATGTCAACCACTCTTTCGGTGAAGAAGTACTTCCTGGTGTCGCCATGAAATTTCCCGCCCTTTATTTTCAGCGGATGCCCCCTTGTGGCCGAGGGTCATCTAAGAAAGAAAATATCATCTTCCACCTCGATGCGACCAGTGATATACTTAAACGTCTCAATCATGTCTCCCCTCTCTCTACGTTCTTCGAGAGAGGAGAGCCGCAATTTGTTCAGCCTTTCTTCGTACGAAAGATCCTTGAGCCCCGAGACCAACCTGGTGGCCATTCGCTGAACCGACACAACTCTCAGCACATCTTTACGATAATGTGGCCTCCAGAATTGTACGCAGTACTCCAGATGAGGCCTCACCATGGTTCTGTACAATGGCATTATGACGTCGGGTTTCCGACTAACAAAGCTTCTCCGGATATGCCTATTGCGCATTTTGTGTACTATTTAAAAAAAAAACATTTTGGGGAGGAGAATGTCATGGGTAGAGAGCGGGTTTTCCTGCGTTATCCAGGTAGTACGTTAAGATATGTGCGCTCTAACCGAATAATGCGGGAGCCCCTTGGCACTTTCTAAATAATGTTCCCAGGTTAATTTTTTGCAGGTGCCATATTAATATAAACATTGGCGCGCAACCTTGCGCTGTAGATCGGCTAATGCTCTGCACCTAATTTGGACTTTCCTGGCTATCTACAGGTAATTTCATTAGGCTACAGGTCCAGGGTGGCCAGTTAGGCATGAAGACTACGGGCTCCTTTTGCTAAGGTGCGCTAAAGATTAGCGCATGCTAACCACGCGCTAAACGAAAAATACTAACGCAAGCTCTGTGGAGGCGTTAGCATTTAGTGCGTGCGGTATTGTAGCTTGCGCCTTAGTAAAAAGAGCCCCCACATCTCTGTTTTTTCCCCCTCCCCGCTAATTAGTTCATTAGGTGCCATGGACTTGTGTTCGAGCCCTACCAACTTGATGAATTAAAGATCTAGAAAAGAGATCTTGCAGCAGTAAAGTCCTCCGGCGTCATCCTCCATGATTGTTTCCAACATGTCCAACCATTTGGTTGCAGGACGCCCTCTTCACCTGGTTCCGTTGATCTTCCCAAACACGGTGTCCTTCTCCAATGATCTTTCTCTTCTGACAAGTACCTAGCCCCATCCCAAGTAGTAAAACAGATCTGATGCTGCTTATCCTAGGAATGAGCAGTGGATTTCCCCAAGTCACCTCAATAATGGCCTATGGACTTCTCTTTTTTTAAACCCTGTTAAGCTAATTGATTTCACCACAAGTTAACTGATTTTACCTAACAGGGATTTTGTACTGCCACAGGAAAAGCCTGATTGAACGATACAGAAGAGAGCTGTTAGAGCCAGGGGAATTACCGGCCATGCCAGTGAAGATCATGTTTGGGTATCTTCTAACAGCCTTTGACTTGATGGTGTTATGAGACGCACAGCGTGTGTTGATCCTGCTCAGTACCAGCAGCCAACATGAGGAAGCCAGACCTGTATGTACCCATATGTCAATTTATTTGTCTTTTGCCTTCTGCAAATCACGGCTTAGGAATTCGTGTACAGGGGGGCAGCTGACCTTCAGATCCCAGGCTTCCTGTGTGGCAACCAGGGATTTCAGTGGTATGGAAACAACAGGCAAGCACGTACTCAGTTTCTATTGGTAGAAAAAAAAAATTTAAAGGCACAAAATTAAAACTTACAATCGACTGTCAATACTTTAAACTATCATCTTGTCTGACTCTTTCTTAGGTCCTTATGTGTCTGGACCTTTACTTACATTTCCTGTTTTTGCTAACATATTTTATTTTCAGCAAAGCCACTGCTTAGCCAGTTCTCAAATTATTCCTCAGGTACTCCCTGGCCAATCAGCATTTCAGGATATCTACAATAAATAGGCAGAAGGCATCTTGGGCCTGATTCTCGAAACGTGTTTCCCAATTGACAAGGTACCGCACGAAAGACTGCTTAAAAAGCTGTGGAGACACGGGGTGCAAGGGGAGGTCCACCGATGGATCAAAAACTGGCTGGCAGACAGGAAACAGAGGGTTGGAGTGAAGGGCCATTACTCAGACTGGCATGGGGTCACGAGCGGAGTTCCGCAGGGGTCGGTGCTGGGACCGCTCCTGTTCAATATATTTATTAATGACCTGGAGGCGGGAACAAATTGCGAAGTTATTAAATTTGCGGATGACACCAAACTCTACCGCGAAGACTGCGAAGACTGCGAAGATCTGCAAAGGGACCTAACGACGCTAGAAAAATGGGCCAAAAAATGGCAAATGAACTTTAATGTAGGGAAATGCAAGGTCATGCATGTAGGGAAAAAGAACCCGATGTTCAGCTACAAAATGGGAGGATCACTGCTAGGGGTAAGTAACCTTGAAAGAGACCTGGGAGTGATGGTGGACACGTCTTTAAAGGCGTCGGCACAGTGCGCCACAGCCTCAAGAAAAGCAAACAAAATGTTGGGTATCATTAAGAAGGGTATCACGACCAGGACAAAGGAGGTCATCCTGCCACTGTATCGTGCAATGGTGCGTCCGCATCTGGAGTACTGTGTCCAATATTGGTCGCCGTACCTCAAAAAGGACATGGCGGTACTTGAGGGAGTCCAGAGAAGAGCAACTAAACTGATAAGAGGTATGGAAAACTTCTCATATACTGACAGACTGAAAAAGCTGGGGCTGTTCTCCCTGGAAAAGCGGAGACTTAGAGGAGACATGATAGAAACCTTCAAGATCCTGAAGGGTATAGAAAAAGTAGACAGGGACAGATTTTTCAGATTACGGGGAACTACAAGTACAAGGGGGCACTCGGAAAAATTAAAAGGAGACAGGTTTAAAACAAATGCCAGAAAGTTCTTTTTCACCCAGAGGGTGGTGGACACATGGAACGCGCTTCCGGAGGCTGTGATAGGCCGGAGCACGTTACAAGGCTTCAAAGAAGGTTTGGATAGGTTCCTAGAGGATAAAGGAATTGAAGGGTACAGATAAGAGTAGCGGTAGGTTATAGGGATAGTCTGGGACCATTGCTCAGGCAATGGGCCTGATGGGCCGCCGCGGGAGCGGACCGCTGGGCGAGATGGACCTCTGGTCTGCCTCAGCGGAGGCAACTTCTTATGTTCTTAATTGCAGGCGGCGGGAGGTGTCCTACCGCCATCTGCAGCCAATCTGGATGCACGTTTTGTTTTGGTTTTTTTGTAAGTGTCCGAGGCATGCTCAAGGCAGGGCATGGGCGTGGCTTTGCCTGGAAATGGCCTTGGGCAGGCTTAAGCGACGGTGCACGTCTCAGTAGAAGCGAGGCAGACACCTTAAACGTAGGCCTGCAAAATGTAACCACGATTCCTTGGTCACCGATGTGTAAATGACACCCTAATTCCGCCCCCAACCCGCCCTAGCACCGCCCCCCGCTGCCTGCTCTTTTCGTTCAGGGAAGAAATCCGCATGTGCGCGGCCGTCGCGTGATGACATCACGTGCACTTGCGCATGAGACCCTCGCTTGACGGCCGTGCATGCGTGGACTGCCTCCTTGCCTGATAAAGCTTTTCAAAACCCAGACAAAGTGCCGGGTTTTGAAATGCTGTCCAGAACCTCAGACATGTCGTCAAAAGGAGGACATATCTGGGGAAATCCAGACATCTGGTAACCCTATATCTATGTAAATCTCATGTGGATATCCTGAAAACCAGCCAGGATTAGAAACATAGAAACACGATGGCAGATAAAGGCCAAATGGCCCATCCGCAGCATCCACTAACTCCTCCTCTCCCTATTGGTTAAGGCTCTTAACATTTGCATCTCCTCTTTCTATAGGTTAAGGCACTGTGCACCTGCATTGTGAGGTCATAGGGCTTTATGGTTATAGAAACAGAGAAACATGAGGGCAGATAAAGGCCAAATGGCCCATCCGCAGCGTCCATTATCTCCTCTTCTCCCTATTGGCTAAGGCTCTTAACATTTGTATCTCCTCTTCCTATAGGCTAAGGCTCTTTCCACCTGCATTGGGAGGTCATAGAGCTTTATAGTTATAGAAACATGATGGCAGATAAAGGCCAAATGGCCCCTCCGCAGCATCCATTATGTCCTCCTCTCCCTATTGGCTAAGGCTGTTAACATTTGCATCTCCTCTTCCTATAGGTTAAGGCTCTTTACACCTGCATTGTGAGGTCATAGAGCTTTATGGTTATAGAAACATGATGGCAGATAAAGGCCAAATGGCTCCTCCGCAGCATCCACTATCTCCTCCTCTCCCTATTGGCTAAGGCTCTTAACATTTGCATCTCCTCTTCCTATAGGCTAAGGCTCTTTACACTTGCATTGTGAGGTCATAGAACTTTCTGATTATAGAAACAGAAACATGACGGCAGATAAAGGCCAAATGGCCAATCTAGTCTGCCCATCCACAGTAATCATTATCTCTTTCTCTCTCTGAGAGATCCCACGTGCCTAGCCCAGGCCCTCTTGAATTCAGACAATCACTGACCTAACTTCCTCATTGCTCACAAATGATTAGGTCGACGTTCTGTCCTTCTGGATTGCAACTGGTTGTCCATTCTTCCTACACTAGAGTGGTTATTGTAGAAGCTCTATTTGTGTTATGGACATTCGAAAACCAGCATTTAGATGTCTACACTGCATGGACCTCCAAATTCCAATTTTATAATGACAGGATATAGACATCTAAAATTGGAGTTCATTAGGCATGATTGGGGGTTAGGAGTTGAAAGCAAGTCAAAGAAGTGGGACTTGAGCCTGGATTTGAATACAGTCAGAGACGGAGTTTGACGTTGTGATTCAGGGAGTCTGTTTCAGGCATAAGGCACAGCAAGAGAGAAGGAATGGAGTCTGGAATTTGCATTAGTGAAGAAGGGCACTGATTGGAGGCATTTACCAAATGAACAGAGTTCCTTGGGAGGAGTATAGAGAGAGATAAAAGAGGAGAGATATTAAGGACTTGTAGGTGAGTAAGAAAAGTTTGAATTGTATGTGGTAATAGATGGGGAGCCAATGGAGTGATTTGAGGAGAGGGGTGATATGAGTATAGCGACTGGTAGAATATAAGTTGTGCAGCGGAATTTTGGATGGATTGAAAGGAAGAGAGGTGTGAGAATCAAACTACATACATTGAGGCAAAAGGTGATAAGGATGTGGATAAGGGTTTTGGTGGTGTGCTGCAAGAGGAATGGTTGGATTTGGGATATATCATAGATAAAGAAGCGACAGGTTTTGACAGTCTGTTGGATTTGTTGCAGAGAAGAAGTCAAAGATGACCCCCCCAAGGTTGTGAGCTGACGAGACAGGGAGGATGAGTGTGCCATCCACTGAAATAGAGAATAAGGGAGAGGAGAGGGGGGGTTTAGTTGGAAGACAAGTAACTCAGTCTGGGCCATAGCGGTGGGACATCCAGGAAGCGATGTCGGACTAAGACATGAACCTGGATACCTGTAGAGATTTCTGGTGTGGAGAAGTAGGTCTGGGAGTCGGCAGCATAGAGGTGGGAGGAAATCAGAGCCCCATGGGAATGAGTATAGATGGAGAAAAGAATGGGGTTTCGGGATAGAAGTATCCAGACTGATAGCAGGATAGGAGTGGAGCAGGATCCACCACTATATATGCTAAAGTGCGATGTGAAAGATAGGAACAGAACCAAGAAAGAACAGAGTCCTGAAATCCAAGTGAGGGCAGCACATCAAATCCGTTCTATTTCGAAATTTCTCTGTGCCAAATCTTTAAATATACTAATTCATTCATTAATTATTGCAAAAATCGATTATTGTAATGCTTTATTCAAAGGAATGGCCCAAAAAGAAATCAGAAAATTACAGATCATACAAAATACATCTATTAAATTAATTACTGGGGCCAAAAAATTTGACCATGTAACCCCTTTATTACAAAAAGCACATTGGCTCCCAGTGGGACATCGAATTTTATACAAGCTATCTTTACTCACCTTTAAATCTTTATCATCCAAAACTCCATCATTCATTTATAAAGTTCTAATTCCATACACTTCTCAAAAAACTTTACGATCCAATCAGCAACTTTTATTAGTTATCCCCTCTCTCAAAATCATAAATACCAGAAGACAGTATATTTTCTCAGTCACAGCACCGCAAACATGGAATTCTCTCCCACTTTATTTAAGGGAGGAGAAAAACCTCGACAAATTCAAAAGCCAACTTAAGAGTTTTCTTTTTATAGACGCTTTCAATCCTTAATTGAATTGCCAATTACTCTTTACAACTCCCTTTCACTTCAGTCAGCTATATATATATATTTTGTTTTCCCATCCATTCTGTGTATTTACCCTTATTGATCCCTCCTTTCCTATTATAAATTGTATTTCTTCCCCCTCTTTCCCAATGTTTCCTGTCCAAATTTGTCTAGTTTGTTTTAAATTGATTTTTAGATTTTATTATATTATTGTTAATTTTTTATTATGTATTTTCTGTAAATGTAAATCGCTTAGTAGTTACGATAAGCGATTAATCAAATATTGAATAAAACTTGAAACTTGAAACTTGAGAAGATGGTGGTCTACTGTGCTGAAAGCAGCGGATAGATTGAGGATGATGAGGATAGAGTAGAGGCCTTTGGATCTGGCCAGAGCCAGGTCGTTGGAGACTTTAGCAAGGGTAGTTTTCGTGGAGTTTAGAGGGGAAGGTTCATTTTATTGAAGTGAAGGTTAGGTCCTTATTCCTCAAGGTGAAGGGGAAACTGGAGAATAACCCCCCCCCCCTCCCACCACCACCCAATTCTTTGAATATTTTCAACAACCATTATCGTGAAGCTCCAGAGATAGCAGACTGCCCTGCTAATTTTTCATCTCTTTCTCTCTGGCCTTTAATTTATTAACCACCAGGTCACTTGTGGCCCATTCATCAAACCAAATGGAGCTATGCTTGTGAGCATATGGTGCAAACGTGTTATTTGGGGGTAGTGGGGGGGGGGGGGGACAGTTAATAGCAACATTGCTTGTAAATATACAGTAATGATTCCATCATTTGAGGCTATGCCCAGCTGTGGCTTTCAGATGCCAAACACAAGTCTTCTGAAATGTAGGAGATATTTCAGGCAAAAAAAAGTCATAACGTATTTATCTTTTTGGATTTATGATGACACATGTTTTTATCAGTGCCTTAAAACAGCGTTTCTGAACTCATAGAAACATAGAAAATGACGGCAGAAAGGGCCAAAGCCCATCAAGTCTGCCCATACTAATGACCCTGCTGCTGTGACTGGGGTGGATCGCAGCTTGGACGGCGAACTTTCGTTGAGCCCAAGAGGACCGCACACGCCCCCAATGCCCGGCAAAACTTCGGGAGAGCGGTCGCAGTTGAAGGACACGCCGAACACATCGGGCATGACGCGTACTGCACCCAAAGCTGACCCGGATGTGATCTCAGCGCTGCCGACTCTGGGACAGGAGTCGTTGCCACATGGGAGCGTCAAACCTGAGGAACCAGCGGTGGGGAGGGTGAGGGAGCCCAGAGTTTACCCTCTGGGGACTTAGCCTACGGAAACCTGGCAGTCATCTTCTCCCTCAAGCCGCTGGAGAAACCACAGGCAGTGACCCTTGACTCTATATGGTCTGCAATTGAAAACCTGCACTCCGTTTGTACAAACTTAATATCTATTACTTTAAACTCCTCTTCCAGGATAACCCTTTTGGAGACATCAATTCAACAGCAGAAGATTGACTTTTCTAAATTAGAGAAACTAACAACTGAGAATAAAAATTTGCTGCCTCAACAAATGACTGATAGAATGATGTTTCTGAGGAAGATTGAAAATTTGGAAAATCAGCAAAAAAATTTGAATCTAAGGATTCTTAATTTTCCTATAGCAAAATTTATGTCTTCTCAGGAACTTTTCAAGAACTTTATGATGACAGTTTTAAAAGTATCAGAATTGAATCTTCCCCCGACACAGAGAATTTACTATTTAAAGAATGCTCAAAAAGAAAAAGCTTTAGAAGGTGGAACTGAACAATTAGATGTATCAGCAATATTGCAATCTTCTGAAATTGAATTACTGGGTCGGGCAACATTATTAGTTTCTTTTGTATTCCTACAAGATAAAGAAATACTGTTGAAAATATATTTTAAGCTGAAACAAGTCACCTTTTTAGGTGAAAGGGTATATATATTCCCTGACGTCTCGAAATGGACACAATCCAGGAGGAAAGAATTTTTGCAATATCGTCCTAAAGTTATTTCAATGGGGGCAACTTTTCAGTTAAGATTTCCTTGTAAATGCTTTATTACCTATCAAGGGAATAAATATATATTTTTTGAGCCTGCCCAATTAGGTTTTTTCTTATAGAGTAAAGGGATTCCATTGCAGCCAGAATGAATCAAGTCATTAGTGCGGAATTTAGTTTAAATAGTAGGTTAATATCTAAGTACTGCTCTTTTCTTTATGTTTTTGTTAAGTGTCTCCCTTCTCCCCAGGGGGTTTTCTTTTATGTCCTGCCTACCTCCCCACTTGATAATAATAATAATAATAATAATAACTTTATTTTTCTATACCGCCACAGTCAGACGACTTCTAGGCGGTTTACATAGTAAGAAGGCTGGACATTCAGCGAATAGTAAAGGTTTTAAGACAATACAAAACAAAACAATAGATTCACATACAATACGATACTATACAATACCGTGAGTCTGAATAACAATACTATACATTAAGTCTAAATACAATACTATACATTAAGTCTAAATACAATATCGTACAAAGAGTCTAAATGCAATACAATAGTTTAGATGCGAAAGTTACGTATTAATTGATTGGAGATCTAAGGGTAATGAGTGTCTGAGGGATTTAGAACAACCATGAGTTGGAGTTCTGGGTTCGAGGAGATCAAGGTATGAGGGGTTTGTAGAGAGAGAGAAAATGCGTTTAATGGGGAGAGGAGACCTGGTGGCGTTGGGGACCGTTTTAGTCAATGTATTTTGCGAATAGGGCAGTTTTGATTGTTTTGCGGAATGCATTATAAGTTACATTGGGTTCGATTATGTGGTTTTTCAGCCAGATTTGCTGTCTGTTCGCTTGGAACTTAAAGGTTCTATCCAGGAATGCTTTGTATCTGCAGCCTGTAATCTTTGGGTATGCAAAGATGTTTTTGTTCCTGTTCGTTCTTGTGGGGTTGTGTAGGGTGAAGTGTGTTTGTAGATATGAAGGTGCTATTCCCCAGGCTTGTTTAAAACAGGTGCAAGCAAATTTGAATATAATTCGCACTTCTATTGGAAGCCAATGCAGTTTTTTATAGTAGGGGCTGATGTGGTCGTTTTTTCTTAGTCCGAAAATTAGGCGGACGGCGGTGTTTTGTATGAGTCTTAGTTTTTTGATTGTTTTTTGTGGGATGCCCAGATATATGATGTTGCAATAATCAAGAAGGACTATAATAATGAGTATATTGCTTTGTATATTGTTTTCAATCTGTATTGACTTAATATATGTATTTCAGTATTTCTCTTTACCATTTTTATTGGTTGTATAAAAATTATAAATATAAAATAAAAAAAAAGAAGCTAATTAGATTGGATTGGTAGGACCTACTCTTGGTAAATCCATGTTGGTGGGGATCCTGTAGATTCTTCTCGCTCAGGATTCTATCTAATTCATGTTTAAGTAGTGTTTCCATGAGTTTACTCACTATCGGTGTGAGACTCACTGGTCTGTAATTTGCAGCTTCTGCCCTGCAACCCTTTTTGTGCAGTGGAGTGACGTTAGCTGTTTTCCAGCCCAAGGGGACTCTCCCCGTACTCAGTGATAGATTGAACAGCACTGATAACGGTTCCGCTAGGACATCACACAACTCTCTGAGCACCCTGGGATGTAGATTGTCTGGTCCCATAGCCTTGTTCACCTTGAGACTTGATAATTCGCGGTAGACATCGCCGGTTAGGTTTTCAGGCTATCCACAATGAATAGGCATGAAAGAAATTGGCATATAATGGAGGCAGTGTATGCAAATCAATCTCATGCCTATTCATTGTGGATATCCTGAATGGCACTGCCTTAACACATACACAACCAAATATGAAAACTATTCGGGCTTCTAGCGTCAACCAGTGCAGTCTATAGCAATGCTGCGATACAAAAGTTCGAGATGACAAAATTTGTGGTAACCTTCTCGATGCTGAATTTGAAATTTATTGAAGAAGAAATTCTTATGAAAGAGACTATAATCATTTTACAAGAAAGTTTTTCTCTGAGGGAAGCAAAAATATGGAAATCAGGCATGACATAAATCACAGATGATATTAATACCTTCTTCCATGTCTTGATACTCACCAACGTCTATCCTGGGACTAGTAGGGAAGGATGCATCCCATAATTACCACCACCTGAAATACCCGGTCAAGTAAATGAGCTGTGCTCAGAGCCAGTGCAAAACACCTTCTAGTGAAGAGCCCTGGCTCTGCAATGAAGAATCGACAGCCGCTTGTACAAGGTATCAGAGGAGCTAATAAAAACGGCCTTCCGATGACAGACTGAGCACTTTCCTGTATAACTTTGCGTTAGTTTTGTATCCCGATGAAAGAAGCATGCATGATTTATCAACGCCCAGTAAAAAGAAATAACAACATACTGGAGAAACAGTCTTCTAAAAATGTTTTTGTCTTTATTTCCTTTTAATCCTTCCCTCTTTGAAATTCCCCTTCCATCACCACACATGTATCAGCTGGTATGCCCATGGAGCTGCATGAACCCTTACTAGTCTGTGGAATACCACAACACTAGATGAATGATTGTTCATCACTGCTGCTGAGGCAGTTGGCAACCAGAGATTATGGTAAGAGCAGATAGCGTAGTTGATTTTAAAAAAGTCCTTAGTCCGTTATTGAGAAAGACATGGGGAAGCCACTGCTTGCCCTGGATCGGTAGCATGGAATGTTACTACTCTTTGGGATTCTAGAATCTTGTTACTCTCTGAGATTCCGGAATCTTGCTATTCTTTGAGATTCTGTATGGAATGGTGCTACTCTTTGGGATTCTAGAATCTTGTTACTCTCTGGGATTCCGGAATCTTGCTATTCTTTGAGATTCTGTATGGAATGTTGCTACTCCTTGGGTTTTAGCCAGGAACTAGGGACCTGGATTGTCCACCATAAGAACGGGCTACTGGGCTTGATGGACCATTGGTCTGACCCAGTAAAGCTATTCTTATGTTTTCTTTTTCTTTAGACCTGAGAACATAATCTCCGTGGTTTGTGTAGACGCAACTGGACCCGATAGGACTGATCAGCTTAAGTCAGCCTAGAGCAATCTTAAGAGAAGTAAGTGTGGATGGTGTATATACGAGGGGCTGCTGAAACGTTCTCAGCTCAGCCAAGAAGAAAATGATGTAGAGCCATGAAGTTTACAAGTTATTCCACACTTTTCTTGACACTTTATGTTTCAATGATATGAGAACGTTTCAGCGACCCCTCATAGATCTGCATACATTTGGGGCTCCTTTTACGAAGCCGTGTTAACGGCTTTATCGCGCAGTGACATTTTATCACGCGCTAACCCCCGCACTAGCCAAAAAACTACCGCCTGCTCAAGAGGAGGTGGTAGTGGCTAGCGCAGCTGGCGACTTAGCGCTCGCTATTACGCACGTTAAACCGCAAACGCGGCTTCGTAAAAGGAGCCCTTGGTCTTGGAATAGGTTAATTGTATTGTCATCATGCCATTGTATCGAGCGATGGTGCGTCCACATCTGGAATACTGCGTTCAGTATTGGTCGCCACACCTCAAGAAGGACATGGCAGTACTTGAGAGAGTCCAAAGGAGAGCAACGAAACTGGTAAGAGGGCTGGAACACTGCCCATACGCCGAGAGGTTGGATAGGCTGGGGCTCTTCTCTCTGGAAAAAAGGAGGCTCAGGGGAGATATGATAGAGACCTTCAAGATCATGAGGGGCATAGAGAGGGTGGATAGGGACAGATTCTTCAGACTGAAGGGGACAACAAGTACGAGGGGGCATTCGGAGAAACTGAAGGGAGATAGGTTCAAAACAAACGCAAGGAAGTTTTTTTTCACCCAAAGGGTCGTGGACACTTGGAATGCGCTACCGGAGGAAGTGATCAGGCAGAGTACGGTACAGGGATTCAAACAGGGATTGGACGGATTCCTGAGGGATAAAGGGATCGTGGGATACTGAGAGAGGTGCTGGGATGTAACAAAGGTATAGAAAGCTAACCAGGTAATAAGTATAGAAACCCAACAGGTCGTGCATGTGCAAGACCAGAGGGTTAGGACTACGATGGGAAGATAGGACTTCAATGAGAAACCAAGGTGGCAAGGGAGCCCCTTCTTGTGATTCAGACAGGTCGTGACCTGTTTGGGCCGCCGCGGGAGCGGACTGCCGGGTAGGATGGACCTATGGTCTGACCCGGCGGAGGCACTGCTTATGTTCTTATGTTCTTATGTTCATGTCCCTGGAAACCAAATTTTTTAGGAGTCTAAGTAAAATTGATCTGTTTATTTGGATTTCTCTACCACCATTTCGAAGAAATCCACCCAAGGTGCTGTACAGCAAGAACAAGCCAAAGAAAGGAATTTTGTCAGATTGCTCTGCAAAAGTCCTTGGAAGAAATTGGCGCATCCTGAAGATTAATGCTTATGTGCTTTTTCAAAGAATCTAAATGAGACACAGAAAAGCCATTAGAAAAACTTGATTCTCATCCTTGTTAAATTCAGTCACTTGGAGGAAGCTATAAACAAGATAAAAAGACACAACTTCTGAGATACAATATTGTTAAGAATGACCTGAGGTAGATTAAGTCCTCTAGGTTTTTAAACACTTGTGCTCCGCATTGACCACAAAAACACTGACTGTGACATTTAAATTTATTCCAGGATATTTGGCACTGGGCTGTACCTCAGTAGTAGCACTGAACGTAAGAATTGCCATACTGGGAGAGACCGAAGGTCCATGAAGCCCAAATTCCTGTATCCAACAGTGGCCAACCCAGGTCACAGGTTCCTGGCAGAAACCCAAAGAGTAGCAACATTCCAGAGCTGAGATTGTGATGTCATAATGCTTTATTCTACCAATGCCTCAGCAGTGATGTCACAATGGCTTGATTGTCTTATACTTGGCTCACATAAGAATTGCCATACTGGGAAAGACCGAAGGTCCATCAAGCCCAAATTCCTGTATCCAACAGTGGCCAACCCAGGTTACAAGTTCCTGGCAGAAACCCAAAGAGTAGCAACATTCCAGAGCTGAAATTGTGGTGTCAGGTCAAAAGCGCGCCGGGACAAAG
Organism: Geotrypetes seraphini; assembly: GCF_902459505.1. NCBI lineage: Eukaryota > Metazoa > Chordata > Amphibia > Gymnophiona > Dermophiidae > Geotrypetes > Geotrypetes seraphini. The sequence goes on from NC_047093.1 coordinate 12,157,961, forward strand.
GCGTGCCCAGACAATTGAGCGCAGCGCGGAGGCGCGCGCCGCTCTAAATTACTGTTTTTAGGGCTCCGACGGGGGTGTGTGGGGGGAACCCCCCCACTTTACTTAATAGACATTGCGCCGCGTTGTGGGGGCGTTGTGGGGGGCGTGGGGGGTTGTAACCCCCCCACATTTTACTGAAAACTTCACTTTTTCCCTGTTTTTAGGGAAAAAGTTAAGTTTACAGTAAAATGTGGAGGGTTACAACCCCCCAAACCCCCCACAACGCCGGCGCGATGTCTATTAAGTAAAGTGGGGGGGTTCCCCCCCATGCCCCCCCATCGGAGCCCTAAAAACAGTAATTTAGAGCAGTGCGCGCCTCCGCACTGCGCTCAATTGTCTGGGCGCGCCTTTGTCTTTTGCGCCCTTGTCTATGAACCGAAATTGTGATGTCATAATGCTTTATTCTACCAATGCCTCAGCAGTGATGTCACAATGGCTTGATTGTCTTATACTTGGCTCACATAAGAATTGCCATACTGGGAAAGACCGAAGATCCATCAAGCCCCAGTATCCTGTTTCCAACAGTGGCCAACCCAGGTAGATCCTAAGTAGTATAAAACAGATTTTATGCTGCTTATCCTAAGAATAAGCTGTGGATTTCCCCAAGCCATCTCAATAATGCCGGGTTTTGAAAAGCCTTCCGGACCCCTGGACATGTCCTCAAAAGGAAGTCTGGTAACTCTACTTATGCTAATCAGTTATCATGTGGCAATGTACAGTAGCTGCACTATCCGGTTAATGGAGACACCTACTCTCTGCCCCTGTGCTGAACAACAAAGTTTACTTCTTAGCATACGGGAAGCGTGCTCAGAGTAGAAAACTACCACAGGGTCCTGAGCGCACCCCACGGTAAACACTTTTTTTTTTTTTTTTTTTTTTACTGTTATAAGCACACACTAGCTTAGTAAAAGAGCCCTTGTATCTTTGCAGCAGGTGTAGGCAGTTCAGATCATGAGGCTATCAATAGAGGTGTTTGGTGAAACTCATTACAAGAAGGCGCAAGCAACAGCCATATCTGTAGTGGGAATGCTCTACCAGGATATTTGAGGCTATGTAAAGACAAGATGGCCTTTGCAACATGAGAGATGTGGTGTCAGAGAGGGGGTAGCCCTCTTTCCTTCCAGGATCTACAAGCCACCGCTTGTCTACAGGATAGAGATTGGCTTTATTACGGCCAGGTGTCCCATTACCTGCAGTCCTTGGATGCTACTACAGTGGCTGAAGACATGGCGGATGTGGTGTGTGAGACCTTGACTTTATCTCGTCAGACTTGTATCAGTTTGTCCCTTCATCGGGTCAGTCTGGGCAGCTTTAGTGTTTCTTGGGATTATGGCAGCTTGGCAGCAGTATGGAATCAGGATCTTCTCCCTTCCACGTAGATCACTGGTGATGGCCTGTGCTTTCTGATGAAGCATCTGACTCTTTTGACTCGCAGACACAGGTACTTGGGGGGGTGGGAAGAGGGAACGGGATGGGGGGATAAGGGGCTGTGATGTCTTTAAGTCTCCGTGAAGGAACCACACAGTGGACTTTATTTGGGCTGTATTTTGGTCAGGATGTATTGTTGTTGTAAGAACATAAGAACATAAGCAGTGCCTCCGCCGGGTCAGACCATAGGTCCATCCTGCCCAGCAGTCCGCTCATGCGGCGGCCCAAACAGGTCACGACCTGTCTGAATCACAAGAAGGGGCTCCCTTGCCACCTGGGTTTCTCATTGAAGTCCTATCTTCCCATCGAAGTCCTAACCCTCCGGTCTTGCACATGCACGACCTGGTTGGGTTTCTATACTTATTACCTGGTTAGCTTTCTATACTTGTGTTACATCCCAGCTCCTCCCTCAGTATCCCACGATCCCTTTATCCCTCAGGAATCCGTCCAATCCCTGTTTGAATCCCTGTACCGTACTCTGCCTGATCACTTCCTCCGGTAGCGCATTCCAAGTGTCCACGACCCTTTGGGTGAAAAAAAACTTCCTTGCATTTGTTTTGAACCTATCTCCCTTCAGTTTCTCCGAATGCCCCCTCGTACTTGTTGTCCCCTTCAGTCTGAAGAATCTGTCCCTATCCACCCTCTCTATGCCCCTCATGATCTTGAAGGTCTCTATCATATCTCCCCTGAGCCTCCTTTTTTCCAGAGAGAAGAGACCCAGCCTATCCAACCTCTCGGCGTATGGGCAGTGTTCCAGCCCTTTTACCAGTTTCGTTGCTCTCCTTTGGACTCTCTCAAGTACCGCCATGTCCTTCTTGAGGTGTGGCGACCAATACTGAACGCAGTATTCCAGATGTGGACGCACCATCGCTCGATACAATGGCATGATGACTTCCCGCGTCCTGGTTGTTATGCCCCTCTTTATGATGCCCAGCATCCTGTTGGCTTTTTTCCAGGCTGCTGCGCACTGTGCAGATGGCTTCAGTGATGCATCCACCAGCACACCCAAGTCTCTCTCAAGTCTGCTGTCTCCCAACAATGCCCCCCCCCCAATTTGTAGTTGAACAATGGGTTCTTTTTCCCTATATGCATGACCTTGCATTTTTCCACGTTAAAGCGCATTTGCCATTTGTTTGCCCAGTCTTCCAGCTTGTCCAGGTCCCTTTGCAGGTCCTCACACTCCTCCCTGGACCTAACTCTGCCGCACAGTTTGGTATCGTCTGCAAATTTTATAACCTCGCACTTTGCCTCCTTTTCCAGGTCATTGATAAATATGTTGAAGAGTAACGGCCCCAGCACCGATCCCTGTGGCACACCGCTTGTGACTCCCCGCCAGTCAGAATATTGGCCCTTCACTCCGACCCTCTGCAGTCTACCCGACAACCAGTGCTTGATCCATCTGTGCACATCCCCTCTCACCCCGTGGTTCCACAGCTTCCTAAGCAGCCTTTCATGTGGCACCTTGTCGAAAGCCTTTTGAAAATCAAGGTAAATGATGTCTATGGGTTCCCCATTGTCCACCCGACTCCTTATTCCCTCAAAGAAGTACAGAAGGTTCGTTAGGCACGACCTTCCCTTACAGAATCCGTGCTGGCTTGTTCTCAGTAGGCCATTCCTCTCGATGTGCTCGCAAATGCCGTCCTTGATCATAGCTTCCACCATCTTCCCTATAATTGAAGTCAGGCTCACCGGCCTTTAGTTCCCGGGGTCACCCCTCGATCCCTTCTTGAAGATAGGTGTGACATTCGCCAATTTCCAGTCCTCTGGTACCTCACCAGTTTTCAAGGATAGGTTGCAAACATGCTGGATTGTGCCCACTATTTCTTGTCTTAGTTCCTTCAGAACCCTTGGGTGGATCCCGTCCAGGCCCGGTGATTTACCGCATTTTAACCTGTCTATCTGTTTGAGGACATCCTCCTTACTTACCTCTATGTGCTCCAATTTTTCGGCCTGTTCCCCACTCATGAGCTCCTCTGAGTCCGGTATATTAGATGTGTCTTCGCTCGTGAAAACCGACGAGAAGAACGTGTTCAACCTCTCAGCTACCTCTTTATCTTCTTAATCACTCCCTTCCTATCCCCATCGTCCAATGGCCCCACCTCCTCTATCGCTGGTCGCTTCCCCTTTACGTAACTGAAGAATGCCTTGAAGTTTTTCGCCTCCCTGGCCAGCCCCTCTTCGTATTCCCCTTTTGCTTTTCTAACCTCTCGGTGGCATTCCTTTTGGCATTTCCTGTGCGCCTGGTGATTTTCCTCCGTTGGGTCCTTTTTCCATCTCCGGAAGGATACTTTTTTGTCATTTATTGCCCTCTTTACTTCAGTTGACATCCAAACCGGGTCCTTTGATCGCTTGTTCTTGCAGCCTTTCCTGAAACTGGGGACGTACATTCTTTGTGCTTCCTGCAGGGTGTCCCTGAATAGGGTCCAGGCGCTTCCCACAGTCTCCATCCTAAAGATGTTTCTGAGCTTCCTCCCCACCATTTCCCTCATAGCAACATAGTTCCCTTTCTTGAAGTTGAGCGGAGTTGTTGCGGTCCTCCTTACTATGGGTGTCCCCCTTTCTAATGTGAATCTGATTGCGTTGTGATCACTGTTGCCTAGTGGTCCTCCCACTTCTACCCCTCTTGCAGGCCCCCCTAATCCGTTTAGGATGAGGTCAAGAGTAGCACCCCCTCGCGTCGGTTCTTTGACTAGTTGCTCCATGAAGCAGTCCCTCACAGCTTCTACAAAACTGTTTGGTTTGTAAGTTTCTAGCCAAATTTAATAAAGAAATTCAAAATAAATAAGAAGCAACTAAAACATATTTGTTTGTGAAAGCCTTTTACTAGGTAGTGATGTTTCAGATTTTGATATCTGTTTTATTGAAATCCTCAACGCTTCCCACCTCTTCCTTACTTTTTCCCCACCCTTCCAAGATTTTGCTCCCCCCTCTCATCTAATATGCTTTGTTCCCCCTTCTCATAAATCCAATTGTATTCTCTTCAGTACATACTGTATATGCTCTGTATTAGCCCTTCCCTCACCTAAATTGTCAATGTAAACTAGTTTTGACGTTTCGATTGCCTTGCTATGTTCTTCTTTTCTCAATCGCACTGTATGTAATTCATCTATTTGTTGTGAACCGCCTAGAACTCCCTGGGTATGGCGGTATACAAAAAAATAAATTATTATTATTATTATTATCATCCATTTGCTAGTTTTAGTAAGTGAGACAACTTTGGAGGAGTGAGTAGATAATGTTTTACTGATTATGTGTGGTTACTTTCTAAACCGCTTAGGTCTTAGGCGGTGTAGAAATTTTTTAAATAAATATAATCACATTAGGACAGATGGTAACATACGAAGACCCACAGTACAAGAAATGTTCTACTCTTATAATTATCCTTTTTACAGATTAGCCATATTTCCTGATACACCACAGTGAACGTTTTCTAAAGTCCCATTTCCCTTCAATCATTTTGGTGGAGAAAAAAAACCTGTTATAATGTCTGCAACTCCAATAAATAACAGATGGGCGCTATAAGTTATTTTTAAATCGCTATGTCATCTGTTTCCCTAGAAGACCATAATTACAACTGTACGTGCCAAAATAAAGTGAGACGGTATTTCTATAAATATGAGGATATGTTCTTTCTTCTGTGTGATAGGCATCTGCAAGCCTGGTAGATAAAAAGTACATGGCAACATATGATAGTCTCCTACTCATGCCATAGGTGACCACAACAACCCCATGTGAGGTGTAATTGCATATAAAACACAGGCCATGGCCCTTGGAACGCTGCAGCTTGAAACACTTTTTGTCAGTGTCTGAGGTAAATGAGTAGAGAGACTCCTGCAAGAGAAAAGTGAATTAGTCGAACAAGAACTTGTGAAAATGTCAGTCCACCTTGATCAAGGCAATCTGAGCTCTATAGAAAGTTTGGATTTTCCCTTCCAGATCTGCTGGGGAAATTAATTATTCTTTTTTTTTTCCCCAGTGCATCTATCTGTAGTTTGCAAAATTCTACAGACCTGTTTCCAATCTCAAAAATAGTGGAGACAATTGTCCTAAGTCAGTTGCAAACCTTCGCAGACCAACACAAAGCTCTCTCTACTTACCGATCTGGCTTCCGGTCATTTCACAGCACTGAGGCCGTCCTGATAGACATTATCGATGTCAGCTGGTCTCTCCTGGACAAGGGACATAGCGTACTACTGGTCCTGCTTGGTCTTAGTGTGGCATTTGACACCATTGACCACCGACCACCAACTCCTCCTGACTAAGATAGCAGACCTCGGAATTAAGGATACCGCACTTCACTGGTTCGCTTCATTTCTAGATCAAAGAACACAAGTCATACTACTTGAATCAGATGAATTCCTGGAGAATCGACTTGTTAATCACTGACTGTTCAGTCTTCTCAGTTTGTAAAACCGCCTAGAACTGTAAGGTTTTGTAGTATACAAATGTGATTTTATGTTATTTCAGTGCTCAAATGCCCAGATTTACAGGAGCTCCAACTGGAAGAAGATTCGTTCAAAATTTTCTTTGGACATATCATCAACAGTTTCATTTAAAACAATTATACCGATATCATCAAATACAGACATTCAAATTTCAGATGCTAAAAGTAAACTTTTTAATATTATGATTGGCTTAGCGGACTAGTGAGGAGCTAGGAAATAATAATGTTATATATAGTGTTTTTATGTATACTTTTTAATTATTTCCTAGTCCCTCACTAGTGCCCTGAGGAAGGTGTGGCTGAAACTGGGATCCTAGTCGGGACTTCCACATCTTTTAAACTGCATATTTCAATTAACTTAGGCGTCTGTAGGATGCCTACTGGTGCCTGAGTTAAGGTGTCATTTATAGAATATGGACCTGTGGGTCAATTTGGAGAGAGGGAATAGTAAACATATTTACATTGGTGTGATATAAGGCTTTCTTCACAGACAGAAGAAATGGACAGAAATTTAAGAGTAGACATTAAGGGGCAAATTCTGTAAAGGACACCTAACCTCTTAGGTGGCCAAATAAATTTAATACTAAACCCAATTAATGACTTTAACAAGCAATAATTGGAAGTTAGACATCTAAAGGTGCGAGCAGCTTCTCTGGCCTTCTGCCGGCATTGGCTATCCCTCTGATGTCACTTCCTGGCCCTGTGACTGGGAAGTGATTTCTGAAGGGAGCCAGGTTAGCAGCAGGCCGGAGAAATTATTCACACTGGTGAAGATGTAAAGAGGTGCAGAGGGGAACAGCACCACCACTACCAAGATGGCACCTAGGCTGGTCCGCCCCATCATTCCCCTTACTACACCATTGGATCCCCTTAACAATAAATAATAACAATAATCTTTTCTATAAACTGCAGAAACCTGCAGGTTTTAAGCAGTTTATAATAAGAGCAAATCAATATAACATCGGGAATATACAATCACAAAAACCATCAAAATGTTCAAAAACACTCACTTATACAAAACATTTATTAAACAAATATGTTTTTTTACCTGACACCTAAAAGATAAATGGGATTCAGTACGGAAACAATGGCCCAGTATTTCCCTCCAAAACCACACTGAAATACCAGTAACTTCTCTATATATTGACGATTTGGCCAACCACGAATAGATGGATAGGCAAAATGATTAATGCTATGAGTAGCCCATGTGTGGTATGCATTCAATTCTGATCTCCTTATCTCAAGAAAGATATAGCGGCGCTAGAAAAGGTTCAAAGAAGAGCGACCAAGATAATAAAGGGGATGGAACTCCTCTCGTATGAGGAAAGACTAAAAAGGTTAGGGCTCTTCAGCTTGGAAAAGAGACGGCTGAGGGGAGATAGGATTGAAGTCTACAAAATACTGAGTGGAGTAGAACGGGTACAAGTGGATCGATTTTTCACTGTCAGAAATTACAAAGACTAGGGGACACTCGATTAAGTTATAGGGGAATACTTTTAAAACCAATAGAAATAAATATTTTTTTTACTCAGAGAATAGTTAAGCTCTGGAATAGAGAATGACACGGTGACAAAATTCATCACCGTTCCCGTCCCCGCGGATAACCGCGGGAAATAATCCCATGTCATTTTCTAGTGTCTATTTCAACCTCAGTCCTTCTACACCAGCATTCTTCAAAGCAAAGCTTGCAGGTCAGTGGTTGTGGCCATTCATACTCTGATTCTTCCCTCTCTCCTTAAAGAATGACATGAAGATGGTTTCCCGCGGTTATCCGCGGGGACGGGAACGGTGATGAATTTTGTCACCGTGTCATTCTCTACTCTGGAACACATTAGTAACATAGTAATTGACCCGAGTGGTCCATCCTGTCTGCCCAACCATACATGCTCCATAAATTAATTTAGTTTAAAATGGTCCTTTTTCTTAGATATTTCTGGGCCAGAGGTTGTGGTAAGAGCGGATAGCGTTGCTGGTTTTAAGAATGGTTTGGACAAATTCCTGGAGGAAAAGTCCATAGTCTGTTATTGAGAAAGACATGAGGGAAGCCACTGCTTGCCCTGGATTGGTAGCATGGAATGTTGCTATGCTTTGGGATTCTAGAATCTTGTCACTCTCTGGGATTCTGGAATCTTGCTATTCTTTGAGATTCTGTATGGAATGTTGCTACTCCTTGGGTCTGGCCAGGTATTAGTGACCAGGATTGGCCACCATGAGAACGAGCTACAGGGCTTGATGGACCACTGGTTTGATCCAATAAGGCTATTCTTATGTTCTTATGATCAACCTTAAAGAGTACTCTAAACCAGTTGTCCCCAACCCTGTCCTGGAGGACCACCAGGCCAATCGGGTTTTCAGGCTAGCCCTAATGAATATGCATGAGAGAGATTTGCATATAATGGAAGTGACAGGAATGCTAATCTGCTTCAGGCATATTCATTAGGGCTAGCCTGAAAACCCGATTGGCCTGGTGGTCCTCCAGGACAGAGTTGGGGACCACTGCTCTAAACCATTCCCTCTAATTCCTAAGAGCTCAGGACATCATTCCTTATAGTTTTGCTCAGTGGCAGAGAATTGTGAAGATGGACAGGCAGGCATATAGACTCTCTAATCCTGTTTTAAAATCAGGATATTGTTCTTTAAATTCCAGCCGGATGATTAGCTTAAGCCAGGGGTGTCCAATGTCGGTCCTCGAGGGCCGCAGTCGGGTTTTCAGGATTTCCCCAATGAATATGCATGAGATCTATTAGCATACAATGAAAGCAGTGCATGCAAATAGATCTCATGCATATTCATTGGGGAAATCCTGAAAACCCGACTGGATTGCGGCCCTCGAGGACCGACATTGGACACCCCTGGCTTAAGCGTCTCCAGTGCTTAGGAGAAAACGATTTAATTTATTTCATGTTTTAGAGATAATTATCATCTTGATGTTTCTTAAAAGTACAAATGCCTCAAAGCATTTAACGTATTTTATTTCTGCTTTCTGAAGACAGATTTGGTAATTGTGCAAATGACTAACAGGAGGAGAAGATTTCGTATTTAAGCTGTCAGCCCAGTCCGGGTGTCATTTCAGCTCGCCTGAGGAAGGCCTAATGCTAATTAAACATGCCAGGTACAATTTGTCAATGCTGTTATACGTTTTCTGAAAATTAAATAATAAAAGCAGTTCTATGGGGTGCTTCTATTAGGGGGCGGGGAGTCTGCCAGAGTCCCAGCAGCGATTTGTACAGTTAAGCTCTCTTATTAGTTTGGAAGATGATTTTGCAGCCTTGGATGGATCCTGATGCCCCATTCCATTGTGTGCTGGAGAAATGTAATGCTTGAAATGTCTAAACGGGTAGAAATATTGACAAATTAGGTGATTAAATATCAAAATGAGAGGTGATTATATTTTCAGATGATGCTAAACTCGTTAAAGTAGTTAAACTGTGAAAAACTGCAGGAAGATCTTAGAAAATGGGAAGGCCGCGCATCCAAATATCCAAACGGCAATTGAAATTTAATGAGGACAAATGCAAAGTGATGCACATTGGAAAGAATAATCCAAATCATAGTGTCGATCCTCGCTGCCTACCCAAGAGTGTAGGCCGAATCCTCATGGTTACTCTGGTCTCCATGGTCCCCAGGTCCTATTGGGTTCTCCGGTCACCACCGGTCACTTTGGTACACTGGTCCTGCTGGGACTCTATGGTCACAACAGGCCAGAGGATGTGGTAACAACAGTTAAAGTTGCTGGGTTTTTAAAAAAAAGTTTGGACACATTCCTGGAGGAAAAGCCCATAGTCTGCTGTTGAGACAGACATGGGACGGTAGCATGGAATGCTGCTACTATTTGGGTTTGTGCCAGGTACTTGTGACTTGGATTGGCCTCTGTGAAGATGGGATACTTGGCTAGATGGACCATTGGTCTGACCCATTAAGGCTATTCTCATGTTCTTATGGTACACTGATCCTACTGGACTCTCCGGTCACCACGGGTTACAAGGCCCATGACCACACTCTGGCCACAATGGGAAGGTTTACCATTGGCCAGGCCCTGGCCACAGCAGTTAGGCTTACCGAAGGTTAGGCCAAAGGCCAGCATTCATCCCCTCAAGGGTCACCCATGGAATTCTTGTTGCCAAGAACTCCGAGTCTCTGTCTTCTTTCCCTGAGAGTCATATAAGTAGCCCTTTCATATTCTCAGGGTGAGACCACTCTCAGTGTGTCCTTATGTCCAATGGACAACAAAGATCAGGGTAGGAAATCCCCCTTAGTCCTTGGGCTCAAAATAATCTGTTAAGAGTCTCTTCTCCATTCCCAAAACAGTCCTTTTTCTCTGTTCTCACTCATACTCTGGATCATTTCCTTTGAGTGCCTTGGAAATCAGACATATCTACAGATCAATTTTTCACTCCATCAAAAATTACAAAGACTAGGGGACACTCAATGAAGTTACAGGGAAATACTTCTAAAACCAATAGGAGGAAATATTTTTTCACTCAGAGAATAGTTAAGCTCTGGGACGCATTGCCACAGGTTGTGGTAAGAGGAGCTGGAGTAGCTGGTTTCAGGAAAGGTTTAGACAAGTTCCTGGAGGAAAAGTCCATAGTCTGTTAAGACATGGGGGAAGCCTCTGCTTGCCCTGGATCAGTAGCATGGAATGTTGCTACTCTTTGGGATTCTAGAATCGTGTTACTCTCTGGGATTCCGGAATCTTGCTATTCTTTGAGATTCTGTATGGAATGTTGCCACTCCTTGGGTTTTGGACAGGTGCTAGGGACCTGGATTGGACACCGTGAAAACGGGCTACTGGGCTTGATGGACCATTGGACTATTCTTATGTCCTTTAACTGAACCATGGGGCACGTTCAGGCATCTTGCAGTAGTATTGGAACCGGTGTGAACTACTGGGGGTGGAGAATAGGTATGTTCTGTGCTAACAATTGGCGCAGCTACATCGATGCATGCTAACCGATTAGCATGTGGTGAGCGCAGGAGCCCTGATTGCCCACAAAATAGATGGCAAACACGGGAACTACTACCACGGTAATACCACAGTTACCACGGTAACGGGGACAACGGTTTTAAAATCCACCTGGAATGCCACGGGAACAGTTACTGCGGATGGGCAGACTAGATGGGCCCTAAGGCTTCTCAAAAGCAGTACTTGAAAAAAAATTGCCCCCTCCGCATGCCCCCGTCTTTATAACTGTATTGGAAACATTAAGCAGCCTGTGCCAACCAGAACCAGTGCAGGGGTAATGGGCCTCCTAAGATCAACCCCCTCCATTAACTTTAGGGCCCTAGTCAACAATCTTGATCATCCCACAACTCCTGTCTAAGCTCCATTGGCTCCCAGTAATCCCCAGGATCCACTTCAAATGTGCGTGTCTGGCCTACAAGATCCTACATGGCATCCTTCCTGCCGTTATCCCTCTATCCTGGAACTCCCCAACCCCTACTTCCTCCAGATCCTCCCAAATTTTTAAACTATCCTTCCCTTCCATAAAAGGTATTTCCCTTGTAGGCAAACTTGGGTCATCCCTCCCCTTTAGAATCACTGAGATCTGGAATAACCTCACCTCCCTCTCCGAACCTCAAGCTCCCTCCAACTCTTCCGCAAACACCTAAAAACCTGGCTATTCTCAAAACTGTAACACTTCCCCCCTCTTAGGCCTCTCACCTTCCCCCTTTACACCTAACTCTTTAATCTCTCCACTGTAGTTCCTCTCTCATCTTTCTTCCTGTAAACCGTGCCGAGCTCCGCATTCGTGGAGATGGTGCGGTATATAAACCCAAGGTTTAGTTTAGTTTAGTTTCTTTAAACATGCTGAGGGGGTCCTTGAGTTCTCATGGCTGTCAGGTTCTACGGTTTGACTTTGACTATAGAAGCTGCAGCCCTAGGCAACTTCCTTGTCTGTCTAATGGTCAAGCTGGCCTTGATGCTGACCCTGCACCAGTGGACAAACCGCGATCAGTTCCAACAATCTGGCGTGCGATCCAGCTCAACTCTCCTGTTCCTGAAGCAGAACCGTGCGATATTAGCTACGCCGTGAAGTGCTTTGTTTGATGGTTATGCCCTGGATTTACTGTCTATGACTTGAGGTAAAGTACAAAATGCATCATGGGTAAATTCCTTTAAGACAATGTGCTAAACTGCCGGGGCTTTTATATGGCCACAATCACGTACCACAGCTCCCCTTGCCAAGGAGCACTCAAGATTTCCTTTAAACTCTGGATCTTTTGAAACAAAAGTTACAACATTATAATGTAATTAAATGCAAGATGGAACTGAAGGAAGAGGCAGCATTCCTGGAATTAGCACCAAGCCAAATGGATTTACTCCTTAGCAAAGGGGCATCTCTGGGTTAACCCACTGCCTGTTCAGACAGATTTATCTATTGTTCATTATCCTTTTGAACTTGTTCCCTCGAGGTTTCTTTCTTAATGTCTCTTGAAGCAAATTTGTTTTTGGAAAAAAAATAAATGTCTTTATTGACGTACCATTTGCCATCACCAAAACGGCTTTCCATGTAGAATCATCACCATCACGTTTCAACAAACACACACGTCTAGGCACCTCGATGCCAGGTGCTTAATGCCAATTCCATAGTGGCATCTTGGCCCCAAGATTCTATTAGAGACTATTAGCATAAGGTTGGCGACGACACTTCCATCTGTAGGCAAGCCCTATTACGCCATGTCAATAACAGGCATAAGTTGATGCTCATAACTTCCGAGTGGCTCATGTAGTTTATAATAATCATAATAGTCATTGATTTAAATACCGCAACGATCGTACTGTATAGTTCAGAGTGGTTTGTTGTTGGGTGCCATCGACTCGTGCTCGAGCCCTAGCCACTCGATGGATTGTGGATCTAAAAAGAAATCAGTTTTGTGCTAGTCCGCAAAGGTCCTCCGGCGTCATCCCCATGGTTGTTTTCAACGTGTCACCCTCTTCGCCTGGTTCCTTCGATCTTCCCAAACACGAGGTCCTTCTCCAGTGATCTCTCTCTTCTGACGGTGGGACAAAAACAAGACAGTCTTAACTTCATCATTTGTAATATTTTTTTTTTAAATGGTTAAACATAGAGAATATAGAGACATATAAAATCATTACAACACTCAGTGCACTGTACATATAAGACATTTTTCAATCAAATAAGCTTTCAACTTCTGCCTATAAAGCAACTAAGAACTAGAATGTTGGAAACATCCCTGCTAGATACATAACTGGGAGACCCGCCCATAGCCTGTCCAATAGGGGATGTCAGTTTTAGGGATAGATTTTTTAAATCTTTTTTCAAACTTCACAAACTACTCGTGACCAAACGATGCAGGGTTGTTGTTTTTTTCTGAATCTAAAGCTATCTTCAGAAACCGCTTAGAGCAGTGGTTCTTAACCTTGTTGGAGGTACTGAACCCCACCAGTTTCATATGCGTGTTGACCGAACCCTTCTTTATTCCCTTAGTTTTGCCGGAGCTAGACTAGAATTACTCAACTTGGCATTGCAAATCATGCCGACTCCCATCACGTTCCGTTATACATGTGAATCCATATTGTACATATTCGTCCGACCACTTTCGTATTTTGCTCGACATAGTTAGTAAGGGATTAAAATATTAAGATAGGGATCACACGGCGTACCATCACAACAGTTACAATTCGACTACTGTGCGCATCAAATCCCCTGCAGCACAGATAGGCCAAGCGATGTTGCGTGATCACCTGCAGCCAATTATGGACAAGCGGGGCGTATCATCACGAATCATAAGCGCTTCGGTCACGTTCAATCATCTATCACAAATTTTGATCAGGAATTGATTGATGTATATAAGGCGTTAGTTACAGATTGATAGATTCAGAAACCGAGTACACGATCAGTCTTGATCAAAATCACTGAATAACTGATAGATGATTGAACGCGACCGAAGCGCTATATGAGTCGGAGGTGTGTTTTGACCTCCGCCGAACCCGCGAGACTGACTCACCGAACCCCTGGGGTTAGGTCAAACCCAGGTTAAGAACCACTGGCTTAGAGTGAGTCTAACCTATATCAAATCAAAGTGGAAATATGAAGAAATGAAGCCATATTTATCTGAACGTACAAATAGTCGGAACTATATCTGAGACCATGTAATTGTCTTTAAAATGTCATCTATGCAGTTCATTTAATGTTATTTAACAAAAGCCAGCAAAGGCCATATCTTGTTTGCTCCAGTTTCGGCTCATGTGCTCCTTGCTGACCCCTAACATAATGTTCTCTCCTCCCTTGATTGCACGCAAGACCAGCAGCCTCGGTTGTCATTTTTACATACCTTTCTATGGATTGGATGTGGGATGGCTACTGTGGAACCACCATGGGCTTGCTCAGAAATGCCTTGATCTCTGCTGTTCTCATGGTACAAGAAGGAGGACGCTCAGAGACTCTGGAGCGCCAGTCGAGTAATTAGGTGACATTAGTTCCCTCAGGGCTGATGCAGGGTGTTTTCCTGGGTCTCACCCTGATGTCTCCAAGCTGTGTCTTCTCATCTCTTTCACCTTTGATCTTTACCTTCAGCTTCTTTTTTTTACCTTTCACCTATTTATCATAGTAACCTAGTAAATGACGGCAGATAAAGACCTGAACGGTCCATCCAGTCTCCACATAAGTGATACTCATGATTTGATTAACTTGTCTCTTTGATATTTCTGGGCCGTGGACTGTAAAGTCTGGTCTTGTCCTAGGTTCCATATGCTGAAGTTGCCGTCCAAACTCACTCCAGCCTATCCAACCATCCCGTTGTTTGCAGGACATCTACCGTAAAGTCTGGACAGCAACATCCTCCAGTTCCATATTAGTGGAGTTCCCATTGATGCCCACCCCAGCCCATCCTACACCGAATCAACATATATGGGACACAGACCGTGCAGGTCTGTCCAATACCGGCCTTAGTTCTTTAATTTACATCCTTCATTTTCTAATTAGAGATCCTCTATTTTTATCCCACGCTTTTATGAATTTCAGTACCGTTTTCCCATCCCTCGGGAGGGCGTTCCAGGCATCTATCACCCTCTCCGTGAAGAAGAATTTCCTAACATTGCTCCTAAGTCTTCCTCCCTGTAACCTCAAATTATGCGCAGATTCTCAAGGCCCAGCCCAGCAGAGATCAGCTGCAAGCGGCAGGCTCTTTTGGCACTGGCATGTCCTATGGGTTGGTGCTGTGTGCCGGTGCCAGATAGCGGTAAGGGTTTGGGTTTGGGCAGGCGGGTGATGCCGGTTCTCGGGAGTGGGGTGGCAGCGCGCCAGTGGCCTTGAGGGTGGGTGGGGGGTCTTTTTGGGATGTGGTGGGGTGGGATGGAAGTGAGCAGCGCCGGTGGCCTCGTGAGGGTGGGGGATGTTGAATGAATCAAGCGAGTTTCCCTTACTTTCTATGGGGAAACTCGCTTTCATATACGAGCACTTTGGTTTACGAGCATGCTTCTGGAATGAATTATGCTCGCAAACCAAGGTTCTACTGTATATGCAAACAGTGTTTTTCAACCTTTTTACACTTATGGACCGGCAGAAATAAAAGAATTATTCTGTGGACCGGCATCGGTCCGTGGACCGGTGGTTGAAGAACACTGGGCTAAATCGTGGGCCAGACCCCACCCATCTCTACCCTATCTCCACCCCAGACCCCGCCCCCATAATAGTACCTATTGTAACACTATTTTTTCCATTCATTTTTCACAGATACACAATATAATCTTATTAACAATACATAATGGTTAACCACAAAATTAAACTACACAAAGCACACTGACAGCAGATGTAAATTCTCAGAATTGACATAATTCAATCACTAAATTCAAAAATAAACTCATTCCCCCCTATTTTTGTTGTCTCCCTCCCTCCATGCTATGCCTTACCTTCTGGCCTGCTCCCGCCTGGCCATTTTATGCCGCCCCCATTATTATCTTCAGGCCAGCTCCTTCTTCCTCACTGACGTGGTGCACAAACCTGTGGGCAGCAGCTCCTTGCGCGCCCCGTACCTCATCTGGAAGCCTTCCCTCTGGCGTTGCAACGTCAGAGAGAAGGCTTCCGGTTCAGGCGCAGGGTGTGCTTGGAGCCACTGCCTGTGGTGTTGTGCACTGAATCAGCGAGTAAGAGGGAGCTGGCTCGAAGATAACACCGCATCGATCGCACCATGGACCGGCGGTTGAAGAACACTGTTTTAGGCCTGATGCACGTGCTGGCCCTGTGGACCGGCAGGAAATTTCTGTGGACCAGCACGGGTCCACGGACCGGTGGTTGAAGAACACTGCTCTAATAAGCATTTATAAAGTTATAACTTGTTCTTAATGCTCTAGTCTATGGCCTAGATTCACTAAACTTACTGATCTGGATCGTTGCTGGGTGATTTGTGGCCGATTTTTACCGAGCGACCAATTCACTACAGATTCTTCATGCAAATGATCTAATTGGAAGCACGCCCACAAGTGATCCCATGGATCACTGTAGAGCAGTGATCTCAAACGCAAACCCTTTGCAGGGCCATGTTTGGGATTTGCAGGTAGAAACATAGAAACATAGAAAAAAGCGGCAGAAAAGGGCTATAGCCCACCAAGTCTGCCCATTCCAAGTATCCCCCCCCTGAATTCACTCCCTTAAAGATCCCACGTGAGTATCCCATTTTCTCTTAAAATCCGTCACGCTGCTGGCCTCAATCACCTGCAGTAGGAGTCTGTTCCAATGATCCACCACTCTTTCGGTACTTGGAGGGCCTCAGAAAAAGAGTTAATGTCTTATTAAAGAAATGACAATTTTGCAGGCAGTAAAACTCTTTATAGAAACATAGAAACATAGAAATAGACGGCAGATAAGGGCCACGGCCCATCTAGTCTGCCCACCCCAATGACCCTCCCCTACCTTTCTCTGTGAATAGATCCCACGTGTCTATCCCATTTGGCCTTAAAATCAGGCACGCTGCTGGCCTCAATAACCTGAAGTGGAAGACAATTCCAGCGATCCACCACCCTTTCGGTGAAAAAGAATTTCCTGGTGTCCCCGTGCAGTTTATACATTTTTCTTTTTGGCTAAGTCTTAATAATAATATTGTCATTTATAGCTAGAGAAGATAGATGATCAAGAAATTGTTTTATTTTACTTTTGTGATTACGATAAACATACCCAGGGCCTCAAAATAGTACCTGGCGGGCCGTGAGTTTGAGACCACTGAGTTAAGGTGAACGGTAAATCAGCTGGCTGGGTGAGAGGGCAGAGGGGAGAACAGGACAATCCAGCCATTGTGACATCACTGATGAGGCTGGCTCTTATTGGTGGAATGAGGCATTATGACATCACAATCTCAGCTCTGCCTCCCAAAGACAAACAGGATGTCATGATTACAGTTAAGCCAGTGGTCTCCACATTTGGGATTTGTAGGTACTTGGAGGGCCTCAGAAAAAATAATGAATGTCTTATCAAAGAAATGACAATTTTGCATGAGGTAAAACTCTTTCTAGTTTATAAATCTTTCCTTTTGGCTAAGTCTTAATAATAATATTGTCATTTATAGCTAAAGAGACGTATGATCGAGAAATTGTTTTATTTTACTTTTGTGATTATGATAAACATACCGAAGGCCTCAAAATAGGACCTGGTGGGCCGTGAGTTTGAGACCACTGCTGTAGAGCGATCGAGACACATGCGCAGATTATCCTTGTTGGTTGTAGATACAATTTGCACATGCGCTTGCTCTTCGCACAAGCGAGCTCAAAATAAAGGGGGAGGGGTAGCTGCAGTTTACTTGCTGGCCCTACGAGTGGATATTTTAAAAGGTTATGGAACAGAACACGCTTTAAACCCGCGGGCTCGCACTGTGCTTTTTGCAGAATATATAAAAAGGGAGCTCATATCCATATGTACAGTTTTATTTTTTATTTTGATGGTCGTTTTGTAACCTCGATACTGGGATTTCAGAGCGGCAGAGAGCAGGAGAGTCGGCAAGGACACTAAGCGACTGGTCCTCAGCAGTTGCTTCATTTCGGATCGGCAAACCCAATCGGTGTTTCTTCTTCTTCTTAGTGAATGGATGCCTTCCTTATGCATGCCGTTTCCCCTCATTTGCATGGGCGGATCGGGCAGAAGGTTAGTGAATCGGGTCAGGGAGCGATCGCAAACTGGTCTGGACATGAGTTTAGTGAATCTAGGCCTATATTCTTCAGTGCTCAGAGACGATTTAGTTTCAGACCTCGGGACTAGCCCGTGCTGATGAACATCAGTTTTTATCTTCTCTGATCATCGCACTGTATTTTTATTGTGAAAACGTTCAAAAAATAGAAATGGGAAATACTGTGTAAACTTATCTGAAATATCTTTAAAGGTGTTTACAGCTGATTTTAGGTCTCTGAGCACTGAAGAATATAGAGCACATGTGTCAAACACAAGGCCCGCGGGCCAAATCCGGCCCGCCAGGCCTTGCAATGTGGCCCGCACCGCGCTGTCATCACTGCACGCCGCTGCGTTCCATCACGACGCGCGGTGACATAGGAGGCTTGTGATCTCGCCGGCCGTACTTGCTATCTATCTCCCCCCATCGACCGCCCCCCCAAGAACCTCCGACCGCCCCCCCCAGCCGACCCGCGACCTCCCTGGCCGACCCCCACGACACCCCCACCCCCCTTCCCCGTACCTTTCTGTAGTTGGCCGGACAGACGGGAGCCAAACCCGCCTGTCCGGCAGGCAGCCAACGACGGAATGAGGCCGGATTGGCCCATCCGTCTCAAAGCTCCGCCTACTGGTGAGGCCTAAGGCGCCTGGGCCAATCAGAATAGACCCGGGAGCCTTAGGTCCCACCAGTAGGCGGAGCTTTGAGACGGATGGGCCAATCCGGCCTCATTCCGTCGTTGGCTGCCTGCCGGACAGGCGGGTTTGGCTCCGGTCTGTCCGGCCAACTACAGAAAGGTACGGGGAAGGGGGGGGGGGGTGTCGTGGGGGTCGGCCAGGGGGGTCGGAGGTTCTTGGGGGGGGGCGGTCGATGGGGGGAGGGGGGTTTGCGTCGAGGGCAGGAGGGCCTGGGATCCCTCCTGCCCGTAATGTAGTGCGGGGTGGGGGTAGGGGGTCGCCGTGGTCAGGAGGGTTTGGGCTCCCTCCTGGCCCGAACAACTAGCGGGGGGGGGGGGGGTCGCCAGGGCCAGGAGGACTTGGGCTCCCTCCTGGCCCGATATTGTCGGGGAGTTGGGGAATCGGCGGGGCAAGAGGGCTTGGGCTCCTTTTTGCCCCGATCGTGTCGGGGAGTCGGGGGGGCAAGAGGGCTTGAGCTCCCTCTTGCCCCGATCGTGTTGGGAGTCGGCGGTCCTTCGGGGTGGGGGTGCAGGTGCGTGCGAGCGGTCCTGCTTGGGGTGAATCGGACGTCGGGGGGGGGAACTATGTAAAAAAAATACACAGCAGAAGCTGCCAGTTCCTGGCATAAAGTGTAGGCATAAAAATCGCAACAGAATCTGCTATCTGTACCCAGCCAGGCATTTATTGACTGACTTTTTCATTCTAACGCAGATTTCCAATAAACTACATCTTTTACTGCCAATATTGATCCTAAAATGTCCAGGAAAAGAAAAGTTGACGGTGAAGGCAGACAATTTAATGACAAATGGGAAAATGAATACATGTTTGTGCTTAGTGAGGGCAAACCAGTGTGTATATTGTGTTATGAGACAGTGTCGGTGATGAAAGAGTACAATATACGTCGTCATTTTGACACCAAACATAAATGGCAAATATACTTTGGAAGAAAAGCATAAAATTGTTAAAGAACTAAAAGGCAAACTACAATCACAGCAGCAAATGTTTACAAAGGCTACAGCGAAAAATGATGCTGCAGTGAAAGCAAGCTTTATAGTGGCTGAAGAAATTGCCCGTACTTCAAGGTGTTTTTCAGAGGGTGCCTTTTTGAAGCAATGCATGCTAAAAGTGTGTGAGAAAGTATGCCCAGACCAGATACAGAGTTTTCAAACTGTCAGTTTGTCAAGAAACACCATTGCAGACAGAGTTCCAGAACTCTCAGGAAATCTATCATCACAGCTGGCCGAACAGGCATGCAGTTATCTCGCTTTTTCACTTGCTATCGATGAAAGCACAGACAACACTGATACAGCGCAGCTGTCCATCTTTATACGTGCTACGAAGACCGACCTCTCTGTCACTGAGGAACTTTTGGATGTAGCTGCCATGCATGGGACGACGACTGGTAGAGATATATTTGAGGCTGTGGAGAAATCTATAAATAATTTTAAATTACCCTGGGAAAAGTTGGTGGGGCTAACTACCGATGGCGCACCTTCAATGTGCGGAGAAAAGAAAGGCTTGGTTGGACTAATGAAGGAAAGAATGCAAAAAAGTCACTGCCACACACCCTTGATTACTTATCATTGCATTATCCACCAAGAGGCTATGTGTGGAAAAGTTCTGGACATGAATGACATAATGACCACAGTCATTAAAACTATTAACTTTATAAGGGCACGTGGCCTGAATCATCGCCAGTTCCAGCAGTTTTTACAGGAGGTGGGTGCAGAGCATGGAGACGTGCCATACCACATAGAAGTAAGATGGCTGAGCAAGAGCGCAGTCCTCAAAAGATTTTTTGAGCTCAGAGAACAAATTGCTCTTTTCATGGAAAGTAAAGGAAAGCCCTTGCCTGAACTGTCGGATCCCGCCTGGCTATGTGATGTTGCTATGATGTGTGACATATGCGAGCATCTCGCCCAACTGAATCTGAAGCTGCAGAGACGCAAACAAGTCATCACGAAGATGTCTGACATGATCACAGCATTCCAGCGTAAACTTCAACTATGGAAGTCCCAACTGGAACAGGACAATCTTGCCCACTTTCCCGTTTGTTTGAGTATCTCAACCACTATTTCTGGTACTTTTCCTTGCAGTCGGCTGGCTACCAAAGTTAGCCGTTTACTAAGTGAATTTGAGCGGCGCTTCTCTGACTTTAGAACACAGCACTCAGGCTTTGACATCTTTGCCAATCCTTTTACAGTTGATGTCAACAATGTGCCCCATCACGTTCAGATGGAGATAATCGAGCTTCAGTCTGACAGTGGCCTGAAATCAAGGTTTCAGGATGTTGAAATTGAGGACTTCTACCCTCTACTGCCCCCTGACTCAATGCCAGAGCTCTGACTTCATGCTGCCCGTATTCTATCCATGTTCGGGAGCACCTATCTTTGTGAACAGATGTTTTCAATAATGAATCTGAACAAAAACAAGCACAGATCACGCATTACCGATGACAACCTCCATGCTGTTTTGCGGGTTGCTACAGCCCAAGAAATAAAACCGAACATTGACTCATTGATACGGGGAAAACGGTGTCAGACATCTAGCCAGAAAACAAAACAATGAGCATTTTAGGTACATTCCAATATTACTGTTTTGCTTGATACCAATATTACTGTTTTGTTTGATAGCATGTGAGTTGGTTAACAGCACTGTTAAGGAAAAGATTGTTCCACTCATTTTAAATTCACATTTCTGGTTAACATTGTCAGTTTATGACTGTTCAGTAAACCATTCGGCCCGCGATTTAGGCTGGATTTTAGATTTTGGCCCCTTCTCTGATTGAGTTCGACACCCCTGATATAGAGCATTAAGAACAAGTTATAAGCTTTATGGATGCTTATTAGAGCCGCTACTTTTTCTGGAGCCATATGGTAACCCTACCCATCCCCCTGCTCTTTCTTCACCTGTCCCAACCCATTTTTCGGGTCCATAAGCACTTTCTACCGCTATTGAGCAAACGATCTGGCAACTCTCTAAGGCAGTGTCTCTCAAACTTTTTTAGCCCTGGCACACTAAATGGAGCAAATGTATTTTGCGGCACATTATAAGTGAAATTATAAAATTGCAAAGCCAACAAAAAATTAAAATTGAGAGTTATTTATTTAAAGTTCTTTGAGCTATGTACGGGTAATTGTAACAACGGTGAAACTAAAGTAGACAGAGTAGAATTGCCAAAAAGAAAAGAGGAGACTAAAGATAGTTCAAAATACCGCCATCAAATTAATACACAACCGTAAAAAATTTGACCATGTCACACCACTCCTGATTGAATCACATTGGCTTCCCGTCGCTCATCACATTACTTTTAAAATTTTACTTTTAGTTTTTAAAACATTGTCCTCAAACGAACCTCAATTCATTGATAAGTTACTTATTCCACATAGTACATCACGTTCTCTAAGGTCCACTAATCAAAAACTTTTAACAGTTCCATCGCTAAAAGTTATTGGAACTCGTCGTCTTGATATTTTTTCTGTAATGGCTCCACAATTATGGAACACTTTACCTGAGTATATAAGAGAGGAAAATGATCTAAAACTTTTTAAAGGCATTCTGAAGAGCTTCCTTTTTAAAGACGCTTGTAACTTATAATCATATTTTTTTTTCTTTTAAATCTTAATCACCCTACCTGCTGTTTTTACCATTTGTGTTTTACATTACATTACATTACATTAGTGATTTTTATTCCGCTTGTGCCTTGCGGTTCAAAGCGGATTACATAAGAAGAGAGCTGGACATTTCCAGGAGGGTACATGACATTGGAGAATACAGATTGAGGGTATAGACTAATGACAGAGAGAGTGTGTAGACATAATAACAATGGAAGATAAATCAGGTTACATTACTATACATTATATATATATTTTCTTTTATATATACAATTGTAGTTCTGCCCTTTCTTCCCTTATGTATCTGTTAGTTTGTATGTTAGTATGTCAATCTTATTTAATCTATTATAATTAACCTAATGTGTACACCTTTTTCTTTTTATTTGTAAATCGATTAGCAAATTAAATTAAGCAATTCAATAAGTTAAAAATAAACTTGAAACTAATCAACGCGATGGATGTGCTTGTTTTTGAGGGCAAATTAACTCAAAATGTGGCTCGATAAGTCGACAAGCAAACACGCATTTCATCATCCACCAGTTCTCTTTTTAAAAGAATTTAATTTCTGTCAGAGCTGAAAATCCAAGTTCGCAAAGATAAGATAAACCTTGCTCAAGGTAGGATAACGACTGCATTAAAACTACAACTAAAATTACTTGCCGTTAGTTTTCGAGGACCAGTCACGTCAAAGAATGATGCTTGTCTGGGCGGTTGTGTTCTTACGCACACAGACGCTCATAACATTGACAGACTCTTGCATGCGTGACGTACATAAGAACATAAGAATTTGCCTCCGCTGGGTCAGACCAGAGGTCCATCGCGCCCAGCAGTCCGCACCCGCGGCGGCCCATCAGGTCCATGACCTGTCATGTTATCTTGATTTAGCCCTATAGCCCCCTTGTTTTTATCTTTACTCTTTCCATACTCTTATCTACCCTTCTCTGTATCCCTCAATCCCCCTATCCTTCAGGAATCCATCCAATCCCTCTTTGAATCCCCGTTGCGTACTCTGCCCGACCACTTCCTCCGGGAGCGCGTTCCATGTGTCCCCAACCCTCTGTGTGAAGAAGAACCTCCTGGCATTGGTTCTAACCTTGTCCCCTTCCAGTTTCTCCGAGTGCCCTCTTGTGCCTGTGGTTCCCCGTAGTTTGAAGAATCTATCCTTGTCTACCTTCTCCATGCCCCTCATGATCTATTCTAGTGTATACTTATGAAGGGAATTTTTAAAAAATAAAGTACAATTCTGGAGTATCTCATGAAACACCCAGAATCTCTTCGGGGCATACCACTGTGCCATGGCACAAGTTTCAAGTTTCAAGTTTATTATGGGACTTGATAAATCGCTTAATCGGATATTCTAAGCGATTTACATTTAAAATTTACAATGTAAAAACGAAGAACAATAACAATGCAATACATTACAATACATACAATTTAAATAATGGCTAAAATACTCTAAATTTGAACATTTTTAAACAAGAGGAAAGGAGGGATGAAATACAATTTTAAAGTAAAGAAGAAACATTGAGGGAAAAAACAAAAGGGATATAGTTAAAACAGGTTTAACCAAATAAATATAATTCATGAAGTATAAAATTATGTAGAAAAGGCATCTTTAAAAAGGAAAGTTTTTAATTCAGTTTTAAATTTTCCAATTCCACACAATTTGAGAGACACCGCTCTAAGGGGTCCTTCAACTAAACTGTGGTACAAAATGGTACCAGCGTGCCCTTGCCTGAATTTTTCCTATGCGTTAAGGCCATTTTCACTAACCTTCTGCAAGATCAAATTTGTTGATTTTTCCCTTTTTTGCCCTAGCGTGTCAAGTTTCAAGTTTATTAGGATTTTTATATACCGCCTATCAAGGTTATCTAAGCGGTTTTTACAATCAGGTACTCACAATCTATCTAACGTACCTGGGGCTATGGAGGACTGAGTGACTTTGCCCAGGGTCACAAGGTTTGAACCCACAACCTCAGGGTGCAGAAGCTGTAGCTTTAACCACTGCACCACTCTAGAAATCTTGAAATAGTGAAAATGAGTTAAGTATAGGACAATCAAGCCATTGTGACATCACTGATGAGGTTGGCTCTTATTGGTAGACTGAGGCATTATGATGTCACAATAGGAGCTCTGGTTATCAGAGGCTGAAACTTTTCACACTATTTATTCGATTTTCTATACTGTTCTCCCAGGGAAGCTCAGAAGGGTTTACATGAATTTATTCAGGTACTCAAGCATTTTCCCTCTCTGTCCTGGTGGGCTCACAATCTATCTAACGTACCTGGGGCTATGAAGGACTGAGTGACTTTGCCCAGGGTCACAAGGAGCAGCACGGGGTTTGAACCCACAGCCCCAGGGTGTGCCTTAAATTCCTTTAAGCTGCAATAAGATGCACTAGGGCTTATCAAAGCTTAGTAAATTGATCCCTAAATTTCTTTCGGAGCTCACAATGTAATTTCTCTCTTTTTATCTGTCTGCCTTAACATAAGAACATAAGGGTAGCTATACTGGGTCACATCAATGGCCCATCTAGCCCAGAATTCTGTTTCTAAAGTGGCTAATCCAGGTCACAAGTACCAGGTAGAAACCAAAATAGTAGCAAATTGCACGCTACCAGTCCAGAGCAAACATTGGCTTCCCCACATCTGTCTCAAAAGCAGACTATGAACTTTTCCTCCAGGAACTTGTCCAAATCTTTTTTAAACCCAGCTACACTAACCACTGTTACCACGTCCTTTGACAAATTTCCCATGACTATCCAAAATATATTTTTAAAAGACAGCGATATAAAGAGACACGCATGCCCTACATTAAGGCAAATTAGACAATCCAGGAAAGTTCAGATTAATTGAATAAGTAACCCATGAGAGGTCTGAGTGCACTGAAAAAAATAATTACTTACAAAAGTACTCTGACTTTCGACTTTAATATACATTATCATTTTCCAAGGTCATCTTTAGCTTTCAGGAAATGTATCCAGCTTGGCGCTGCTATCAGAAGGCTTGGTATGTATATTTCATTTGCTACTAATAAAAGCCTAGAGGACAAAGTTGTTGATGGACATATCTTCTGGTGTCCTTCAACAAGTCCTTGCTTCAAGAAGTAAGAGGGCCTTTTGCATTTCCATGCCAAATTCACGAGGCCTGCAGCGTGAATACTGGCAGATGAGATAAGTAAAGAATCAATCCACTGCTATGAAATTTAGCAACTGTTTATTTTAATTAAGAATTGGGGTTTTGAAGCTGTTTTCAGCTCGTAACTCCCACTCACTGCCAGATACATTTGCCCATCGCATCATTCCTTCAGCTAGAAACTCCCCAACCTTGAGAGGTCCTGTCTCTCTGTCCAAATTAGCTTGTAAGCTCTTCCGAGCAGAGACCATCTGTTGAATGCGTACACCTTTGATAAATCGTAGCAGTGGTGGGAATTTGATCCTGGGTTTCACTTGTCATTGCTCTGCTTTTTAAGCACTCACTTCCCACCAAACCCTTGATCGGTTCACTTTTTGTGTTCTTATAAGTGAACATAGACGTCAACATTCAAAAAGTACTTAGGTGGTCGGCAGTTTTGCCGATTCTATAAATGGTTTTCCTTTGAATTTGAATGCTTAACTTTAGCCCAGGAGTCTCAAAAGTCCCTCCTTGAGGGCCGCAATCCAGTCGGGTTTTCAGGATTTCCCCAATGAATATGCATGAGATCTATGTGCATGCACTGCTTTCAATGCATATTCATTGGGGAAATCCTGAAAACCAGACTGGATTGCGGCCCTCGAGGAGGGACTTTGAGATCCCTGCTTTAACCATTTAAGTAACATAACATAACACCGGATTTCTAGACCGCATAACTGTAACACTTTACGGAGAGGGTGGTGGATACCTGGAATGTGCTCCCGAGAGAGGCGGTGGAGAGTAAAACTGTGACTGAGTTCAAAGAAATGTGGGATGAACACAGAGGATTTAGAATCAGAAAATAATATTAAATATTGAACTAAGGCCAGTACTGGGCAGACTTGCACGGTCTGTGTATGGCCGTTTGGTGGGGAATGGGCTGGGGAGGGCTTCAGTGGCTTGGAGGGTGTAGAGCAGGTTTTAACGGAGATTTGGGCAGTTGGAACTCAAGCGCAGTACCGGGTAGAGCTTTGGATTCTTGCCCAGAAATAACAAAGAAGAAAAAAAAATTTAAAAATTTAAATTGAATCAGGTTGGGCAGACTGGATTGACCATTCGGGTCTTTATCTGCCGTCATCTACTATGTTACTATGTAAGTTCTATGCTGTTTACAGAAACTTATCAAAAAGATACAATGGGAATTGTTAGGTCAGAAATTTTGAGAAATGAATAATAATAATAATTTTATTCTTATATACCGCCAAAGCCATGGTAGTTTGAGGTGGTTTACAACCAAGAAGAGCTGGACAAACAACGAATAGAGGTACAATGTAAGATCATCAAAATACAGGAGAGCATAGTACAGAGGTGAGGCAAGAGATTTTGGGAACAATTCGGTTAGGGTTGGAGAGGAGAGGCTTGAGAGGACTTGATCACAAATTGGTTAAACAAGTTTGTTTTTACAAGTTTTCTGAAACTTAGATAGGATGAGGAGTGCGTGATCATGTTACCCAGCCCATCGTTCAGTTGATCTGCTTGGAAGGCAAGTGTTCTGTTCAGGTATCTTTTGTAACGGCAAGCCTTTAGTGTTGGGTGGTTAAATAGGTGACGTCTGCGTGTGGGTCTGGAAGGACATTCTAAGTTGAAATGGGGAACCAAGTATAAGGGGGCCGAACCTAGAATGGATTTGAAACAGAGGCAGGCAAATTTGAACACCACTCTCGCTTCAAGGGGCAGCCAGTGGAGTTTTTGGTAGTAGGGAGTTAGGTGTTCCCAGTTTTCAGTTATTTTCTGAATTGTTCATAAGAAGAAGATGTAAGTAATAAATATCAAAAATCTCTATCATGATATGCAGCCAAGTAATCCACATCAAATTTGGAGGGGGGGAGTCAATAGCATAGGTTTGGACAAGTTCCTGGAGGAAAAGTCCACAGTCTGTTATTGAGAAAGACATGGGGGAAGCCACTGCTTGCCCTGGATCAGAAGCATAGAATGGTGCTTCTCTTTGGTATTCTAGAATCTTGTTACTCTCTGGGATTCCGGAATCTTGCTATTCTTTGAGATTCTGTATGGAATGTTGCTACTCTTTGGGATTCTAGAATCTTGTTACTCTCTGGGATTCCGGAATCTTGCTATTCTTTGAGATTCTGTATGGAATGTTGCCACTCTTTGGGATTCTAGAATCTTGTTACTCTCTGGGATTCCGGAATCTTGCTATTCTTTGAGATTCTGAATGAAATGTTGCTACTCCTTGGGTTTTGGCCAGATATTAGGGACCTGAATTGGCCACCATGAGAACGGGCTACT
The DNA here is from genome assembly GCF_902459505.1 of Geotrypetes seraphini. Classification (NCBI taxonomy): domain Eukaryota; kingdom Metazoa; phylum Chordata; class Amphibia; order Gymnophiona; family Dermophiidae; genus Geotrypetes; species Geotrypetes seraphini. Next base: position 12,185,697 of record NC_047093.1, read on the forward strand.
GGGCTTGATGGACCATTGGTCTGCCCCTTTAATTGTTCTTAAGACAATTCTATTCCCTGGTGCCTCAAGTTAAGCTCACTGAGACCACACACTGAGTATACGTCCATAAGAGGCCATTAGAGACAGTGGTGTAGTGAGGGTAGGGGGTATTCGGTGCAGAGGCACACTTCTGCCCCTCCCACTGGGCGCGCCCCCCTCCACACATGTGCTCCCTTCCCTTACGCCAAAAGTGGGACTCCCTGATATCCCCCCGACACCAAGCGCCCCCACCTTTTGATCACCCCTGCCCCACAAAGTCCTGGTGGTCTAGTGGGCTGGGGGTTAAGATCAGGCCTCCCCCAGTTCGAGAATCCTTCACCCCCATCACTGCCCCCACCCCCCGTACCTTTCATTAAAAAATCAGGCAGGAGGGATACCCACTCCCTCCTGCCTTGAAGGGCTGCCTCTTCAAAATGGTAGCCCTTATTTATTTATTTATAATAATTTATAACCCGTCTAGCCACAAGTCCAGGCGAGGCACAAAAATACATACACGATAAAAAGAAATTCAAAACATCATTACAAACAAAATATAAAAGCATATCCCATGCATTACTAAAGCTTGCAACGAGGAGCATATTGAATAAAAACAAACATCCTGGATGCACTGGGAGGGGTCTAAGGTCCTAATTGGCTCATGCGCCTAAGGCTCCCTCAGGTCTGAGCCAATAAGGGTCATAGGCCCTTCCCAATGCATCCAGGATGCATAGTAGACACATAAATCCCAAAACCAGGTAAAATTTCCGCTTCCAGAAGTAATCATTCGCACTAACCCCCAAATTCTATATATGGCACCTAAAGGTGTGTGCACTATTGATTAATTGGCCTAATCAATGCCCCACAAATGAAACTAATTAGGACTAATTAAAAGTTGCGCATACTACTCAAAAATCGCGATTCTGTAAAAGTTGCAGGGAATTTCAAAAGGGGGCATGGCTGGAGGGGGCAGATTGGGAGCATTCCTAATAGGTGCGTTGTTAATGGAATATACCCAATGCGCGCCTCACTTAGACGCAGGTATTTAGGTCTGGTTTTAGCTGGCCTAAATGCCAGCGCTTAAGTGATGCGTCACAGACCGGCGCTAAGTACGGTTCTATGAAAGAATTGCACTAATTGCTCTTCTAGTTGGTGAAGATTTTTTTGTAGCTGCCACATATAGAATATGGCCCTTCCTATATTTGTGGAAGCTGCCACGCGACGTTCATTTCTCCTACACATCTTGATATAAAATCGTTGGGGGGGGGGGTTGTGCCATGTATTTGCCAGTGTCCGTCTATATACTGTACAAAAGGCTTTTTGTTCCTCACAGTCTTTTATAAAATATGAGGAAAATGTGAGTATCTTAATCTGTATCTCCCATTACCCACATGTGATTGCCTCATCTGGCTTCTCATCTTTAATATGCTTTAGCTCCTCTGACTTCAAATTTCAGTCTTTCGGGACAGAGAACAAACTGCAGTTTTTTTGTCTTACAGATTACATCTCATTTACCTCCCCACCTCCCCCCCCTATATTTTTTACAAAACGACGGGAGTGGTTTTTAGCCAATCTCGGCGCGCTGATTGCTCTGAGGTGCATTCAGAGCATTCAGTGCGCTGGCCTGCGCTAAAAACCACTCCCGCCATTTTGTAAAAGAGGGGGGCGTGGTTTAACGAGGACATTTGTAACAATCTTGGCTGTATCTCAAAGTCTTAATTGATCCAGGTCAAAAATGAGCCCCTTTGGCACAGAGCATACATTTGCCATATATTTTTGGGCTACCTCCCAAAAGAGACCTCTAAGGGGGCAAGTTATCAATGTGGGCTGCTGTAAAGTTGAAGTATTTTACTATAGGTAACTCCCGAGAACTGACGGCAGCCATTCAGGAAATGGCGCAGGGCCAGGCTGGATGCCAACAAGATCGCTCCTGCCTGCCCTGCACCGCTGGCCACAAGATTAGGGGAGGCAGCCAGAGGGCCATCCAGCGAGGGAGGTATTTACCGGTGAGGGAGGTATTTAAGGGGGGTTTAAAAAGGTACCGGGAGGGGGGGGGAGGAGGAGGATTGTAAGATAGGCCACCCCATTTAAGCAAGCCGCACCCACTGGGCTGGTTTGCAAAATCGATGTATAAGCCGCAGCCTATATATGGGGAAATACGGTGCATACAGTATACATACATCACATCATCACAACTGAGCCAATGGTTCTTCCCTCTCTGATGCTGCGGGAGTGGAGTGACTGTTCTAAATGAGCGAAGTCTTGCGATACGAGTACATACAGTATACACGCGTCACATCATCACAACTGAGCCAATGGTTCTTCCCTCTCTGATGCTGCGGGAGTGGAGTGACTGTTCTAAATGAGCGAGGTCTTGCGATACGAGTACATACAGTATACACGCGTCACATCATCACAACTGAGCCGATGGTTTTTCTCTCTCTCTCTGACGCTGCGGGAGTGGAGTGACTGTTCTAAATGAGCGAGGTCTTGCGATACGAGTACATACAGTATACACGCGTCACATCATCACAACTGAGCCGATGGTTTTTCTCTCTCTCTCTGACGCTGCGGGAGTGGAGTGACTGTTCTAAATGAGCGAGGTCTTGCAATACGAGTACATACAGTATACACGCGTCACATCATCACGACTGAGCCGATGGTTTTTCTCTCTCTCTCTGACGCTGTGGGAGTGGAGTGACTGTTCTAAATGAGCGAGGTCTTGCAATACGAGTACATACAGTATACACGCGTCACATCATCACGACTGAGCCGATGGTTTTTCTCTCTCTCTCTGACGCTGCGGGAGTGGAGTGACTGTTCTAAATGAGCGAGGTCTTGCGATACGAGTACATACAGTATACACGCGTCACATCATCACAACTGAGCCAATGGTTCTTCTCTCTCTGACGCTGCGGGAGTGGAGTGACTGTTCTAAATGAGCGAGGTCTTGCGATACGAGTACATACAGTATACACGCGTCACATCATCACAACTGAGCCAATGGTTCTTCCCTCTCTGATGCTGCGGGAGTGGAGTGACTGTTCTAAATGAGCGAGGTCTTGCGATACGAGTACATACAGTATACACGCGTCACATCATCACGACTGAGCCGATGGTTCTTCTCTCTCTGACGCTGCGGGAATGTAGTGACTGTTCTAAACGAGCGAAGTCTTGCAATACGAGTACATACAGTATTTTGAGTTGTGGAGTTTCTATTATTTCTTATGGGAAAATTCGCTTTGATATGCGAGTGTTTTAGATTAGAAGCATGTTTTCGGAACAAATTATGCTCGTAAACCAAGGTTTTACGGTATTTGAATTCAAGAAAGCACAGGACAAACACAGAAGGCTTTTGAAGGAGATACCATCAAAGTCCATGAACATTAAGACAGATCTTCATGAATACTAAAGAGATCAATATTTGTGAGGCTCCCTGAGCATCATTTTAGGAAGAGCGTCAAGCCAGATCAATATCAAAATCTGCTATTTAATCCCTCGGTTTTCACCAGTCTTTCTGTATTCAGCTGTCACTCCGGTTGACACCACAATAATAATAATAATCCCACATATGTATTTAATCTTTCATCCAAAATCTATCTAGACAATCAGCTCTAGCCCTCCTTTCAGCAGCGTGTCAGCGGGGGCACACTGTCGTTACGTTTCAGGAGGCAGACATTTTGATAAATAGTCGACACAGCAAGCTAATTAATATCAGAGGGAGTGTTGGTTGACTGAAGTCTGTTGGATAAATATAAAGGAAGGAAAAAAAAAAAAAACCTGACAAAATCTAGACAATTTAGCTGTAGGGTTCATAATGCCTGCCAAGCTACTAACACGATTGGCAGCATTTGAAAATTCCTTTAGAGAATATGACAAGGAAGGAAGTTTAATCACCGTTGAAGAGGATTATCTGCCTCGTTCTGGTCATGATGCTGGCGACACGAGAGCCAGAATTCTTGAATAAACTGCTTCATAAAGTCAATCTCGTACATTCTGTGGTAATTCAAGTCTTTTAAAAACAGATGTCAAAGACCTTGAAGTTAATAACCTTCCTCTATTGTGTGTCTAGAATTTAGGTTCATTGTATCTCCGTGAAAGGCATTATGGGAACACAAAAGGTGGCCATTTTTATATTTGTCCTGGGGGCAATAGAAGTTGCACAAAGTCAGGCCATTTAGGGGTCCTTTTACTAAGGTGCGCCAGCTGTTTTAGCACGCTCTAAATATTAGCGTGAGGTAAACGCTAATGCATCCATAGACTAGCGCGCCTCAGTAAAAGGTCTCCTTAATCTGGTAAGGAGCTCCAATTAAAATGTTCAATAAACTATTCAACAATTTGATCTATATAATTTTATGCCCACCTGGTTTATGCTTCAAGAGCTTTCTCAAGACCAGAATTATAGGGCCTAGACATTAAGGTGTGGTGCAGTGGTTAAAGCGACAGCCTCAGCACCCTGGGAATGTGGGTTCAAATCCCACGCTGCTCCTTGTGACCCTGGGTAAGTCACTTAATCCCTCCTTTGCCCCAGGTACATTGAATAGATTGTGAGCCTGCCAGGACAGACAGGGAAAAATGCTTGAGTGCCTGAATAAATTCATGTAAACCATTGGGAGCTCCTCTGGGAGAACATTATAGAAAATTGAATAAATAAAGGTGCTTATTTTCAATATGAATATAGTGCTTATTAACTGCTTCTTTCCACTATAGGTTCATTGTGGTTTACATTAAAGAATGACATGGAGACAAATTTTTCCCCATCTCCACAGGAAATCATTTTCCCATCCCGTCCCACAAGGTCTTTTCTTGTCCCTGCCTCATTCCTGCAAGCTCCGTCCTCATCTGCACAAGCCTCCAACACTTTACAATCCTAAGTAGCAACATTCTAGAGCTCAGATTGTGATGTCATAATGCCTCATTCCACCAATGCCTAAGCTCCGTCCTCATCTGCACAAGCCTCCAACACTTTACAATCCTAAGTAGCAACATTCTAGAGCTCAGATTGTGATGTCATAATGCCTCATTCCACCAATGCCTAAGCTCCGTCCTCATCTGCACAAGCCTCCAACACTTTACAATCCTAAGTAGCAACATTCTAGAGCTCAGATTGTGATGTCATAATGCCTCATTCCACCAATGCCTAAGCTCCGTCCTCATCTGCACAAGCCTCCAACACTTTACAATCCTAAGTAGCAACATTCTAGAGCTCAGATTGTGATGTCATAATGCCTCATTCCACCAATGCCTAAGCTCCGTCCTCATCTGCACAAGCCTCCAACACTTTACAATCCTAAGTAGCAACATTCTAGAGCTCAGATTGTGATGTCATAATGCCTCATTCCACCAATGCCTAAGCTCCGTCCTCATATGCACAAGCCTCCAACACTTTACAATCCTAAGTAGCAACATTCTAGAGCTCAGATTGTGATGTCATAATGCCTCATTCCACCAATGCCTAAGCTCCGTCCTCATCTGCACAAGCCTCCAACACTTTACAATCCTAAGTAGCAACATTCTAGAGCTCAGATTGTGATGTCATAATGCCTCATTCCACCAATGCCTAAGCTCCGTCCTCATCTGCACAAGCCTCCAACACTTTACAATCCTAAGTAGCAACATTCTAGAGCTCAGATTGTGATGTCATAATGCCTCATTCCACCAATGCCTAAGCTCCGTCCTCATCTGCACAAGCCTCCAACACTTTACAATCCTAAGTAGCAACATTCTAGAGCTCAGATTGTGATGTCATAATGCCTCATTCCACCAATGCCTAAGCTCCGTCCTCATCTGCACAAGCCTCCAACACTTTACAATCCTAAGTAGCAACATTCTAGAGCTCAGATTGTGATGTCATAATGCCTCATTCCACCAATGCCTAAGCTCCGTCCTCATCTGCACAAGCCTCCAACACTTTACAATCCTAAGTAGCAACATTCTAGAGCTCAGATTGTGATGTCATAATGCCTCATTCCACCAATGCCTAAGCTCTGTCCTCATATGCACAAGCCTCCAACACTTTACAATCCTAAGTAGCAACATTCTAGAGCTCAGATTGTGATGTCATAATGCCTCATTCCACCAATGCCTAAGCTCCGTCCTCATCTGCACAAGCCTCCAACACTTTACAATCCTAAGTAGCAACATTCTAGAGCTCAGATTGTGATGTCATAATGCCTCATTCCACCAATGCCTAAGCTCCGTCCTCATCTGCACAAGCCTCCAACACTTTACAATCCTAAGTAGCAACATTCTAGAGCTCAGATTGTGATGTCATAATGCCTCATTCCACCAATGCCTAAGCTCCGTCCTCATCTGCACAAGCCTCCAACACTTTACAATCCTAAGTAGCAACATTCTAGAGCTCAGATTGTGATGTCATAATGCCTCATTCCACCAATGCCTAAGCTCCGTCCTCATATGCACAAGCCTCCAACACTTTACAATCCTAAGTAGCAACATTCTAGAGCTCAGATTGTGATGTCATAATGCCTCATTCCACCAATGCCTAAGCTCCGTCCTCATCTGCACAAGCCTCAAACACTTTAAAATCCTAAATAGCAACATTCTAGAGCTCAGATTGTGATGTCATAATGCCTCAATCCACCAATGCCTAAGCTCCGTCCTCATCTGCACAAGCCTCAAAGGCTTTAAAATCATAAGTAGCAACATTCTAGAGCTCAGATTGTGATGTCATAATGCCTCATTCCACCAATGCCTAAGCTCCGTCCTCATCTGCACAAGCCTCAAACACTTTAAAATCCTAAATAGCAACATTCTAGAGCTCAGATTGTGATGTCATAATGCCTCAATCCACCAATGCCTAAGCTCCGTCCTCATCTGCACAAGCCTCAAAGGCTTTAAAATCCTAAGTAGCAACATTCTAGAGCTCAGATTGTGATGTCATAATGCCTCATTTCACCAATGCCTAAGCTCTGTCCTCATCTGCACAAGACTCAGACACTTTAAAATCCTAAATAGCAACATTCTAGAGCTCAGATTGTGATGTCATAATGCCTCAGTCCACCAATGCCTAAGCTCCGTCCTCATCTGCACAAGCCTCAAACACTTTAAAATCATAAGTGTTCAAGGCTTGTGCGGTTAAGGCAGAGCTTACAGGAATGGGGCAGGGGCAGGGACAGGCGCTGCGACAAAACCTGCGGGGACGGGGAAATTGAGTTCCTGCAGGGATGGGGAAAACTGTATCCCCGTTCATTCTGTAGTTTGCATAGCACAAGATATGGTGTGCAGTCATACTATTACAGAAACTTGCTCAGGGCCCAAAGCTGTGGTGCTCTTTCCAGAATTTCTCTCAGAGTATACATTAAAAGTATATTACATCAGTACGAGCATTTATGGATCCCTAATATGGCCCAGAAAGAGTTCAATGTGATTTACAATTACGAAGAGTCTGGCCGTATCCAGGGTTTGCATTATTTCATTAGGGTTCATGACACAGATAACTTGGTTTGTGCTCGTGTAGGCATAGGATTAGGGCATATGGTTTGGAAAGAAGATTGATTTACCAACTACTGGGGAGATATACAATATTATTCTGTGATGATTATTGTATCACTACTTATTATTATCACAGCTCTTATGAATAAATACAAATAAATATAATTATAAGTTTAATAGCGAAGTGTTCAGACCGATACCCGTGAATTCTGTGGTCTCACCGAACTGGGGTACTTTGGGACCATCATAACACTTCTCTTGTCCCTTTGCCAGCCTCCTTCATTTATATATCTCAATGAGTCTTATTGTGTATATTTATAAATAATCAAAATACACTTATCTTGATGACTACTTCAATAGGCTTGGCCTCATTCTCCTTAATTTCCAGCTGCGGTGAGATTAGAACATAAGAACATAAGAACATAAGCGTTGCCTCTGCCGGGTCAGACCAGGGGTCCATCGTGCCCGGCAGTTCGCTCCCGCGGCAGCCCCCCAGGTCCATGACCTGAAAGTGTTCCCTACCTAACTTAAAATACCCATACCCTGTTCACTCAATGTCCTGTAAGGTAAATCTCTATTTGTACCCTGTTATCCCTTTCGCTTCCAGGAAGTCATCCAGTCCCTTTTTGAACCCCAGAATTGTACTCTGTCCTATCACCTCTCCGGGAAGCGCGTTCCAGGTGTCCACCACCCTCTGAGTGAAGAAGAACTTCCTTGCATTCGTTATGAATCTGTCTCCTCTCAGTTTTTCTGAATGACCTCTTGTTTTAGTTGTCCCTGCTAGTCTAAAGAATCTGTCCCTCTCCACCTTCTCTATGCCTTTCATGATTTTATAAGTTTCTATCATGTCCCCTCTCAGTCTCCGCTTCTCCAGGGTAAAGAGCCCCAGCCTGTCTAACCGTTCGGCATATGAAAGGTTCTCCATACCCTTTATCATCCTCGTTGCCCTCCTCTGGACCCTCTCGAATATTAAAGTGCTTAATTCTTAAAGTGCTTGTGCTAATAGTGCTTGCTATCATCATCCATGCTTGTTAAAATAAAAGCGTGCTCTTTTCGAAGGTTACCCAGCAGAAGTAAGCCGAATAGGGACCCCTCCTGATGAAGGACCCGAAACTCGAGTCGGGGGGCCGGGCTTAAGATGATGATAGCAAGCACTATTAGCACAAGCACTTTAAGAATTAAGCACTTTAATCTCACCGCAGCTGGAAATTAAGGAGAATGAGGCCAAGCCTATTGAAGTAGTCATCAAGATAAGTGTATTTTGATTATTTATAAATATACACAATAAGACTCATTGAGATATATAAATGAAGGAGGCTGGCAAAGGGACAAGAGAAGTGTTATGATGGTCCCAAAGTACCCCAGTTCGGTGAGACCACAGAATTCACGGGTATCGGTCTGAACACTTCGCTATTAAACTTATAATTATATTTATTTGTATTTATTCATAAGAGCTGTGATAATAATAAGTAGTATTGGAAAGAAGATTGGCCACATCTGGTGTTGCAGTCGTGAGATTACCGGGTTGGGTGGTGGAGGAGTGCATGGCACGGTGGTTGGAGCTACAGCCGCAGCAGCCTGGGGTTGTGGGCTCAAACCCCACGCTGCTCCTTGTGACCCTGGGCAAGCCGCTCGAGGGCAAATTCTATAAGAAGCGCCCAAAGGTCAGGCGCCGATATAGGCGCCATTCAGCACGATCCAAGCACAATTGGGCGCTGTTTCATGAATCACGCTGAGCGGAACCTCTTTTGGAGGCGCCCAACTAGAGAGGCGCAGATCTAAATTAAATTTCAAGCTCAATCAAGCTTTTTAATCAGCACTAATTGAAGCTTAGGCTCAATGCCGGCGTTAGCGTTTAGCGCGGCCGGCAGTTTAGCACGCGCTATTCCACGCGGCTTCGTAAAAGGAGCCCAAAGTCGCACCTGTGTGCGATGTCTTGAGAAAATGGATTCTTTGGAAAATCTTCAGAATTATCCCTTCTTTTCAAAATGGACCAGCGGCTTTCAGTGCTACCACCTTGGCAAGAGCGGTTTAATGCCTTGGCCGATGCCACTGGGTACTGGCAGTTCCGCGCAATCAACTCTGTCTTCAGTACAACCCAAGATCTCATAACCAACTCATTCCAGATTCTCATAATCCTGTTTATAGTTTTGCTTCATGTGAAATGATTATGTATAATGCAAACATTAATCATATCCTTGACTTCAAAGTGTTTCCAAAGATCACCAGCCACCTGCCAGGGACAAGAGAAAACAAACCATGTTAGGAAATCAAAGATGAGGCCAAGTGCAGGTAAGTCTACCAGTCCTTATGATATTAAACAATCTTGTATCCTGGCTTCCCTTGAGCTAGTGCCAGTAAGCCAATATTCTTTAAAATAAGCTAAATGTGCAGCACTTGCTTTAATTAGTTTGCTTTTAGCTCTTAATTAAATCAAGGTCAAATTTCAGGACAGTCTTTGGAAGGCCTGACTGTGCATTTACAAACACTTGTGAGTAAATTTAACTTTTTTTTTTTATTATTACAAACATCCTCTATAATAAAACACTAAGCGCGCATGCACACTTAGGATTTTGTGATCTGTGACAGCGTGCTTTGTCCTTCCGTGGCCGTATTCTATTTACGGCGCACAGCGGCTTGAGGAGCGGCTTGCGACGGCTGTCGGCGGTGCAGGCATTTGAGCGGCGGTGGCATTTTCACTGCTGATAGCTGGCGCCTAGAGGAAGGCCTGGAGGGTGTCGTGAGGTGTCCCATGCTGGCAAACATTCTCAAATGCTCAGGGAAGTGGAGGGGGAGCAGGGAAGAGGTGCTGCTAGATGTGTGTGTGGGGGGGGGTATAAGGAAGGGAGAAGGCCTACTGCTGGACAGGGGGAGCAGGCAAGGGGTGGTGGTGGACAACCGAGGAAAGAGAGAGACAGAAAGAAAGACAGACAGACAGAAAGCAGCCAAGGAGAGACAGAGAGAGAGAGAGAGAGAAAGAAAGACAGACACACACATCTATTCTAGCACCCGTTAATGTAACAGGCTTAAAGACTAGTAAGAAATAAAGGTCAATAACTATTTTCATTTTCTAGAAGATAAGAGGGTGGTTTGAAGGTTTGGTAAAAAAGCAGATTAAATAACATAACCCCTCTTCTACAAAGCCGCGCTGGCGACTGCCACGCGGTAACGGCCCTGAAGCCCATAGAGATTTAAAGGGCTTAAGGGCTGTTGCCGTGCGGCTTTGTAGAAGAGGTAGGGATAGTCTCCATCATGGACTTTTACAAAGGTGGGCTAAGCGTTTTAGCACGTGTTTAGTGTGTGCTAAATCAATGCGTGTGCTAACCGCTAACGCCTCCATAGGATAACATTTAGCGCACACAAAAAAGCATAGCGCACCTTTGTAAAAGAGGGGGTTAGTCCAACGGGTTTCAAGTGTTTTCATAAGCTATTTTCCTACGATACAAAAAATTGGAAACTTACTAGACTAATGCTGGCATCTACAAAGCCTCGGCAGAGGTTTCTACTACGGGTCAACAAAGTAAATACTCCAACGCTCATAGAATTTCTAGGAGTGGCAAAGTATGTACCTCGCCAGCCCACGATTAGATTCGATTTGGCCTAATGAATCCATTTTTTAATTCAATTTGATTCAATTTGCTTTTCCCGCCCAATTTGTCTTTTTTTTTTTTTTTTTTTCAAACATCCTGGCAGGTTTATTTTGTAGCCTCTTCACACCCCCCCCCCCCCCTTTGCCCTCTCCAACCTCACTCTAGCGCTGTGGGGTAAACAAATCAAACAAAAATTAGGCCTCTCTCTGTTAGGTCCTGGCTCACACTTGCTGTCTAACACTAGCTCTGGCAGGATACACATTTCAAATCTGACATATTAGAATCACAAAATAGAAAATAAATTTATTTTTTTCAGCGTTTTGTTGTCTGGTTATTTTATTATTCAAATCCTGTTGGTCCCAGGCTCTGGTTTCTGTTTGTCTTCTGTTAACTCGCTCACCAGGGTCTCCTGCCCATTTGAGGTTTTCTTCTTTCTCCGTGTTCACAATCCATCTTCCATCTCTATATCTTCCCTTCCACTGCCATAGTCAACATTTCTGTTTCTTTCCCACAGTCTACCATCTCTCTCTCTCTCTCTCCCTACCTTGTGCCCTGGGGCAAACCTAGTCCCCTCCATGCAGCATCACTCCCTTCCTCCCCTCCATTATCATGTGCATTTCTTTCTCTCTCCCCATGAACCATCTCTCCCTGCCCTCCACCCTATCTCCAACATTTCTCCCTCTCTCTTCTCCATACATGTCTCTCTCTCCTCCATCATATGCACAATTTCTCCCTATCACCCCTTTCTACCTCTTTGTTACATCGCTCCCTTCCTCTTCTCCACCCCTTGTCCAACAATTCTTCCTTTCTTCTCTCTCCCCCATGTGCAGCATGTTTCCTTCCCTCCCCTCCCCCTGTGCCAGCAACTTTCCTTCCTCTCACCTCTCCCCATGCCAGCATTTTCCCTTCTTCCCCTCTCCTGTACTCTCTTCTCCCTTAGGCTTGCTTCATCAGGTCGCGGTATCAGCAGCGATTACCATACACTGCCTGCTGCTAACCCGGAAGCCTCCCATCTGCCGCAGAGAAACTTCCAGGTTAACGGCAGGTATTATATGGGAACTGCTGCTCATATCTGGACCCGATGAAGCTGACACCTCTCTGGATATATCAGTGAGTTACTGTATGGCAGAAGGGTTTCTGGTCTAGCACTGGAAAAGGGAAGGGGGAGAGGGGGTGGGATCTACCATGGCTCTTGCATGTGCGCTGTCTTCATCTCCCCTTGCTTGAGAACAAAAGCTCTGTACTGCTGCCTGCACTTGGACTTTCCCTCTGAGTCCTTCCTTCTGATGTAACTCCCTCTTTCGTGAAACAGGAAGTTACATCAGAAGGAAAGCCCAAGAGCAGGACTGAATTGGTAAATCCGTTATAAAAAAAAAGCCCCAAAACAAACTGATTTGAATCGATTCAGTCAAACTGAATTGGTGAATTGATTCGAATCGTGAATTGGGCGGCTCTAGTAGAAATTGCTACCATTGCTTTGTAAAAGCGGACCTAAAGGCTTGAGGTTTTAGCGCACGCACTGGATTAGCACAGCCGAAAATCTACCGCCTGCTCAAAAGGAGGCGGTAGCGGCTGATGCGACTTTGTAAAAGGAGCCCTAAGCATATTGCCCTCGATGGAGACTACAGTACGTCGTTTCACTTGCTTTTTTACCAAACTTTCCAAACCCTTGTAAAGGTGAAGGCAGAGATCAGGTAGCCTCAAAGGAAGGATAGTACCTGGACCAGATGGCTCTCATGGTCATTATATGCCAGCATCTATGAGGCTTTACCATTTAAAATATCTTCAGATAATTCCTCTGGAAATGGCCAGATAGATCCTTTTTGTAATCCGCCTTGAACCGCAAGGGAACGGCGGAATAGAAATCACTAATGTAATGTAATTAGCAGAGTTTTCCTTAAACAATTCATTAAAAGCAAAAATTCCAAAAGAAGCAAATTAATCATCGGGTTATCTAACCACGAGCAATTATTTTCCTGACAGCCTGAGTACATATCCCTGTCATTTTTAGGAAGAAAGAACCTAGTTTATAATTTTTGTTTTTTTAAAGTTTTCAGATATGTTGTTAGTTCAGTCCTTTTAATGTGGACTGAAAGAGCTCCAATTAGCTAAGTAGAGAAAATTGGAAGCTCAAGAGATATAATGATGTGAATTATTTTCCCTTCGTTCCCTTACACATCAGTCCAGTTCAATTTCCTGATGTGCTGTAACTTTAAGCAGCCTGCAATCTCATGATTCGGTCAAACAATGCAAACCAGTGACTCTGTTTGTGCTGCTATTCAGGTGGAAATGTCTTAACTGGTTTCAAGTGTAGTGTTTTCCTGCAACAACATTTGACCTTAAAGTTGGTTCATTTGATCTAGCAGTGGGTTAAATCACACCTAGTGATTAGAATCCTCTTTCAAACCGTGATCTGCGATTCGAACCACACCTCCTACGCCACGCTCACCAACAAACAAAACCGTAGCACTTCATGGAAATGGACATTAAACTCATTGAGGGGCATAATCAAAATAAAATGTCTAAGTCCCCTTTTGGCCTAAGGCCTTAAACGTTGACAGTAGAAGCAGGGAAAATGTCCATTATCAAAAAAAACGTCCAAAAGGAGTTTTTTTTTGATAATGGCCTGCCTCTACGTTCAGCTGTTTAAACGCCCAGACCACCACTACGTCTAAACATATAACCTATAATCAACCTAAAAAAAAGCCTAAGTCCCAAACTCCCACAACAAGGGCTTTTAGGCGAAGGAGGAGCTGGATTGTGTAACCGGTGTCTGTCAAAAACAACACTGGTTACAGAATTCACCCCCCAACGACATCGGGGCTAGAGGGAGCCCAATATTTTTCCAAACAATGTATGGTTAAGTTCTGGAACTCATTGCTGGAAAATGTGGTAAAAGAAGCTACTGTGGTTGAGTAAAAAAAAAAAAAGTTCCAGGAGGAAAAGTTCATGGAGCATAATTAAAACATGCCTGGGAAAACCCACTGTTTATCCCTGAGAGGAGGCAGTATGAAATCTTGCTACTTATGGGGATCTTGCCAGGTTCCTGCAACCTGGATTAGCCACTACTGGAAACAAGATACTAGTGTTGATGGACTTTTGCTGTGACCAATATGGCAGTTCTTATCTTCTCAAATGACCACCATACATCACAGAAATAGCTGCACTGTCTGACTTCAGCAGTACATAATAACATAGTAACGTGGTAAATGACGGCAGATAAAGACCTGAACGGTCCATCCAGTCTGCCCATAAGTTATACCCATTAAAAAATATATGATTAAGTTAACTTGTCTCTTTTTTGATATTTCTGGGCCGTAGACTGTAAAGTCTGGTATTGTCCCAGGTTCCAAATGCTAAAGTTGTCGTCCAAGCCCACTCCAGCCTATCCAACCATCCTGCCGTTTGCAGGACATCTACCGTAGAGTCTGGCCAGTAACGTCCTCCTGCTCCATATTAGTGGAGTGATGCCCTCCCCAGCCCATCCTACACCAATTTTTCCACTCAGTAGAAGAATAATGTCTTTTTAAGCAACAAAGATTTATTTTTTCATTTTATCTTATAGAAACATGATGGCAGATAAAGGTCAAATGGCCCATCCGCAGCATCCACTATCTCCTCCTCTCCCTATTGGCTAAGGCTCTTAACATTTGCATCTCTTCTTCCTATAGGCTAAGGCTCTTTACACCTGCATTGTGAGGTCATAGAGCTTTAGGGTTATAGAAACATGATGGCAGATAAAGGCCAAATGGCCCATCCGCAGCATCCACTATCTCCTCCTCTCCCTATTGGCTAAGGCTCTTTACACCTGCATTGTGAGGTCATAGAGCTTTATGGTTATAGAAACCTAGAAACATGATGGCAGATAAAGGCCAAATGGTCCATCCGCAGCATCCACTATCTCCTCCTCTCCCTATTGGCTAAGGCTCTTAACATTTGCATCTCCTCTTCCTATAGGCTAAGGCTCTTTACACCTGCATTGTGAGGTCATAGAGCTTTATGGTTATAGAAATATGATGGCAGATAAAGGCCAAATGGCCCATCCGCAGCATCCACTGTCTCCTCCTCTCCCTATTGGCTAAGGCTCTTAACATTTGCATCTCCTCTTCCTATAGGCTAAGGCTCTTTACACCTGCATTGTGAGGTCATAGAGCTGCCCATCCGCAGTAACCATTATCTTTTCCTCTCTCTGTGCCTATCCCAGGCCCTCATGAATTCAGACACAGTCTCTATAATGAGCATGGTTTAATTATTGATGCTGTAACATATGTTTTTGAAACATAATCCACTTAAGAAGAAATCCATTCTTTCAGGTTAGATGGACACATTTTCAGTTTGAGTTGTATGGGTATATTACTCTGAATCTCCTGTATTGTAGTCTAATTTAATTTGGACAAAAATGAAGACTTCATGACCATGAAAACATCTCCAATGGGATAATTTTCAATTTAAATAAACAGGCTTTAATGAGATCTGTTATTACATGCTATTTTGCCATGCTGTGGTCTGCAGGCTTCTGACAAATGGCTCTGAACGGGGTCATAAATCTTTTTGCCCTAAACTGCTTCTGACTACCTGAGCTAATGTTTCTCATTCTTCATGGCTAATTACTGCCCATCTCAAAATATTGGGTGATGAATCAAAATTTCCTTTTGAAAACAGAAATACATCAGGAGAGAAAGACGTTTGGACAAACAAGGCCATTTGACAAAGAAATACTGAATTATAGTGATGGCTTGGATTTAATTTGAGTCACCGCCAACTGAGCAGGGGGGGTCAGTGAAGCTCATTGCCCAAATCTGATTCGTTTTCCTAGGTGACTCATATTCAGTTCACTGGCTTGACTCACATTAATAGCGGCTGTCAGCAGACGGGGGCCACCTCAGCCACCCAGTTTACCCATTTGCCCTCTGTCCACTGTGTTACCACAGAGTCTACTCAATATCCAATCATTTCCTTCTTATGTCCTTCCCAGTAACATAAACATTTCAAGGCGATTGGAAGGGGAGGGGGGGGGGGTTGCCAAACACAATGCAAATGACCCCTCCCAGGACACGGTGAAGGAGCTTGCTCGATTAAGGCTGCTCCAGCACCCACTGGGACCTACAGAGCTGGCTCCCATGACCAGAAACGTAACATCTGATGGCAGCCTCATTTAAAACACTGAGGTCCTCCAACTTTCTGGATTGGGTCCAGATATCCATGAATGCTGGCGCTGTTTCGGTTGCTGCAGATTTGTTTGGTAAGCTGGTCCATGCCTTGACCCAGCAAAAGTTCGAGCCAGATCTAATTCTCCTGTTTCAAGACCTGACTTGTCAAATCGGTCAGGCTTATAAGTGGCTCATTCATTACTATTAAGGAAGCATGAGTGGAATATAGACATTTTATTTGGGGAACTAGTTGTTTAGCCCGTTACATTAACGGGTGCTAGCAGCCCTTCTCCCTTACTTTTACCTCCTCCCTGTCCAGCAGCACCCCCACCCATTCCCTGCTCCCCCTATATAGCAGTAGCCCTTCTCCTTTTATCTCCCCCTGTTCAGCATCACCCCATTTCCAGCTCCCCATATCCAGCAGTAGCTCTTCTCCTTTGCAGGAGCCCTTCTCCCTTCCTTTTACCTCCCCTCCCCCCCGTATAGCAGCACCTCTTCCCTGCTTCCCCTATCCAGCAGTAGGCCTCCCTTCCTGTTACCTCCCCCCCCTGTCCAGAATCACCTCTTCCCTGCTCCTCCTGTACTGCAGCACCCCCTTACCTGCTCCCCCTGTCCAGTCCGGTGATCTCCAGCCATCAGGCTGGCTCCTGCAGGGAGTCTAGTTCCTGTCCGGTCCCCGCCAGGCGTGCGAGCCTGCTCCGCCCCCTCCCAACCTGCCGGGGGTATTTGAATTAGACCCGACGGTTCCTGTTGAGGGAAGCACTCCTCACCGGACTCAGCGGTGAACTCCAGCCATCGGGCCGACATCCGCCTTGTTTTTTGGTTTTTTTTTTAGTTGAAAGACGCGACGGTGGCTCCTCTCACGATCCCCGCCTGCGTCGGAAGTCCGACGCAGGCGGGGATCGTGAGAGTAGCCACCGCCGTGTCTTTCAAAGAATCGTAAGCCGCGCATGCGCACTTCCTATGTGTCGCTACAGCTCACGGAAAACCGGCACACACTTAGGAAGTGCGCATGCGCGGCTTACCATTTTATTATATTAGATATTTCTGCGCATTTTCTTTGTAATTGTGTTGCAAATTCATAGCAATATTTATGGTGGGTTATATTGGACAATTTCTATACCGAGGCCCCTGTTTAATAACCTGCATTAATACAGAGCAGCAGCCAACATTCATTCATAGCCATTGAACCCCCCCCCCCAACCTTTTTAGGTGACTGGGGGGGAGAGGGAAGGGAAATTCGCAGTACTTTGGGGAAGGCAGCAGTACAGTTCGCACAAATAACATTGCAACCGCAAGTTAGCGATGCGACCAATAATGTGAGATGCAGTTAGCGAAATCTCTTGCGTCAACTCCGCATTTTCTGCTGTGATAACACTTAATTCGTGGCGATGTCCTCCATGTTAACTGTACAGCAAGCCTCTTTCCTTTCCATGTCACTGTCACATAACAGGTTGAGTGAAGTGGCGTGGTAGCCACTTTTAAAGGTGCTAAAGAGAAATAAAACAAAATAGAGAAAAGAAACTAAGAGCTCCTTTTACGAAGGTGCGTTAGCGGTTTAACGCGCATAAAAGCGCACGCTAAACCGCCGGGCGCGCTAGCCGCTACCGCCTCCTCTTGAGCAGGCGGTAGTTTTTGGCCAGCGCGGGGGTTAGCGCGTGATGAAAAGTCGCGCGTTTTAACCCTGCAAGCGTGGCTTTGTAAAAGGAGCCCTAAGCTCTCTAGAAATAATTCCATTTATTCAAAACAGCCTAAAAAGGATCCAAGCGGTTTACAATAAATAGTTCACGTTCATTAAGAAAAGAACTCCATTTAAAAATAGATGGACCATTCGGGTCTTTATCTGCCATCATCTACTATGTTACTATGAAAGAATAAGAGCAAAAGTTATTTTTTTGTCTTTGTTTTTAAGTTCATAAAATTCTATAACAATCCTCAATAATACGCCATAACTCAATTAATACAAATCGAAAATTTCCTAAAAAAGAAAAAAAAAACCCCAAATCAATCATTACATAAATACAGAATACAGTCCCAAATTCATTTCGTCAATCAGAAGTGAGCAAATTTGGGTTGTTTTTTGGGGTTTGGTGTATTTATTTATGTCCTGCCCTTACCCAGGACGGGTTGCAAACTTTGACAAAGATCAAATGTTGACGAATATCAGAAGAAAAACATAAAAATATTCAAATGACAGTCTCACAGGAAGAAGGTAATGGTGGGGTTGGTGAGAAACAGGGAGAGATAGATGGGCGATAACTTCCTCGATTGTCTTAAAATTTTGTTTTCGTAGTCTCACCATAAAATATTGATGCGGTGTTCGGTTTTAGTGAAGTGACGTCCCACAGAGGCGACAGGTCTGTGTAAATCGATTCTTGTTTTTAGCATCTGGCTTGTCTCTCCATTAGAGCACACTTCTTCATATTCTCGTACCACCCGGGGACCACCTGCCCAGTTGGGTTTTCAGGATAATCACAGTGTCAACATTTATTTATTTTTAAAATGTATCTATCGCCTAAAATTTACAAAACAACATGCAAAATAAATAATAATGCAACATATAGGGCTCCTTTTACTAAGGTGCATTAGGGCCTTACCACGCGGAATAGCGTACGCTAAATTGCCGCGCGCACTAGAAACCTTAACATCAGCATTTCGTGCGTGTGCTAAGTAAAAGGAGCCCATAGACTCCACTACGAACATACTCATTTTGTTCACATAAATACAGTATAATCTCGTTATAACGGACTTCAAGGGACCTGGAAAAACAGTCCATTATATCCAGAATCTGTTTTTTATCCAGAGTTGCACTTTTAAAAAACTTTTTTTAGGTCAACTTGAAATGCATGGAGCAGATTTGCATGCCTGGCACCTCCATTATATGCAGATCTCTCTCATGCATATTCATGAGGGCGATCCTGAAAACCTGTCTGGCCTGATGGTCCTCCAGGACAGGGTTGGGAACCACTGTTTTAAAGCATTATGTCATACTGCATTGGAAAGAAAAATACTCTGTCATTTTATTCTGGGCTGCATTTTGATACTATATCACCAGCACGCCACGCGCCTTGTAGGCGGAGCCTGCATGTGCGTT